>NC_042957.1:58906528-59240666 GCF_901001165.1 Salmo trutta
GCTTAAGAACAGCACTAGCCATGGTATATTGGCCATAAACAACACCCCCTTGGGCTTTATTGCTTAAATATAAACCAAAAGCTCTGTAAATAAATGGGAGAGTATTCCCTTCTCCATAAATCTACTGTAGGCCTACATGTTTTGTTCAGCTGGATGTTTTGATCAAATCCATTAATTGGAAGGACATTGATATACACTAAATCCTTGATTATGTTGTTTATTTTGATTAACTATTTGTGTTGGTGAGTATTGTTTCACATTTGATTATATTCTTAACATTATCAAAAGTGAATAGAAATATGTCCGATTACAATAGGACTTTTATACCCTGCCGGTCACGTGCGTCAAAGTGAGTAGACCAAGGTGCAGCGTGGAATATGTTCATCTTGTCGTTTAATGCAAAAGAATGAACACTTTACAAATTAAACAAAAAATGACAGCAGACAGTTCCGTTAGGTACTTACAACTAAACGAAAAATAACTACCCACAAAAAACAAAGGAAAAACAGGCTGCCTAAGTATGGCTTCCAATCAGAGACAACGATAGACACCTGCCTCTGATTGGAAACCATACCCGGCCAAAACATAGAACACAAAACATAGAATGCCCACCCACCTATCACACCCTGGCCTAGCTAAACAGAGAAAATACAGCTCTCCTAGGTCAGAGCGTGACAGTACCCCCCCCCCCCCCCAAAGGTGCGGACACCCGGCTGCAAACCTGAACCTATTGGGGAGGGTCCGGGTGGGCATCTATAATTGGTGGTGGCTCTGGTTCGGGGCGTAGCCCCCACACCGCCCGCTGATCCCCCCGCTTCTGTGTCGCCGGAGGAACCAGACAGTGGATCAGCGCCAGAGGCTCTGAACTGCCGACCGCCGCTGAAGACTCTGGGCTGCAGGCCGCCGCTGAAAACTCGGGGCTGCAGACCGTCGCTGAAGACTCGGGGCTGCAGACCGTCGCTGAAGACTCTGGGCTGCAGACCGTCGCTGAAGACTCTGGGCTGCAGACCGTCGCTGAAGACTCCGGGCTGCAGACTGCCGCTGAAGACTCCGGGCTGCAGACCGCCGCTGGAGGCTTCGGGACTGGGGAGCGTTGCTGGAGGCTCCGGGCTGAGGAGCATCGCTGGAGGCTCCGGGCTGAGGAGCGTCGCTGGAGGCTCCCGGGCTGAGGAGCTTCGCTGCAGGCTCCGTGCCATGGATCATCACTACTGGTTCCGTGCCATGGATCATCACTGGAGGCTTTGTGCCATGGATCATCACTGGAGGCTCCGGGCCATGGATTATCACTGGAGGCTTTGTGCCATGGATCATCCCTACAGGCTCCGGGCCATGGATCATCACTGGAGGCTTCGTGCCATGGATCATCACTGGAGGCTTCGTGCCATGGATTATCACTGGAGGCTTCGTGCCATGGATCATCCCTACAGGCTCCGGGCCATGGATCATCACTGGAGGCTTCGTGCCATGGATTATCACTACAGGCTCCGGACCCTGGATCATCACTACTGGCTTCGTGCCATGGATTATCACTGGAGGCTTCAGACCATTGATTATTACTGGAGGCTTCCTACGGGGAGCTGGAACCAGACTGGAGAGACGCCCTGAGGACCGCATGCTCAAAGCAGGCACCGGCCGTACTGGGCTACGGTGGCGCACTGGAGGGAGAGTGCGCGGAGCAGGCACAGGACGTACTGGGCTATGGTGGCGCACTGGAGGAAGAGTGCGAGGAGCAGGCACAGGACGTACTGGGCTATGGAGGCGTACTGGAGGAAGAGTGCGAGGAGCAGGCACAGGACGTACTGGGCTATGGTGGCGCACTGGAGGGAGAGTGCGCGGAGCAGGCACAGGGTACACTGGGCCTTGGGGGCGTACTGGAGGTCTGGCGCTTAGGGCTGGCACAACCCGTCCTGGCTCGATGTTGACTATAGCCCGGCAAGGGCGGAGCGCTGGAACAGGACGAACTGGGCTGTGCTGGTGAATGAGGTTTACCGTGCGTAGAGCAGGTGCAGGATAACCTGGGCCGAAGAGACGCACTGGAGACCAGATACGTTGAGCCGGTGCACTTCTCCCTGGCTGCTGGCCAACTCTAGCACGGCAACGATGAGGAGTTTGCACCGAGCTGTGAGTACGCACTGGCGACACAGTGCGTATCACTGCATAACACGGTGCTTGCTCGGTCACTTGCTCCCCCACGGTAAGCACGGGGAGTTGCTCAGGTCTTAAACCCGCCTTAGCCAATCTCCCTGTGTGCCCCCCCCCCATTTTTTTTGCCACTGCCTCTCGGGCTTTCGTTGTTGCCTTCTTGCCTGTTCCTCCCAGTATCGCCGTTCCACTTTCGCTGCCTCGATCTCCCATTGCGGACGGCGATACTCCCCATGCCTTGTCCAGGGTCCTGCCCCATCCAGGATCTCCTCTCAGGTCCAGTCATCCTGCCCACGCTGCTTGGTCTTCTTGTGGTGGGTAGTTCTGTCACTTGCGTCAAAGTGAGTAGACCAAGGTGCAGCGTGGAATATGTTCATCTTGTCGTTTAATGCAAAAGAATGAACACTTTACAAATTAAATAAAAAATGACAGCAGACAGTTCCGTTAGGTACTTACAACTAAACGAAAAATAACTACCCACAAAAAACAAAGGAAAAACAGGCTGCCTAAGTATGGCTTCCAATCAGGGACAACGATAGACACCAGCCTCTGATTGGAAACCATACCCGGCCAAAACATAGAACACAAAACATAGAATGCCCACCCACCTATCACACCCTGGCCTAGCTAAACAGCGAAAACACAGCTCTCCTAGGTCAGAGCGTGACACTGCCTGCCTAGCAATAAATTATGCCGACACACCTCTTTCTCTCTATCACTTCTTTATGTTGTGTTGACATTGTAATAGGTGCTGTCGTAAGCACTGTAATATTGCAAACTATAAATTGTAAACTACAGTTACATGGCAGGCTGTCACTATAGATTTTCACACTTCCAGTGCAATACACCATAGTCACTATAAAAAGAGTTTGCGCAGTTTATCATAACCTTACAGTACAAGCCAGATGTTTGAAAGAGAAAGATCATCTATACTACTTAGTCCAAAACTTTTGTCCTGTTGCTACTCTGGTTCTGAGGGTTGATTCGTGCTAAGCTGAGGGCCTGCAGGTGCAGCTATAGACTGAACCCTGGGGGCTTACACATTACTTCCCCATGTCAACTGAATTTCATGTTTACTCTGCTGTCCATTCACATTCCTTCCTCTGCTGCTGTCACAGCTGAACAATGTTATGTGGAATTTCATTGCCAACTATGCTGACTTAATCTGATGCTTTTTATTACAACTTTACTACAACTGGTGTGAAAAAATAAAAGAGGAGTTTGAAAAGTCATTTCTACTCTGTGAAAAATAACTTGTCATTTACATCTAGAACATCAAGTGGACCAAGCTTTAGAGTCAGCAAGAAATAATATTGAAGTATAAAAAAAGAGAGCGAAACCACACTGTAATCTCTATGGGTTTGACTTCCTGTCACAGACTGGAGCTTCAGTTAGCAACATGTGAAGACTTGCACAAGAGGCTGCTAAGGAGAGGACGGAAAGCGTGTGTTTTATACCATTCCATTTATTCTGTTCAAGCCATTATTAAGAGCCCATCCTCCCCAATTAAGGTACCACCTGCCACCTGTGGCAGAGCTACAGTATCTATCCCTCAGCCTCTTTGCATGGAGTAAAATCCCTGCTTGCTCTCTATAATGATGGTCAGCAGCATGTGTTATGAATGTATAGCAAAGAAAAAACACTCCAAACATGCATTTTTCTAAAGAGAAATATGAGGACTGTAGATAACTTTATATAACCAAATTCCAAAGCCATCAGTTTCCATTAACTGTATAATGCAGGCTGAATTATATCATTTATATTGGTTTGAAAGCCTACATTGATATGTTTTGATATGTGTTGATATAGACAAGAATTAGCCTATACGATCTGTCATAGAAAGATCGTAGGTTACTGAAATAGAGCTCGATAACTTCAGTTTAGTTTGTTTGAGGAGTGTCAGTGTTTTATCGTGGGAAGCCCATTTCTAATGAGATCTTCATGCATGCCATCCGAAAGAATGTGAAACATTTAGACATGTTCAAGATGATGCCAAGAAGCATTCATTTGCCTATCTGAAAGACACATGGAAGATCACAGGAATAAAGTCTATACTGTGTGTGTGTTTGCGTGTGTTTATCATAATGTTTTACCTCATGTAATAAGCCTTTATTACATATTGTCACATTATTCATTTAAACGTATTTTTATTTTATTTAACCTTTATTTAACTAGGTAAGTCAGTTAAGAACAAATTCTTATTTACAATGACGGCCTACTCCGGCCAGACCCGGACGACGCTGGGCCAATTGTGCGCCGCCCTATGGAACTTCCCAATCACGGCCGGATGTGATACATCCTGGATTCGAACCAGGGACAGTAGGGACGCCTCTTGCACTTGAGATGCAGTGCCTCAGAATGTTTGTGGTAAAGTCCAAAAGTGCCTTTTGAAAAGGGGCGGTCTCTAACCAAGTGCATAAGCTTTTATTATTTATTGTCACATTATGAAAATGATCTGTTCTATTCATCAGCATTTTTTAGGTAAAGTCCAAAAGTTTATTTTGAAAAGAGGCGGTCTCTAAGTGCAAGTAACTGGTTCATGTCCGCGGTGGGACATTCAGCTATTGTGCGTGTTGGGGAGGGAACTCGAAGGTCTCCGCGTTGTTATACTTCAATGAAAGGACTCGGAAGTAAACAGTCTTTAACGGATTTGTTTTATTTAACCTTTATGATTTTACGAATATGACGTTTTCCTTTTGATGCGAACTTGCGAAATTGTGACTGAAATTATGATCTAGTTGGCAAAGCCCTGGTTGGCTGCGTAAATTTCCCGACCTCTTGTGACTGTCAACGCGTGGCTCTTTACATGAGATAAAGGTAAATATCATATTGCAATATACAGTTTACCTATTTGAAGAAAGCTTGATTATTCTTACATACGTGATGCAACCATCAATGTAAAATACCCACTGTTATATGGGTAGCCAAATCATGTCACCAAAATGACCAAACCTCTTATAATGTCATGCTGGCTTGAAGACACTGCTTGCAGAGCAATCCATTCAACTTCAGCGACTGGTTTATAGTCATCGAAGTCTCTCTCTCTAATCTTAGGAACAGCTGTTACAGTCATACACACTCCACTTTTTCTGTAATGTAATTAATTATAATAATTAGTCAGCTTCCTCTCATCTGAATTGTGAATCATTGCTGTTTAGTGGTTAGAGAACTGTCTCTCTCTCAAGAGTGGTATCACTATAATTCGTTGGAAATCTTTTAGATTCTGAATCTATGGCAACTAACCGGACAATTGAAAGAAGTTCCACATAGAGTACTTTAACTACCTGTTTGATACAAGCAGTAACTGTTCCCAGTAACCAACAGTTGTCCACATACATTGGTGAAAAGGATATGCAACATAGTTCTGGAGGACATAAGTAGGCTATGAGACACGTTGTTACCATATTATGCAATGCTATTATAAATGTATAACAACAAGGATATTATCTTGGACCTAACAGTTGAAAGATTTTCATTATTGCTAAATTATTTGAAAACGAACTTTACATATAGTCCCCCTGCCCATGCCATGGTGATGTGAAAGGTATTTTGAAATAGTTTTTTGTTTGAACGTTTTTTCCTCATTGGTTTGTGTGATCAGTGCTCTACAAGGTCAAATAGCTTCTCCTCTGGGATGTGGTAATTTATGAGTAGTAGGAGATAAGTTCAACAATACTTGTATTTATGTGATGAGGAAGTATGTTCATAATGTGTTTTCTTTTGATATGAAACTCGGTTAAAATAGAAAGCCACTGAAGAGGACAGGTGCACTATTGAACAAGCTTTATAAGTTAACGTTTTTTTGGGGTTGTTTATTTGCTAAAACAAGGTCCTCGATTCAATCACAGTAGTCTAGCCATGTCAGTCTAATTGGCATAGTGTGAACTACTATGGTGTGTCAAATAGATTACAAACAGTACAGTGTCACTGGATCTTTCAATGCTTTACATGGCGGTAAATTGTTGTTTACTAAAATATATAGAACTTTTTGAATTTTGATTTCCCATAATTGAGAATGGATGGATATTTATAAATGTATATACAGTATTGTCTAGTGCTGTTTTCCTCAGTGCTGGGTAGTTGGATGTCCTAGTTACTCTCAAAAACACATTCTGCACATTCCTCACTAATCTCTGATTTGTGAAGTGTAGAGAAATGTTTAGTGCTTTCACATAGTTAGGCTTTGCATAATGTAAATCCTTAATTATAGAACTTACCATTTCTAACATTTCCAACAAAGAAAATGATGCACGCTACTCCGTAATAGATCTTACCACTTCTACAATGTCCGTTATTTAATAAAGATATCTGTTTAAGACATCATAATCCTATTTCCTTGACTAATGGTGGAATGTTTGGCCCCACAAGACTATATAACAACCTACTCGGCTGTTGAGGAGGCACAACAGTGCTAAGAAAAAAACAGTTGGGAGCATAAAAAAATCCAGCTAAAATTCATGTAGGCAGTGAGAGTCGAAACCACTGCAAATATTCCCTTCACCCAGGTCACTGTACCAGGGGAGCTCTAGGGACGTTGGCACATGCCAACATGCCCCTGGCTCACCTCACTGGTGACATGTTACTAGAGTAGATCCCCTCTGCTCTGCGCTGTCTCTTCCCAGGGGACTCAGCTACTGTTTTGTTACTGTTTTACATGTTTGAGACTTCCATCCTCTAGAGCAGTGGTTCCCAAACTTCTTATAGTCCCGTACCCCTTCAAACATTCAACCTCCAGCTGCGTACCCCCTCTAGCACCAGGGTCAGCGCACTCTACAAGGTTGTTTTTTGCAATCATTGTAAGCCTGCCACACACACACACGATACGATACATTTATTAAACATAAGAACGAGTGTGAGTTTTTGTCACAACCCGGCTTGTGGGAAGTGACAAAGAGCTCTTATAGGACCAGGGCACAAATAATAATATAATAATAATCAATCATTTTGCTCTTTATTTAACCATCTTACATATAAAACCTTATTTGTTAATCAAAAATTGTGAATAAGTCACCACAGGTTAATGAGAAGGGTGTGCTTGAAAGGATGCACATAACTCTGCAATGTTGGGCTGTATTGGAGAGAGTCTGTCTTAAATCCTTTTCCACACACAGTCTGTGCCTGTATTTAGTTTTCATGCTAGTGAGGACTGAGAATCCACTCTCACATAGGTACGTGGTTGCAAAGGGAATCAGTGTCTTAACAGCGTGATTTGCCAAGGCAGGATACTCTGAGGGCAGCCCAATCCAAAAATCTGGCAGTGGCTTCTGATTAAATACAATTTTCACAGAACCGCTTGTTGCAATTTCGATGAGGCTCTCTTGTTCAGATATCGGTTAATAGACTGGAGGCAGGGCATGAAAGGGATAATGAATCCAGTTGTTTGTGTCATCCATTTCGGGAAAGTACCTGCGTAATTGCACACCCAACTCACTCAGGTGCTTTGCTATATAACATTTGACATTGTCCGTAAGCTTGAGTTAATTTGCACACAAAAAATCATACAATGATGGAAAGACCTGTGTGTTGTCCTTGTTAATGCAGACAGAGAAGAGCTCCAACTTCTTAATCATAGCCTCAATTTTGTCCTGAGCATTGAATATAGTTGCAGAGAGTCCCTGTAATCCTAGATTCAGATCATTCAGGTGAGAAAAAACATCACCCAGATAGGCCAGTCATGTGAGAAACTCGTCATCATGCAAGCGGTCAGACAAGTGAAAATTATGGTCAGTAAAGAAAACTAAGCTCGTCTCTCAATTAAAAAAAATGTCAATACTTTGCCCCTTGATAACCAGCGCACTTCTGTATGTTGTAAAAGCATTACATGGTCGCTGCCCATATCATTGCATAGTGCAGAAAATACACAAGAGTTCAGGGGCCTTGCTTTAACAAAGTTAACCATTTTCACTGTAGTGTCCAAAATGTCTTTCAAGCTGTCAGGCATTCCCTTGGCAGGAAGAGCCTCTCGGTGGATGCTGCAGTGTACCCAAGTGGCATCTGGAGCAACTGCTTGCATGCGCGTTACCACTCCGCTATGTCTCCCTGTCAGGGCTTTTGCTCCATAAGTACAGATACCAACATGAGCAGCAGCTACGTTTGGCTACATACTGACCGTTAGTGGAATTCCCGCGAGAGAGTAACGGTTAATGTGATTGGATGTCAATTATTTGACTAGGCCACCTGTATTTGACATTGTGTTGTTATTTCGCTGAACACTAGATGGTTTCATTTTATTTTTGGCAGTGAAACGAGGCTACTCAGGCGAGAAAAGAACCTCACCCAAATGTATAGCCCCGTTGGAAAATATAAATGGACTGTTTGAAAATGTGAAGAAAAACAAATATCATTTTTTTTTTTTTAAATGTGAATCACATTTTTATTTGGCGTACCCCGGACGGCATTGCGCGTACAAATACCTGCTCTAGAGCACTCAACTCTTACCCTGTGAGGTCTGTAGCCTGCTGGTTTTCTGTTGTACCTGATAATTAATTGCACACACCTGGTGTCCCTGGTCTAAATCAGTCCATAATTAGAGGGGAACAATGAACAAATGCAGTGGAACTGGCTTTGAAATCCAGAGTTGAGTTTGAGGGCTCTAGAGTGACAACAACGAGGTTCTGTCTGTCTGTGTGTGTGTGTGTGTGTGTGTGTGTGTGTGTATGTGTGTGTGTGTGTGTGTGTGTGTGTGTGTGTGTGTGTGTGTGTGCGTGTTCACGGCTGTTTAATAGCAGAATTGTCCTGACAGCAGAATGATTAAAGTAGTTTGTGGGATGTATTTGATCAGTGTTTTTTACAAAGATTTTATCAGTGGTTTATGCTCTTTGGGGTGGGGTAAGGGGTTTAGTGGTGGTCAGTGTAGTGTCTTACCTTACTATATCTCTCTCGTCAGTGTAGTGTCTTACCTTACTATATCTCTCTCGTCAGTGTAGTGTCTTATCTTAATATATCTCTCTCGTCAGTGTAGTGTCTTATCTTACCATATCTCTCTCGTCAGTGTAGTGTCTTATCTTACCATATCTCTCTCGTCAGTGTAGTGTCTTATCTTACCATATCTCTCTCGTCAGTGTAGTGTCTTACCTTACTATATCTCTCTCGTCAGTGTAGTGTCTTATCTTACCATATCTCTCTCGTCAGTGTAGTGTCTTATCTTACTATATCTCTCTCATCAGTGCAGTTGACAGTATTTTGAGATTTGTTGGATGTATGCAGTTTATGTACATGCTTTTCAGCAAGCTGCTGGGATATGTTTTACCTAAAATCAAAAGTAAGAGTTATATTGATAATGTTTATGAGGGCTAATCTGCAATGGAATCAGTAGGTTCACTTCATTAGTTCCATTCATTAGTAAAACATTAGAGCCATTCGGAGAGGCAAGTGATTTAAAACTAAAGTGCCTGTTTGGCTGCATGCATGTTTTACTGTGTTTACAGTACATGGTTTTATGGAGCGGAGGAGTTAGATAACACAGATTGAGTGCACTTCTGTGTACACACATGGTTCAACTGAAGTGGGAATCATTTATATTAAACAATTTGTTGAATTTATGTCAATGGAATGTGCGGTGATATCCCTTGACCTTCTCCTTACTCATCCAAACATCCAAGAAAAAAGACTCTTGTTATCATATGTGGGCTACCGAGTGGCGCAGCGGTCCGAGGCACTGCATCTCAGTGCAAGAGGTGTCACTATAGTACCTGGTTCGAATCCAGGCTGTATCACATCTGGCAGTGTTTGGGAGTCTCATAGGGCGGCGCGCAATTGGCCCAGCGTTGTCCGAATTTGGCCGTAGTAGGCCGTCATTGTAAATAATAATTTGTTTTTAACTGACTTGACTAGTTAAATAAAAGTTACATTTAAATAAAACAATTCTATTAAACTGATATGTGAGCTATTACTGTCAATAAGTGCATATGTTGTGTTGACTTTAGAGAGAGAGACAGAGGAGAGTTTCCTCCTCTGGTTTAATGAATAGTTCCTGTCTGGTAAAGAGAAAGAGAGAGAGAGAGATACATCTGGGTCTGACAGAAACACACATAGTTAAAACGACTTTCTACATGTAATTGAATTTAATCCTCAGTTGTCCTCATGTTGTTTATGCGGCCTTCCATCCGGCTTAGTAGAGCTCTGTGAATGATTCTCATTATCATCTATCTACCCTCACTCATATCCGCTCTGAATAAGACAGAGAGGGGGAACAGAAGGGGTCTTTTACTGCAGAGTAGGAGTTTTAATCAGGGTACAGGATTGGGGCCGTGGTGAGCAATAGAAGCTGATACTACAGCGCTGTTATTGGCTCCCTCCGGTGTCTGATGGCTGAATAGGTAGAGAGGTAGGGCTGGGAAAGATTTATGAAATTGTATGTAATCATGTGTATCTATGGTTCTGGGGATGGATAATGTATGTGATTTTGGAGCATGCACTGCAGACCCCCCTTCAACCACACACACGTGGGAGAGCAGCAAATTGAACATCAAAGATAATTACCATCATGAGATTTCAATCTCTTAAAATTATTTTTACTTATTTAAAAGGGGAAATGGACAGCTCCTGATGTTGTTTGTCCTCCTCTGACTCGCTCTTCTGTCTGTTCCTCCATGCTCATGTCTGTTTATGTATCCCGTAGGTAAACATTAACACATGGTGAATGTTACGAACTACTGAAACAAGAATTGTTCTCTCCTCAGCTTCGTGACAGAAGGTAAGGGGAAGTGTCTGGCTCAGACAACTTGTCTCTGTTTTGCTTCCATTTTAAAATTATTTTCCAGTTTCCCCATTTCTTTATTTCTCATTTTCCATATCTAAACTTCATAGCTAGGAGTGGGATATATTTATCTAAAGTTAGACTTAGGCTTGTGTTCAGAAGGATACAACCGAACCAAAGGGTTTTGAAACTAAATCTGTGTTCTTATTGCACAACTCCTCTTATGTCATCTCCTCCATTTCAAATGTTTTTTTCTCACGTTTTATCCCACTGAATGTATTTCCTCCATGCAATGGCTATTACAGCCTCAGGTGCAATATTCACAGATTACAGAATGTACAGCATAGTCTAGTCTAGGCTGGTAACTATTGTATTTTGCAAACCATCACTGCACCACCTCAACAGAATTACCCCACCAGAGTTAAGTTACTGGCAATGTCGACCTAAAATACAAGTATACAGTAAGCTGTTTAAACAGTGTTTTTTGTAGGCCTATGTTCCTTATAGGAGCTTATAGGAGCTAAGGACTTAAAGGTCTAATGCAGCCATTTTCATTTCAATATCAAATAATTTCTGATTAACAATGAAGTACCTTATTGGGATTTTTTTCAATTAAAATGGTCAAAAAGAAACAAAAATAGCTTCTTAGCTAGAAGTAAACTAGGACTCTCTGGGAGTAGTCTGAGTGAATAGGACCAAACTGAAAACTATAGCTGTTATTGTCAAAGAGGTAGAGGGCTGCGGGTCTGACAGAGATCACTGAGGCGCGGTTATAATTGTTACTGCTGCAGGTGGAAGCTGGCGATCAGACAGACAATTTTGGGGATGAGAATATTTTTTTGAAAATGCTACACACAGCTATATCGGTCTTTCATACAGGGCTAGTAAAACATTATTTTTTGCATTTTTTTATAATTATTATTTTTAGGGGGTTCTGCAGCACTCTCAGCACCCATACTTCCTGTGGCTATGATCAGGTGTGTGTGTAGTCTCAATTAAAATAGTAAGCTATAGCCTATGCATGGGCGAAGAAGCAGGGGGCAGTTATCTTTCCAATGAAATTAACTTCCTAAATATGATTAGGCTATAGTTTACATTGCCTAGAAATACATATTGATCACCTTTTATTTTTTTTATCTCTGTCTGAAAATTGTCCCACTCCTAAAAGGTAAGCTATAAAACGTTTCTCAAGAGAAAGTGTCTGCTCTCTTTCCAACTCTGCTCTCTTCAAACTATGTCTAGCCTATTGGCTGATATAGCCCAGTAACACCGATAGCCTAATATAATGGGCCACGTGAGAATCTCTGGTAATTTAACTTATTTCTTAGGTTATTTTTTGCTCATTTTGATATTGCCTATATAGGGCACACAATTGCTAGGACCATGGCTGGCAAGTGAGCTGCGTCACATACTCCTGAAGTAACATTGCGGGACAGCGGTTGGGTTCGGGACACGTTCTTGCAGTAGCGGGTGGGAGTCAGGCAGAGAGCCAGCGGGAGGGGGCGGGTGCGGTATCAAAAGCTGCGGGTGAGGCCGGAATGAAGAAATAAGTCCTGCACAGAGTTTGGAACTCTCTTTCATATTGGTCTATTAACTAATTTACTGCCAAAACTCCATCCCACCAAAACAGGATGATATTTCAGGCGGTCTTTTTAAACAGCCGTACACAAAAATGGCATTATCATCATATTCACAATTTCACTGTGTTATTCCAACCTCAGTGTCGAAATATATCTAAAACACAGGAAATAATTTTTTTTACTGCACTGTATTGTTTGCTTACTTTGAACCTACCAACCCACAACTCTCCCTGACTCATCTCATTCCATAGACCGACTGCAGTCCTTCTGCCTCCCTATTCCAACGCTTTGACCCTTCCACCTCTCGCCATGGAAGCCAGAGGAAAGTACGAGTTTAATGCTACGGCAGAGGATGAGCTGAGCTTCCGAAAGGGAGACATCCTGAAAGTGAGTATGACCTGAGAGAGAATGGGAGGAGACACATTACAATTCAGAATCGTGTGCCATAGTAAGACTAAAGAATGACAGTAGTACAACTGAGTGTGGGACTTGGCTTTAAAGACACATTCCACTAATCTAATTCCTAAATTCTACACACAAAGTTCTACTGTTGTATTCTGTTGGGATATTAAACCTAAACAGTGAGCTCTGTTGTTTTTGTTTATCTCTGTTCCATAATCAGATTCTAGGTAGTCAAAATGAGTGGTTTAAGGCAGAGCTGCATGGACAGGAAGGCTTTGTGCCCCAAAACTACATTGAGAGACAAACCCCAAGGTGAAATAAAGTTACTCATTCTCATCCATAAAATGTATTTGAACACACACATACATGAGTTTGTATGCTTACAGTAAGTACAGTATAGCCACATCTGTATACTGTATCTCTCTCTGTCCAGCTGGTTCAAGGAAACGGCAAGCCGCAGCTCTGCTGAGGAGCTCCTGATGTCTAGGGAGGTGGGGGGATTCCTGATCCGTGGCAGTCAGAGCTCCCCTGGAGAATTCTCCATCTCTGTCAGGTGGGTGGGTGTAGTCTCAGGCCAGGATATTACAGGGAGCTCACTGATTACAAAACAGTACCTAGGGGGGTTAGAGTTTGCACCGCATGAACTCTGTAAAATGTAGTAACATGTTAACCTGCAAAACTCATCTGTGAACATTTTCCCAATCTCCCTCCATTTCTCATGAATTGTCTATGAGCCAGGGGAAGAGTTCCGTTTCTGTAGGCTGTACTTGATATCACTGGTACAGCTTTTCCTTGCAATATCTAACATACGCCAGCAGGGGACAATGAAAGTACTGCACCAGAGAAACAGTTGACTTTGGATTTATGGAATAGGACAGGACACAACTCAATTGTTTGAATCATAACTCATCACATCCTATCAGTTTATTTATTTAACCAGGATAAGCCCATTGAGACCCAGAGTCTCTTTTTCAAGGGAGACCTGGCCAAGAAGGCAGTAACATTCAATACATTATATAATTAAAACATACAACAATACAACAACATGATCCAGCCTAAAAAAGTCTCCCATCAATATTTTAAATTCATTCAGTGGCACTAACATATCTAGATGAAGCATGGATTGTAGACTATTCCATGCGTCTAGTGCACAAAAAGAGAAGGCAGTCTTGCCTAATACTGTGAATGTCCTGGGGACTTTAAGTAGCAACCACCTAGCGGACTGGGTATGGTAACTGCTGGTGATGAAGGAGACCAGACTACAGAGGTAAAGAGGGAGTTTACCCAAAAGGGCTTTGTAGATGAACACATACAAATGTATCTTTCTGCGCATATAAAGTGAGGTCCAACCTACCAATGGTGGGTGAGTGACTTGGCATTTGTAATAAAGCGCAAGGATGCATGATAAACAGAGTCCAGTCTCTGTAAGACAGAGGAGGTTGCATGCATGTACAACAAGTCACCATAATCAATGACAGAGAGAAAAGTGGCATGAACAAGCTTCTTTCTAGCCATAAGCGGGAAGCAATCCTTATTACGAAAATAAAAACCCAATTTCAATTTAAGCTTTGTCACAAGATTATCCTCATGAACTTTAAAGGACAACTTGTCATCCAACCAAATACCTAGGTATTTGTAGGATGACACTTTTTCAATGGATAAGCCACCAGATGTGACAATGCTAACGTTCTCTGGCAGAGTTCTAGCTCTGGTAAAGGTGATGTTTTTTGTACATTCAAGACCAGTTTGAGACCATAAAGGGAGGCCTGCAGTGACTGGAGGCCTGGAGCTCTTCAACAGCCTGAACCAGAGAAGGAGCACATGAATATATGACTGTATTATCTGCATATTGATGTAACTTTGCTGGTTGCATGCAATTTCCAAAATCATTAATAAAAATTGAGAACAACACAGGAGCTAACATGGAACCCTGGGGCACACCTCTATTAATCTCAAGAAAGCTAGACTTATGATTGTCAGGATATACACATTGTGTTCTGTCAGAAAGATAGTTCCTAAACCAATTTACTGCCCATTCACTGAGACCAATGTTTCTGAGTCTAGCTAGCAACAATTTATGGTTAACTGAATCAAAGGCCTTTGCTAAATCCACAAACAGAGCAGCACAATGTTGCTTTTTATCAAGTGCATTAATGATGTTGTTTGCCACTGCCATAGCTGCAGTTGTGGTGCTGTGCACCAATCTAATGCCAGACTGAACCCCGCTCAGTATGTTCTTTTCAATTAAGAAGTTTTTTAACTGTGAGTTCACTAGGGATTCATAGACTTTGGCCGGGATATGGAGTTTAGAGATAGGACTATAGTTTTTAGCATATGAGGGATCTCCACCCTTTAGCAGCGGGAGGACATAAGCTGATTTCCAAATGCTGGGTATGGAATTGGTCAAGAGACTCAAGTTGAAAATGTGAGCCACAGGTTCAGTAATAATACCAGCTGCTATCTTTAAGAGGTAGGGATCCACGTTGTCTGGACCTGCAGACTTTTTAGTGTCTATAGCCTTTAGTGCTTTATAGACAGACCTCAGTATAAGAAACAGGCTCAAAGATCAAATGGTTCACATGAGGGCCTATATCATAGTTGACTGTAACAGAGCTTACATTAGAGGCCTGGGCCCCACCATTATCAAAAACTGAACCAGCAGATATGAAGTGCTTGTTAAAAACCCCTACAATATGGGCTTTATCCTTCACTTCATTAGAATCCATCATTAAATGGTCAGGAAGGCCAGAGGATACACTAGAACCTGACACTGATTTGATTAGCTACCAGAACTTGGTAGGGTTGTTTAGGTTCTCTGTGACTGCATTTAAATAGTAATCTGATTTGGACTTCCTGATCAATCCTGTGTATTTGTTTCTTAGCGCTCTGAAGGAGGCCCAGTCAACAGCTTGAGCCCAATAGATATTTCTCTTTCTAATTAATTCTGCCAAGTTATCTGAAAACCAGGGATTGTCCCTTCCACTGATTCTAAATTTCTTCACAGGGGCATGCTTATCACAAATCGACACACATTTCATATAAAAATAGTCCCAGGCAGTGTCAACCAGGGTTGGGGTCAATTCCATTTCAATTCCAATTAATTCAGACACTAAACCAAATTCAAATTCCAAATCTTCCTCATTGAAAAGCATTGAAAATAATTGGAATTGGAATGTCAGTGTACTTCCTGAATTGACTGGAATTGGATTGGAATTGACCCTAAACCTGCATTGTACTGTATGTGACTAAGAGGCCAGATGTTGTGTTGTGACATGCTTCACTGATATATAAAACCATACTTTCCCCTCAGACATGAGTTTGACGTGCAGCATTTCAAAGTGATGAAGGACAGCAAAGGCCACTACTTCCTGTGGTCAGAGAAGTTCATTTCCCTCAACAAGCTGGTGGACTTCTACAAGAACACCTCCATCTCCAAGCAACGGGACATCTACCTTAGAGACGGTAGCCGGGATGACCAGAGCCCATCCGCACCCCAACCGGTATTTCAGCCATATATTATCTCAGTTCAATCAACTCTTTAGTGAAGCCTTCCTTCCCTTTCTTGACTTCCCACTCTTCTCCCTGTATCTCAAGCACAGATACAGGAACTGAAATCAGTGAGCTATTGCACCAGAATGGTCAATTAACCAATGGTATTGGTCTATTAAGGGGTACCGCATGGTGATGTCACCATGGAAAATCAAACCTGTTGATTAGAAGGTCCTGTGTAGATTGTACTTTCAACCAGCAACTATCAGGAAATAACACTGATCAAATGTTTTTGTTAGTTTCATCAGCTGTTGTACAATATGATAAAAAAACTACATTTTGACTGCACTGGGCCTTTATTAACCTTTTCCTGTCCACATCCTTCTGTTGTCAGTTGAAGAGAGGGAGTCTACCTGAGGAGAGGAGCTATGGGGCCCCTACTGTAGCCACGTCACACCGCAGGGCCTCAGACCTTCCTCACAGTCAGCAGGTAAACACCACTCACCCCACAGTACTCACCCCAAAGTACAAACCTACACTACCTGCAATGCAGTCTTTTGAATCATGTTGGTTTATCAGAAGCTGCTATGTACCATGGTCATGTAAAACCATGTCATTGCTTTTATTTGATTTCATTGGGTTTGAAATGTTTTACTGTGATTCTGAGACATACTGTAGGTTGGTTTAAAGGTTAGAGTCTGACCTGAGTTCAACCTCTCTCCTCTCTTCCCCCAGAGTAAGAGACCTGGGATGGGGGAGAGGGCTCACACCATAGGCACCCCTGGTAGAAACACCCCCCTAAACTCTCTCCCAGCCCCCCAAAGGACATCTGAAACCATGCCTCATCCACAGGTACAGTAAGCCTACTGTAGTCAGTAAATGGGGGCTCATCCTTGATGTCCTCTGAAATTACTGGTTCCTATGGCCAACTATTACCTAACACAGGTTTGTTTGTGTGTGTGTGTGTGTGTGTGTGTGTGTGTGTGTGTGTGTGTGTGTGTGTGTGTGTGTGTGTGTGTGTGTGTACCAGAGGGCAGTCATACAGGTGAAAGCAGTGTACGACTTCACAGCGGAGGAAGGGGACGAGCTAGGCTTCCGTGCAGGTGATGTCATTGACATTTTGGATCATTCTGATCCATCGTGGTGGCAAGGAAGATTGCGGGGTAAAAGTGGTCTGTTCCCTGCTAACTATACCACACCATTATGAGGAAAGCTTAGAGAGAGAGAAGTCGCTCTTTGGACATCTCCAATCATATGGACTGTGATGATAAGAGTCGGCCAACACACAGAAACTTCAGCAGCCCAAACTGTAGGACTAAAAAGAAATTGGTTCACATATGATTTCTGATAACATATGCTCACACATTTATTTTTATTTTAAAGCTGGTGCTCAGCATGATACAATTGACATACCTAAATGACACTGATTTGTAAGCAGTTGCGGACTTACCATTAGGCAGAAGAGACAATTGCCTCAAGCCTCACATCATCAAGGTGCCTTGTGAACTGGGCATAATAATAAAATGCTAGTAATCTTCTTTTTTCCCCAATAATGTATCTGCAGGAGACCCCACAACTGGTTTATAATAATGGACTATTCCACCTTGACAGAGTTCCCGTGCATTGTTTCACACGATATGATTGCAAATTTGACTTTCATTGTAATTAAGCTGTATCAATGAGGTGCTTTCACAGCGGGGCAGAGAAATGTGCAATTAACGCAACCAGTGAAAATAAAAAGAGAGAAAGAAGATTTAACAGAAAAATGTTGTAAGTTAATGCATTTCTTTAGTCAAAAGAAGAGTGCTGCTTGTAATACTGACATTGTCATCGAGGCAGAAGACATGTATGTGTAGACAATGTATCTGATGCAATCTGGCCAAACAGAGTATGGCATGCCATACGCTTTTTGGCCAGGCAGAATCAGATACATTGGAACCATATAGAAAGACAGAGGGGCGTTGTTTGGCTCACTAGGATAATCGGATAATCTCCAGTGAGATAGTTTGTCACTTACGAATTGAAGGAAAGTTGTTTGGATGCTACTTTATGAAGTGATTGTTTGACAATCAGATGAAAACATCATGACTTGTTGTGTCCATTTTAATCCCAGCCCCCGCCCCCACAGGAGGCCTTTTGCCTTTTGGCAGGCCGTCATTGTAAATAAGAATTTGTTCTTAATTGACTTGCCTAGTTAAATAAAGGTTACAGGTTAAACAAAAATGTCACATTAAAAGGTCATTTCTTTTTACAGTTAAATTATGTCTTTACTATAAAACCCATAACAAAATGTTGTGC
Source organism: Salmo trutta (assembly GCF_901001165.1). Classification (NCBI taxonomy): domain Eukaryota; kingdom Metazoa; phylum Chordata; class Actinopteri; order Salmoniformes; family Salmonidae; genus Salmo; species Salmo trutta. The sequence continues at coordinate 58,925,138 of NC_042957.1, forward strand.
ACCCAAATCACTAAGTCCGCTCCTGTTTATAAGGGAACTTCCACAAGCCAACTACAGTGTCATATCCATTGGAGGTTGAAAACTGGGAGCTATGCTGCCACACATTTACTGTATGGTACTACACTTTTTGTATTGTTACCTTTTCGTATTGTTTGTAGTGCTTGCTTTTAATTGTGAGGTCTCCATAGCAAATTATGTCTTGTTAGTGAACTACCAAATTTACAATGTCAGTTTGGGTATGCTTGTCATCTGTCTAAATTAAAACAATGATGTATATAAACCCTGGCTTGCTGATGCTATGTATTGGCCAATGAGATGCTTTGAAGACACCGGTCGGCCATATTGTCACTCCTCAAAAGCAGTCTTCCATAGGAATTCATGGAATTCGTCAGTATTTAATTTAAATGTTTTTAGGACAAAATGACATGTATTTAAGTATTTTTGTTGTAGTTGGGACAGTATTTTCAAAGAATTACTCTAATGATCTGACACTGAGAACTATATTCCTGACCTGCAGTGTTGGGTAATAGTGAACTACATGTAATTCAACTAGTAATTTAACTACATTTTGCTGTAGCTCAGTGGTAGTTGAACTAAATTCAATCTAGGTAGTGTTTTCAGTAGTTATTATTTTTTTTGTTGCAATGTAACGTTGTAGTAACTACTGGAAATACACACTACTTTTTATTTCAAATAAAGTAAAATATGTGTGAAGTAGGCAATCGTTTCCATTCTTTTTCAGCATCAGACTTGCCTAGTCCAATTACTACAGCGTTACATTGCAAAAAAAAGGAATTAACTACTGAAAACACTACCTAGATTTGAATTTAGTCTTGCAATTTGTAGTCTATGACATTTCAGATTTACATATGATAATTTTTCACAAACAAGTTTGGATGTAGTAAACTACTTTTCAAAGTAACTTTAGTTAAGTAAACTATATTTTCCTTAAGGGAAGCATTAGTGTAGCTTAACTTCTTCCAGAGTGAAGTAATTGGTGGCTTGGTAAACTAGCCTACAGTACCAGTCAATAGTTTAGACACACGTACTCATTCAAGGGTTTTTCTTTATTTTGTACTATTTTCTACATTGTAGAATACTAGTGAAGACATCAAAACTATGAAATAACACATATGGAATCATGTAGTATGCAAAAAAAAAGTATTTTAGATTCTTCAAAGTAGCCACCCTTTGCCTAGATGACAGCTTTGCACGCTCTTGGCATTCTCTCAACCAGCTTCACCTGGAATGCTTTTCCAACAGTCTTGAAGGAGTTCCCACATATGCTGAGCACTTGTTGGCTGCTTTTCCTTCACTCTGAAACGTTAAACGTTCTTGACATTTTCCGGATTGACTGACCTTCATGTCAAAGTAATGATGGACTGTCATTTCTCTTTGCTAATTTGAGCTGTTCATGCCATAATATAGACTTGGTCTTTTACCAAATAATGCTATCTTCTGTATACCACCCCTACCTTGTCACAACACAACTGATTGGCTCAAACACATTGAGAAGGAAAGAAATTCCACAAATTAACTTTTTACAAGGCACACCTGTTAAGTGAAATGCATTCCAGTTGACTACCTCATGAAGCTGGTTGAGAGAATGCCAAGTGTGCAAACCTGTCATCAAAGCAAAGGGTGGCTACTTTGAAGAATCTCAAATATAAAATATATTTTTATTAGTTTAACACTTTTTTGGTTACTACATGATTCCCTTTGTGTTATTTCATAGTTTTGATGTCTTCGCTATTATTCTACAATGTAGAAAATAGTAAAATAAATAAAAACCCTGCGATGAGTAGGTGTGTCCAAACTTTTGACTGGTACTGTATATTTTCAGAGTAGCTTCCCCAACACTGCTGACCTGTGACCAAATGTTTTTCGTTTTTTTTCATTTATGTATGTCACAGAACCAGAGCACCCAAGAAAGTATCCGAAGCACAGGGTCTGATAAATACATTTGGAATTAAACTGTTTTGTTTTTTGCTTTGAGTCATTTCATTTTAGTTGGCTAGACATTGCAACATTATGTAGGCTAATTTATCTGTATTGAGTTCTATGTCAAACCTACAAGCCTATACACTACAGTATCAATGTGCTTTACGTGGCACCACTCGATTCTTGGTTGGCCTTTATGGAAATTCAAAATAATCACATTCTCCATGCAAGAATTACCTCGATCACACACAAAGATGGTGCCGTACTGTATGGTTGCCGTCTTTGCTATTTTGTGATTATTTTTCCTTGTTTTATAGTAAGCCTACTACTTATATTGATTACTGCATTGTTGGGAAAGAGTTTGCAAGAAAGCCATTAAACTGTTCTTGTGCACGGGACAATAAAACTTGCCATTTGAACTAGATTAGAACAGTTTAGAACTCCTCCCCCTACCTCTTGAACGTCACCTGTGTACGCGCCCAACACCTACAGGTAAAGGTGTATGCTACGGAGAACTGCGGGGGTAGGAAGAATTAACGGTTGGAAAAATTCAGGATACCGCTGCTATGGCCGAGTCTCAGCTTCTGTGCATGGACGAAGATCATGTCAACGAAAAGATACCCGAATCTAAAGCAGAATTCTACTACTGCGAGGAGCAGCGAGCCGCGCTCGAGCAACTATTGAAGAACGGCGATGGCGCGTTCAAGTTGCGACTGAAAGAGGACGACGTCAGAGACTTTCTATCCGCCCGCGAGATTAAATGGATTCGAAAAACTTTTGATGAATATGATTCAGATAGTGAGTCCGAGAAGGGCGAATACGAAAAGGCTCAGGAGTCCAATGCAGACTCGGGGGTCCACTCCACATACTGGCCTCAGATGTCGGACACGGATGTCCCGCCGCTTGACATCGGCTGGCCAGGCAGCACTAGTTTCTATAAAGGGGTGACTCGAGTATCCGTTCACACGCACCCACCCAAAAACAAGGGGCCCCATATAAAAGAGGTTGTCAGGAGACTCATTCAAGAATCTAACAAGGTAATTCCAGTTCTAATATAAATTGATAACGGCATATTACACGTGAATAACGTAGTTTACATAATTTCTTCTCTGCCCTAAATTATTGAGTGATGCCCTCACATTTTCCCCCCTCATTCTTTGTAGCTCAGAACAGTTTACAAATTACTTTGAATCCTGAGTCAGCATGACCCTGAATCATGCATTTGTGTTCTTCATCTTGACAAGTTATAAAATGGGTTCTGTTAATTGAATGTAAACTTCTCAACACTACATAGAATAGTTCGTGCCAGTTCTAGTGGCCTAATTATCAGGTCTGAATTTGTCAGTGTTGTTACTACAGTCGCTACATAGGCCTTGTGACAACAAACTCCTTTTTTTTACATGAGGTTTTATTACCTGCTTGACTACTTCTCAGGTAGCCTAGCGCTGAGATCATTGGACCAGTAACCTAAAGGTTGCTAGATCGAATTCCGAGCTCACAAGGTAAAAATCTGTTGTTCTGCCCCTGAACAAGGCAGTTAACCCACTGTTCCTAGGCCGTCATTGTAAATAAGAATTTGTTCTTAACTGACTTGCCTAGTTAAATAAAGGTTAAAAAAGAGAAAGGGGAAGGTGTCTAATTGTTCTTCACTTACCTACAGTGCCCTCAGAAAGTATTCACACCCCTTGACTTTGGCAGTCATGTGAATTCAACAAGAGATGTGTGTCCTTCAGGCTTAGGACAGCCAGGTCCTTGCTCAACAGAGGAGTCTGACTTGAGGAGTCTGACTTGAGGAGTCGTACTGTAAAATGAACCAAGGCGATTAGCAACAATGTAAAGCATCTACTTCTATTATCATTCTATTATGAAATGAAACGATGACGTAATTGACCATTGTTGATTATTGACTGTTGATTTATGTTATGCTGTTATTATCATAGATATAGAACACATATGGTAATCTCAATCATATTCATGTTTTCCCCTTCATCACGTCATTACGTTCTACAATGAATGATCAGCAGTGAGCAGAAGTTTTGATATGAATGTTCATAGTGGATCTCTAACTGGATGGAACATATGCTGTAGATAGGCATGTTGTAACAAGCGAAGCCACATGTAAAGGAGCTGGAAAGGCCAAACATTTCACAGTTCTAAATGTCACACAGTTTCACATCAGAACCGGTAACAAGTCATTCAAAAGCGTTTCCCCAGCCTCACGTCAGGGTTTAAAAGCACATCCACAAGAGGCTTTCTCCTCCCACATCCACTGTAATTCAACTCACTCAGTCAAGAGTCCCTCCCCCTCTAAATGGCTGGGTAACCTGTCAGTCATGCTGCCTGGGACTAAATGTCAGGAGGAAGAACACACATAACTCTGGGGTTAAGCTTGGCGCAGGAGGACACGGCTATGGGGAAAGGAGATAAGCATGCAAACTTGAGCTTAAACACTTTGGGTGTAAGTAGCCCAAATCCAGATAAGAGACTGGAGTGTTTGACCAGGGTACAGTTAACTTCTCTGGAACAGTGGAATAATACATACTCACTTTACAATAACATTTTATCACCAATTCATGCTAAATGTTTTGCTTGTCAGCAGTCAAGTTTTCAAGATATTGAACTTTCAAGAAGCAAAGTGTTATTTTCCACATCATCACGATGAAGCAAAATATTGTGGGACTGTTTCAACAGTGGACTAATGAATAAATACCAAAGATGGTATTTCACTGAGAACAATGCAAGTGAGGGGTCGTTGTTCACTCCTTGGTTAATGATCTACTGACAGGAAAGACAAACCCGTGACCAGCTGTTCTGTTTGCATATGACTAGGTATGTCAGTGAACTAAACAAACTGAAATCATGACAGGCCGTCATTGTAAATACGAATTTGTTCTAAATTGACCTGCCTGTTAAAATAAAGATAAAAAAAATGAAAATAAAGGACGAGCCAGGAAGTGACTCTAGCCTTACTATAACAAGGCCTTCACTGTCCAATACTTTATCATCACCACTCCTTTACCACTGTCAGCATAAGGCAGAGAGCATTACACTGCCCTATCCTAGTGTGGTACAGGACTAGGTCATAGTAATGCATCAGTGCTCACATTTCTTCACATGCAAAGTCTGTGCTCCTGAAAGACAACCAGTTCTGTTTTTACCTAATCGAATGCCATTCAAGGATTATATGATCTACATTTCAATAACTGTGTGTGTGTGGTTGTGTGTCTGTGTGTGTGTGTGTGTGTGTGTGTGTGTGGTTGTGTGTCTGTGTGTGTGTGTGGTTGTGTGTCTGTGTGTGTGGTTGTGTGTCTGTGTGTGTGTGGTTGTGTGTGTGTGTGTGTGTGGTTGTGTGTCTTTGTGTGTGTGTGGTTGTGTGTCTGTGTGTGTGTGGTTGTGTGTCTTTGTGTGTGTGTGTGTGGTTGTGTGTCTGTGTGTGTGTGGTTGTGTGTCTCTGTGTGTGTGTGGTTGTGTGTCTTTGTGTGTGTGTGGTTGTGTGTCTGTGTGTGTGTGGTTGTGTGTGTGGTTGTGTGGTTGTGTGTCTGTGTGTGTGTGGTTGTGTGTCTTTGTGTGTGTGTGTGGTTGTGTGTCTGTGTGTGTGTGGTTGTGTGTCTCTGTGTGTGTGTGTGTGGTTGTGTGTCTGTGTGTGTGGTTGTGTGTCTGTGTGTGTGTGTGTTTGTGTGTCTCTGTGTGTGTGTGTGTGTGTCTGTGTGTGTCTGTGTGTGTCTGTGTGTGTCTGTGTGTGTCTGTGAGTGGTTATATGTGTGTGGGTGGGTGTGTGTGTGTGTGTGAGTGTGTGTGTGTGTGGTTGTGTGTGAGTGTGATTGTGCGTCTTTGTGTGTGTGTGGTTGTGTGTGTGTGGTTGTGTGTCTGTGTGTGTGGTTGTGTGTGTGTGTGTGTGTGTGTGTGTGTTAGTGTGTGTGTGTGTGGTTGTGTGTCTGTGTGTGTGTGTGTGTGTGTTTGTGTGTGTGTGTGTGTGTGTGGTTGTGTGTCTGTGTGGTTGTGTGTCTGTGTGTGTGTGTGTGTGGTTGTGTGTCTGTGTGTGTGTGTGTGTGTGTGTGTGTCTGTGTGTGTGTGTGTGTGGTTGTGTGTCTGTGTGTGTGTGTCTGTGTGTGTGTGTGTGTGTGGTTGTGTGTCTTTGTGTGTGTGTGTGTGGTTGTGTGTCTGTGTGTGTGTGGTTGTGTGTCTCTGTGTGTGTGTGTGGTTGTGTGTCTGTGTGTGTGTGGTTGTGTGTGTGTGTGGTTGTGTGTCTGTGTGTGTGTGGTTGTGTGTCTTTGTGTGTGTGGTTGTGTGTCTGTGTGTGCGTGGTTGTGTGTCTGTGTGTGTGTGGTTGTGTGTCTGTGTGTGTGTGTGTGTGTGTGTCTGTGTGTGTGTGTGTGTGGTTGTGTGTCTGTGTGTGTGTGTCTGTGTGTGTGTGTGTGTGGTTGTGTGTCTTTGTGTGTGTGTGTGTGGTTGTGTGTCTGTGTGTGTGTGGTTGTGTGTCTCTGTGTGTGTGTGTGGTTGTGTGTCTGTGTGTGTGTGGTTGTCTGTGTGTGTGGTTGTGTGTCTGTGTGTGTGTGGTTGTGTGTCTTTGTGTGTGTGGTTGTGTGTCTGTGTGTGCGTGGTTGTGTGTCTGTGTGTGTGTGGTTGTGTGTCTGTGTGTGTGTGTGTGTGGTTGTGTGGTTGTGTGTCTGTGTGTGTGGTTGTGTGTCTCTGTGTGTGTGTGTGTGTGTGTGTGTGTGTGTGTGTGTGTGGTTGTGTGTGTGTGTGTGTGTGTGTGGTTGTGTGTCTGTGTGTGTGTGGTTGTGTGTCTGTGTGAGTGTGGTTGTGTGTCTTTGTGTGTGTGTGGTTGTGTGTGTGTGTGGTTGTGTGTCTGTGTGTGTGTGGTTGTGTGTCTTTGTGTGTGTGTGGTTGTGTGTCTGTGTGTGTGTGGTTGTGTGTCTGTGTGTGTGTGGTTGTGTGTCTGTGTGTGTGTGGTTGTGTGTCTGTGTGTGTGGTTGTGTGTCTGTGTGTGTGTGTGGTTGTGTGTCTCTGTGTGTGTGTGTGTGTGTGTGTCTGTGTGTGGTTATGTGTGTGTGAGTGTGTGTGTGTGGTTGTGTGTGTGTGTGTGTGTGTGTGTGAGTGTGAGTGTGATTGTGCGTCTTTGTGTGTGTGTGGTTGTGTGTCTGTGTGTGTGGTTGTGTGTGTGTGTATTGGTGTGTGTGTGTGGTTGTGTGTGTGTGTGTGTGTCTGTGTGTGTCTGTGTGGTTGTGTGTCTGTGTGTGTGTGTGTGGTTGTGTGTCTGTGTGTGTGTGTGTGGTTGTGTGTCTGTGTGTGTGTGTGTCTGTGTGTGTGTGTGTGTGTGGTTGTGTGTGTGTCTGTGTGTGTGTGTGTGTGTGTGTGTGTGTGTGTGTGTGTGTGTGTGTGTGTGTGTGTGTGTATATGATCGTGTGTGCGCACGCATTAGTGAGGTGTCGGGGTTATTTATTGAATTTATACTTTTGCCTTTCCTCAGTCCTCTCTAGCTTGATCTTTGTAAATATCAACTCGTCTGGTATTATTCATCAGATTTATCAGTCACCTCAAGCCTCTCAAATATTTTGACATACTTCTGTTTGGATTGAACTGGAAAATTTGTCATAAGACAATAAATCTTGACATTTCGGCTCAACTTGTTTTTCCAGTTAATTAGGGAGATTCTAATCTTACTCAAGCAATTGAACCACAAATCTCGTGCTTTGAGTCCTTCAAATCCACCCCCTGTATATAGCCTCGTTATTGTTATGTCATTTTCTTGTGTTACTTTTAGATTACTATATATTTTTTTCTCACTTTAGTTTATTTAGTAAATATTTTCTTAACTCTATTTCTTGAACTGAATTGTTGGTTAAGCATTTCACGGTAAGGTCTACACCTGTTGTATTCGGCGCATGTGACAAATATATTTTGATTTGATTCAGAGATATCATCCCCTCTGTTCTTCCTCTAACGTTCCTATGTGTGATCCTCAGGTAGTAGCCGTGGTCATGGACCACCTTACAGACCTGCAGATCCTTCAGGACCTATTGGACGCAGCACAGAGACGAGGGGTGGCTGTGTACATCATACTGGAGGCTCGTGGTATGCCCCACTTCCTGGATATGTGCACTCGTTTACAGATCACTGCTCTGCATCTACGGGTAAGACAGGGCAGGCAGTAGGCAACAAACAAACAGGAACAAGTAATAGTTAGCTATGGTATTACCATGTCATTACCAGGTAAATAGCAGAGTGTCATGTAAACGGAAAGTGCAGCCACAACTTCTTGGCAGTAAAAAGCATAATATTCCTCTGGCCTATTCTTTTATTATCATCCATATTGGCACACTGTCTATACTGGTGTAGGATCTTAATTTGAGCCAGTTTGCTATAGCAGGAAAATAATCCTGCAGCAACAGGAGATGGGAATTATTATGTGGATTATAATTCATGGGCATTTTTGTAGGGGTTGATACATTTTTCATAAGGGAAAATCAAGTGTGACTTTTCAAAGTGGAAATTACAAACTTCAGAAGCCTCTTTAAACCTCAAATACACTACATGTTAAAAATGTCCTGCAATGCAGGACAGTTCTCCTGGACAGTTCTCCTGCAACATGGTGATCAAATTAAGATCCTACATCTGTAGTAGAGGTCGACCGATTATGATTTTTCAACGCCGGTACCGATTATTGGGGGCCCCAAAACCCCGATACCAATTAATCGGCCGATTTTGGGGGGGGGGGGGGGATTTATTTGTAATAATGACAATTACAACAATACTGAATGAACACTTATTTTAACTTAATATAAACATCAATAAAATCATTTTAGCCTCAAATAAATAATGAAACATGTTCAATTTGGTTTAAATAATGCAAAAATATAGTGTTGGAGAAGAAAGTAAAAGTGCAATATGGGCCATGTAAAAAAGCTAACGTTTAAGTTCCTTGCTCAGAACATGGGAACATATGAAAGCTGGTGGTTACTTTTAACATGAGTCTTCAATATTCCCAGGTAAGATGTTTTAGGTTGTAGATATTATAGGAATTATGGGACTATTTCTCTCTATACGATTTGTATTTCATATACCTTTGACTATTGGATGTTCTTATAGGCACTTTAGTCTTGCCAGTGTAACAGTATAGCTTCCGTCCCTCTCCTTGCTCCTACCTGGGCTTGAACCAGGAACACGTCGACAACAGCCACCCTCGAAGCAGCGTTACCCATGCAGAGGAAGGGAAACAACTACTCCAAGTCTCAGAGCGAGTGACGTTTGAAACGCTATTACCGCGCACCCGGCTAACTAGCTAGCCATTTCACATCGGTTACACCAGCCTAATCTCGGGAGTTGACAGGCTTGAAGTCATAAACAGCGCAATGCTTGAAGCATTGCGAAGAGCTGCTGGCAAAATGCACGAAAGTGCTGTTTTGAATGAATGCTTACGAGCCTGCTGCTGCCTACCACCGCTCAGTCAGACTGCTCTATCAAATCATAGACTTAATTATAACATAATAACACACAGAAATACGAGCCTTAGGTCATTAATATGGTCGAATCCGGAAACTATCATCTCGAAAACAAAACGTTATTCCTGTTACATTGCGCAATCTTCAATGTTATGTCATAATTACGTAAAATTCTGGCAAATTAGTTTGCAACGAGCCAGGCGACCCAAACTGTCGCATATACACTGACTCTGCATGCAATGAACGCAAAATGACACAATTTCACCTGGTTAATATTGCCTGCTAACCTGGATTTCTTTTAGCTAAATATGCAAGTTTAAAAATATATACTTGTGTATTGATTTTAAGAAAGGCATTGATGTTTATGGTTGGAGCAACGTGTACCTAAGCGATTATATGCAACACAGGACAGGCTAGATAAACTAGTAATATCATCAACCATGTGTAGTTAACCAGTGATTATGATTGATTGATTGTTTTTTATAAGATAAGTTTAATGCTAGCTAGCAACTTACCTTAGCTTCTTACTGCATTCTCGTAACCTCGTGGAGTGCAATGTAAAGCAGGTGGTTAGAGCGTTGGACTAGTTAACCGTAAGGTTGCAAAGATTGAATCCCTGAGCTGACAAGGTAAAAATCTGTCGTTCTGCCCCTGAACAAGGCAGTTAACCCACTGTTCCTAGGCCATCATTGAAAATAAGAATGTGTTCTTAACTGACTTGCCTAGTTAAATAAAGGTCTAAAAAAAAATAGAAAAATACCAATTATTATTATTATTATTTTTTTTTAATCGGCCAAATCGACGTCCAAAAACACCGATTTCCGATTGTTATGAAAACTTGAAATCGGCCCTAATTAATCGGCCATTCCGATTAATCGGTCGACCTCTAATAAATGTTGATCTATGTAGACAAAGCTTGTGCAGTAGATCTAGCCTATTTTATATGGAATGCTGGATAACCTAGTGTGTGTGTGTGGTGTCAGTTGATAAGCCTTTGAAAGGCCCTTCCAGTGTTGAGACTCTGTCATTGTTGTTTCGTAGAAACTGCTGTTCATTGAGCCGAAAGCAATCCAGTCCTGTGGAACTTGATCCTTGACCAAACAAGTGTTAACAGCATAGGGTAGCATCCTTCTGACGTGTCTGTTTCTTTGTTTATGTCTCGGACAGTCTTTTTCACTCTCCAACTCACTCCCATTCCCTGCTCAGTAAATAGACCTGCCTCGACTGTATACTCAAGGGGTTTAACTCAACCCTTGCATCACCAGTTTCAGATTTGCTTACCTTGAAAGTTTACTTTGGTCGTGGGTGGTAACAGCACAATTTCCCTTAGTGTTTGATATGATACTGTTCAGTACCTGTAAGTCTGATAGTCACTGACTCATGGTTTAAACTGTAATAAGGGCACCTGTCTAACTAAAAAGTATCTGTGTGACTCTTTCAGAACCTGCGTGTGCGAACGGTGAAAGGTTCTGGGCTGGCCCTGTCATTTGGCAGGCTGCCCGGCTCTCTGTGCTCCAAATACATGCTGGTGGACGGAGAAAAGGTTATGTTTGGCTCTTACAGGTCAGTCATTTTCTCAGTCATACACTTCCACTCACATTCATTCAGCCAGAACAAACATGATTTGATCTACTCTTTGAGCTTTGAGTCTGTGTCTCACTCTCTTGTTCTGTCACCTCCAGCTTCACATGGAGCTCCTCTAGGATGGACAGGAACACCATCACAGTAATGTCTGGGCAGGTGGTGGACTTCTTCGACAATGACTTCAGGGAAATGTATGCTGTATCTGAGAATGTGGACCTTTACAAGGAGTTCCACATTACCAAGCCTCCCATGCCTGCGCCGGTACAGAAGGTGGTGGTCCCCAAGCCCCTGTTGATGTCCACCTCCCGTTTCCAGGTGTCTCTAGGGGACTCTCGGGGGCAGGCTGACCAGAGGGTGCCTGCACATAAATACCACAACCCTAAGTATTCTCTGGTGGTGGGGAACAGTCTCGGGCTCACTGGGTCCTTACAGGACCTCTCCACACTCAGAGACTCACTGGGTGGTGGACTCGAACGGAACGGACTGTCGACGCTACTCCATGCCAAAGGGGGCAGTAGTGTGGAACTGGACAAGGTCACTGCGAAGTCCCCCAGTTCTCCTGTGGAGGATGAGGAGGATGGGAAGGGAGGTTCGCCGAAGCGCCAGGCCTTAGGTGGAAAGAAACAGCGCAGTTCTTTCAGGCTCTTCCTGAAAGGCAGAGGATCCAATCACAACAGTGAGACTATAGACGAGGATAGAGCCACTCCTTCAAACCCCTCTTCCACCCACCCAAACCCCTCCCCTAGCCACCCAACTCCCTCCCCTAGCCGCCCAACCCCCTCCCTTGCCCACCGAACCCCCTCCCCTACACGCCCAAACCCCTCCCCTACCCACCCAACCCCCTCCCTTACCCACCAAACCCCCTCCCCTCGCAACCCTAACCCCTCCCCTACCCACTCAACACCCTCCCATTCCCACCCAAACCCCTCCCCTACCCACTCAACACCCTCTCCTACCCGCCCAAACCCCTCCTCTTACTACAAAGTCTCAGAGACGAATAGCACTGCCAGCACTGACTCATTTGAGATTGTAGAGAAACCGTCCCTGTTGAAATTTAAGAACAAAAAGCCTTCAAAACTGCCTCAAAGAAGTATGTCTCTAATGACCCTCAACAAAGGAGAGGATGACGGTATGTTGTTATATTCTACCATTTGTGGTTTTCATTTGTCTTTGAATATTAACTGCAATAGTCCCTCACATGGAGTTGTTGTTTGTTGGCCCATCCATTCTTTTCTCCTTTCCCTCTAGGAAAGGGACACAAGAAGCCTTCCAAGAAGAACTGCATTCAGTCCTGAGATGAAGAGAGGGAGGACAGGATCAGCTGGGAGAGACAGAGCCAGAGGACATTTTAAGTAATTGCCAGTATCAGATGCAGTATCAGATGGAGTATAGTAATGACATGCCATGGCAGGAGTATAGTGATTAGATGTCATGGCAGGAGTATAGTAATTGCATATCATGGCAGGAGTATAGTGATGACATGTCATGGCAGGAGTATAGTAATTACATGTCATGGCTGGAGTATAGTGATGACATATCATGGCAGGAGTATAGTGATTAGATGTCATGGCAGGAGTATAGTAATTACATGTCATGGCTGGAGTATCGTAATTACATGCCATGGCAGGAGTATAGTATTTATATGTCATGGCAGGAGTATGGTGATTAGATGTCATGGCAGGAGTATAGTAATGACATGCCATGGCAGGAGTATGGTGATTAGATATCATGGCAGGAGTATGGTGATTAGATATCATGGCAGGAGTATAGTATTTATATGTCATGGCAGAAGTATGGTGATTAGATGCCATGGCAGGAGTATAGTAATTGCATATCATGGCAGGAGTATGGTGATTAGATGTCATGGCAGGAGTATGGTGATTAGATGTCATGGCAGGAGTGTAGTAATGACATGCCATGGCAGGAGTATGGTGATTAGATATCATGGCAGGAGTATGGTGATTAGATGTCATGGCAGGAGTGTAGTAATGACATGCCATGGCAGGAGTATGGTGATTAGATATCATGGCAGGAGTATGGTTATTAGATATCATGTGCTGCTCATTTTATGTACTACTGTAATGTTCCTTAGTGAGACTTGGTGTGAGACTGTGTGAACCACCACTGCCTTATCAGTTAGAGTTGTGAGAGTCTTCAATGTCAGACCCACTATTCCTTTAATATGAGCCTAATGTTGTTGTTTAGCAGGAGTGATTTGATGCCACATACCAGTGAGTGTCTCCTGAGTCCTGCCCGTCTCAGATGGAATTCACCACCTGTGTCAGGGAAATGCCAATACAGACTTGATCGGTCAGCCATTCGATGCTTGAAAACTGATCTTATGTTACTGCTCACATGTCATAAGAAATCAACATGTTGTATTGCTCTTCCCTGTATCACTGTCATTGAAACGGCAGCTTTTAAACCTAAATAAATGGATGGCGTTAAAAACACATCTATCCCAGGTATAGATGTATTCTGAATGTGTCTATCCTTCAGGTTACTATGGAGAAGGAAAAGTGATCAGCTCTCTTCTCTCACACAAGGTATCACCTTACCAAGGGCACTTTGTTCAATTGTTAGTGTACTGGCCCTTATCTCCACTGGAGTGTGTAGTGTCTGAATAATGGATGTTGTTTTAACAGATCAGACACCGATCACGCACTTCTGCTGTTAACATGCAACAATACATTGTCTCTAAACCTATGTGACATTATAACCATGTCACTGGTCCATGGCTATATTTGTCATCTTAATAAAAAACAAAGCAATAGGGACTAAGACATATTTTGCTTCTTTTTTATGCATAGCAATTACAAAGAGCAAAGCACATTTTCTCATTGAAATTATAGTGTGACGTCTTGTATATAAAAATGCCAAAGATGTACGAGACCACACGTACTTCATGTACTTGACTGACTTCCTATCTCTGATGTGTGACTGTTGTTTTATATGAAATCATAATATTAAAAACAACTTTTGTATTTTGTTTTGCAATCATTTACAGAGGACATGTAGATAGTTTTGCTAAATCAAGTTCTCTTCTCCACAGTCATGTGATTTTCTGTTTTTGGACATGATCATATTTTTCTTGCTCAACCTTTAGATAACATTTCCTACCACTATCTTATCTGTAGGTTTGTCGAAGAATTGGATGAATATGCATGAGCTCCGCTTAATCATAACTCTGCTTGTTATAGATAGGGTTTGGGTGGTATTTAAATGTTTTGGCTGCCGGTATAATAAGTGCAATTGATAGCTGTTTTTTTTGTTTGTTTTCTCTGGGTGCATCAGTGTTTTTATTCCCACCCTTGTTTGAAGAGAAATTTATGCGAGAATTCGCTTTTACAAAAAGCATATAGACATTTCTTTGGTTCACTCTTGCCTGTAAAGCTTTAGGGAAAGGTTTCATAAGATTGTAGCCTATGCTTACTGTACCTTCACTCTAACGGTGTACTGTATATTGTGTGTGGACATACAGTACTGTATATTTAACTGTGAGTGAGAGAGGACTTACAACATATACATACTGTGTATATTACAATAGCCCTCTTCATGGATATTGCTGTCACACGTGGGGAGTGTTAGTGTATCACTCCCTGCATCAACTCTCTCCTCCCTGTTTTGTCTCTCATATCTGCATAAGGGCTATAGTAACCTCAGAGCAGAACCACAGCCCTATGACAGACACACATGCACACAGGAACTGATGTGCACAGGAAGGATACTTGTTTTTTTCATACCACAGGTGCAGGCCTCATTTCACAGTAGAAATACAGCACTTAAAGGAAAACCCCACACAAAAACATATATTTTGGTATTTGGTTCAGTAGTTCATTACTGATATAGTCCCAAAATGTCCCAAAAGGTTTTCAAGATGTTTAACTTTCAAAATAGAGAAATACAGCCGTATGATGCATCTTTCATCACATGACGCTAAAAAAACGCAGCACCTCAATACACAGTACCTCAGGATGACCACATGACATGATTCAATGTTTCTTCATTAGGAGCTGTGCATTTGGGTTGCTAAAATATATTTTCCCATATCATGGGAGACATAAAGCATATTGATGGGTGGTTATTAAACCCTGACACCTAATAAGTGTAGAAAACTGAAAACCAACAACAGATTATAATCTGGCACCATCTACTGGACATTTTAGAAATTCAAATAGTGTTTTCTTGGATAATATCTTTGTGTTTTTCCTTATTTGTGTTGAACAATATCAGATTGATTAAATTTATATCACTAAATAATAAAAATTGTTTAAAACTGTACTTAATTAGATTTTACACTGAACAAAAATATAAATGAAACACGCAACAATTTTAAAGATTTTACTGAGTTACAGTTCATAAAAGTAAATCAGTCAATTGAAATAAATTCATTACGCCCTAATCTATGGATTTCACATGATTGGGAATGCAGATACGCATATGTCGGTCACAGATACCTTTAAAAAAAGGTAAGGGTGTGTATCAGAAAACCATAAAATCTGGTGTGACCACCATTTGCCTCATGTAGCATGACAAAACTCCTTAGAGTTTTTAAATCTGTTGATTGTGGCCTGTGGAATGTTGTCTCACTCCTCTGCTGTGCAAAATTGCTGGATATTAATGCGAACTGGATCACGCTGTTGGACACGTCGATCCAGAGCGTCCCAAACTCATGCTCAATGGGTGACATGTCTGGTTAGTATGCAGGTCATGGAAGAACAGGGACATTTTCAGCTTCCAGGAGTTGTGTACAGATCCTTGCAACATGTGGCCGTGCATTATCCTGCTGAAACATGAGGTGATAGCGGTGGATGAATGGCACGACAATGGGCCTCAGGATCTCATCATGGTATCTCTGTGCATTCAAATTGACATTGATAAAAATGCAATCGTGTTCGTTGTCTGTAGCTTATGCCTGCCCATACCGTAAACCCACTGCCACCATGGGGCACTGTGCCCACACGACACCATACACACTGTCTGCCATCTACCCAGTACAGTAGAAACCGGGATTCATCCATGAAGAGCACACTTCTCCAGCGTGCCAGTGGCCATTGAAGGTGAGCATTTACCACTGAAGTCGGTTAAGATGTCAGACTGCAGTCAGGTCAAGACCCTGGTGAGGACGACGAGCACGCAGATGAGCTTCCCTAAGATGGTTTCTGACAGTTTGTGCAGAAATTATTTTGTTGTGCAAACCCATAGTTTCATCAGCTGTCCAGGTGGCTGGTCTCAGACGATCCCGCAGGTGAAGAAGCCGGATGTGGAGGTCCTGGTCTGGCGTGGTTACACGTGGTCTGTGGTTGTGAGGCCGGTTGGACATACTGCCAAAATCTCTAAAACGACATTGGAGGCGGCTTATGGTAGAGAAACAAGCATTAAATTCTCTGGCAACAGCTCTGGTGGACATTTCTGCAGTCAGCATGCCAATTGCACACTCCCTCAAAACTTGAGAAACATCTGTGGCATTGTGTTGTGTAACAAATAGAGTGGCCTTTTATTGTCCCCAGCACAAGGTTCACCTGTGTAATGATCATGCTGTTTAATCAGCTTCTTGATATGCCCCACCTGTCAGGTGGATGGATTATCTTGGCAAAGAAGAAACGCCCACTAACAGGGATGTAAACAAATTTGTAAAAATAAAAATGTAGAACATTTTGAACATTTCTGGGATCTTTTATTTCAACTCATGAAACATGGGACCAACACTTTATATGTTGCGTATATATTTTTGTTCAGTATATATCTAAGATATTTATGATAATAATAATAAGAAGAAGAAGGTGCTGTATTACATTTGTAAAGCGCATTTCATTATACAGAATAAATATAAAATGGACAGGGAAACTGACACAAAGAACACAGCTGACGCTACAAAGGACAATGAAACCAATGAGCATTGCTAACAACATAAGGCCTTCCTGAAGAGAAAGGTCTTCAGTCCCGCTTTTTAGGCCCGTTGGTTGTAATTACAATCTGCTACTATCTGTCATCTGTTCTGAAAGAACTACACACATATTTATAATAAAATATACATGTATTATTTATTATTTATTCAACATTATTATGGCATGTATACAGACGTGTATTATCACTGGCTGTGCTTTAAAGGCAATGTGCAAAATAGCTTTCTATTATAATACAGTATTTACAAAATACGTATGTTATGAGCTGAAAAATAAATCCATACATATTTCAAAAAATATTTATACAATGCCTCTAAGATAATGAAAGAACATCACAACACTGAATCAGTGTTGAAGATTTGTGTACACGTAACAGGAATTCTATAGGCTTGGGAGAGGAAAAGGCTAGTAGTACAGAGGCTTATTAGGAACTGAAATCACTGAGTCTGGTGCAAGGTGAAAAGGTGGTGCATTTCCGTAATGCTTACCTGATATTTCCTTTGTTCTATGCTTATGGTACAGAATCAACTATAACTATATACAACTACATTTGTGTAACTTTGCATTAAACATTACATGTTCAAATCTGTCCTTATAGAATGATGCATTATTCTTACAGTGCTACACACTTATTTTGGTTTACAACTCTCTCACGTACTTTTAAATTATTATTTCTAAGAAATTTTGACAGAAATCACTTTCTATTAGTAATTGAACAGACGGAGCGACTGTAACTTCAACCATAAAATTAGACCTACAGTTTGAGGTATGGGAGTTTCTGGTTTGACAGCTTTAAACCACACACAGGTCACAATTATCTTCTTTCATTCTGAGTTACGGTATTGCACTAATGCTGTACTGTACAGCGTTATAACGTTAAGCGCCATGTCTATTTACTTGGACCAGTCCATCATTTCCAAGCATTTCAAAACACTGGCTGTTACAGAGCGGGACCTCTACAGATCATTACCGGGCTCAATTCCCATGATGCTTTATATCATGTCTGATGTCTCAGTCCTGTGAAGCATTGTTGTTGTTGATGACCTTCCTCTTGCGCAATGACACCAGGTCGTAGAAGGGATCCTTGGTGATACTTGCTCTGAGGGAAAGACCGAGAGAAAAATAAGCCACATGTCCAAATGATCATCATCATCAAGTTCACTTTATCCTATTGATTTCCAGTTGTGTCCTGGTGCCAGGACACAACTGTCATTTGGGATGTAATTTGTGAAGTGTATGGCGTGTAGTACAGGTATGTGTTGAGCCTGGGTTGAGGTGTCTGACCTGATGGAGCCTATCCAGTCATCTCTCTCATCTGCAGTGGCGGCACTCATCCTGTAGGACTGGTGTTTCCCCTCCACCACCCTGCCTCCGTTCTCTGTCTTGCACGCCTTGATCTTCTGCCCTCTGGGGTTGTAGATCTCTAGACAATACTGCTCACAAAGAAGCACACACACGCATACAAATGCTCACAAAACACATACCCAAGCCAAATTATCCCATAGTATATTGGTCTAATTACTCCTAATCTTCCAGTTAAACCCTTCCTTTCTCATACGGAGGCTATGAGTCATACAGTGCCGTGACAGCTAAGAGGGTAGCTTCTGTAAATGTGACTTCTGCACAGACTATGAGACTGAAACACCATAGAACAGGTGGCACTGCCATAAACCTTAGAAAGAAGTATGCAGTCAGTGGAATACACTGTACCTGTTTGATAGAGTCTTCTATCTCTCTTACACAGAGATTCTCAAGGGGAATGATCCCTATGGGGTCTTTATCCTGAGGGAGGAGGGGAGAGAGATGCTTTGGTCAAGAAATATAATTTAGCAGTAACTACTACCATCTTTTATCCTAAATTCCATTACTGGCAAACCCTATGACAAAGTTGTGGGTATAGCATACTCACTGTGGTATACTCAAAGTAGTACAGACAGCTGTCTGTCAAAATAAACCACCGCCTCTTCCATGTTTTCACCCTTCCTCCTGCAGAGAGGAAAAGTTAACATTTCATTACACAAATAAAATGTTTAAACATAAAATTCTCCATCCAACACGCTCCATAAAGGAAATCAGATCATTCTGTGGTAAGCTTATTTTTAATGCTTGGTAATGGCACAATTATAAGACAATTCTCTCAGCTAATGATATTGCTAATCATCTCACCCATTTTGAGCAGCCAACCCTCTCTGTCCGGGTTGAAGAAGGTGTGTGTGAGGTCGTTCCCATCATCCTCTGGAATTTTGAACGGCTCGTTCCGAATGCTCTCATAGAGTTTCTGGATTTAATGAGGTAGTAGGTGAGAGTTAACGACAGCTACAGACAACAACAACCAAATAGGGGTCACATTCTGAGAGTGGAGTTAACACCTGACCTCTCACCCCTGAGGCCTCACCATGAGCAGGTCGTTGGGCAGGTCACCCCCGTTGTTGATGCCTCTGTTCATACTGAAGAAGCGCTCCAGAGTGGGCTTGTCCTTCACGTTGGGGTTATGGAGACTGGTGTTCAGCATGATGACGGCAAAGGACAGGATGTAGCAGGTGTCTGTTTGAAACACCCACACATTTCATTACTGTTGGGTCAATGATACAGTGAGGAAAAAAGTATTTTATCCCCTGCTGATTTTGTACGTTTGCACACTGACAAGGAAATGATCAGTCTATAATTTTAATGGTAGGTTTATTTGAACAGTGAGAGACAGAATAACAACAAAAAAATCCAGAAAGACGCATGTCAAAAATGTTATAAATTGATTTGCATTTTAATGAGGGAAATACGTATTTAACCCCTCTGCAAAACATGACTTAGTACTTGGTGGCAAAACTCTTGTTGGCAATCACAGAGGTCAGACGTTTCTTGTAGTTGGCCACCAGGTTTGCACACATCTCAGGAGGGATTTTGTCCCACTCCTCTTTGCAGTTCTCCAAGTCATTAAGGTTTCGAGGCTGACGTTTGGCAACTCGAACCTTCAGCTCTCTCCACAGATCTTCTATGGGATTAAGGTCTGGAGACTGGCTAGGCCACTCCAGACCTTAATGTGCTTCTTCTTGAGCCACTCCTTTGTTGCCTTGGCTGTGTGTTTTGGATCATTGTCATGCTGGAATACCCATCCACGACCCATTTTCAATGCCCTGGCTGAGGGAAGGAGGTTCTCACCCAAGATTTGACGGTACATGGCCCCGTCCATCGTGCCTTTGATGCGGTGAAGTTGTCCTGTCCCCTTAGCAGAAAAACACCCCCAAAGCATAATGTTTCCACCTCCATGTTCCTCCTCCTCCAAACACGGCGAGTTGAGTTGATTCCAAAGAGCTCCATTTTGGTCTCATCTGACCACAACACTTTCACCCAGTTGTCCTCTGAATCATTCAGATGTTCATTGGCAAACTTCAGACGGGCATGTGTATGTGCTTTCTTGAGCAGGGGGACCTTGCGGGCGCTGTAGGATTTCAGTCCTTCACGGCGTAGTGTGTTACCAATTGTTTTCTTGGTGACTATGGTCCCAGCTGACTTGAGATCATTGACAAGATCCCCCCGTGTAGTTCTGGGCTGATTGCTCACCGTTCTCATGAACATTGCAACTCCACGAGGTGAGATCTTGCATGGAGCCCCAGGCCGAGGGAAATTGACAGTTCTTTTGTGTTTCTTCCATTTGCGAATAATCGCACCAACTGTTGTCACCTTCTCACCAAGCTGCTTGGCGATGCTCTTGTAGCCCATTCCAGCCTTGTGTAGGTCTACAATCTTGTCCCTGACATCCTTGGAGAGCTCTTTGGTCTTGGCCATGGTGGAGAGTTTGGAATCTGATTGATTGATTGCTTCTGTGGACAGGTGTTTTTTATACAGGTAACAAGCTGAGTTTAGGAGCACTCCCTTTAAGAGTGTGCTCCTAATCTCAGCTCGTTACCTGTATAAAAGACACCTGGGAGCCAGAAATCTTTCTGATTGAGTTTTGCCACCAAGTACTAAGTCATGTTTTGCAGAGGGGTTAAATACGTATTTCCCTCATTAAAATGCAAATCAATTTATAACATTTTTGACATGCGTTTTTCTGGATTTTTTTGTTGTTATTCTGTCTCTCACTGTTCAAATAAACCTACCATTAAAATTATAGACTGATCATTTCTTTGTCAGTGGGCGAATGTACAAAATCAGCAGGGGATCAAATACTTTTTTCCCTCACTGTATGTATTTGCATCCTTAATCAGCATCACCTTTGTGAAATGATTTGAATATGCCTCAAAATGTACTCCTCAACCCCCTCCCCATCTGTCTTGCTGATCTGTCAGTGTAGGGAGTCAGCAGCATGGTTGAGGAGGCTGGTTCCTGTGCACTACAGTACTGTACAGTACCTGTTGACTGGAAGACCCCTGTATTACAGTCACAGTAGCGTTTAGCGAATGCCTCCATCATCCTGTCAATCTTCTGGGCTTCTCCAGGGAGACGGAAACTCCACAGGAACTGCCTACAGGGATGAGCCAGGGAACAGACAGGATTTACTGTGGAAATTAATATAATAATGAGAATATATTCATGTATGAGTGTAAGAGATACACCATTGTAGTGCAGCACTAACCTCAGTGCCTGCACCAGATTCAGGTCAGAGAACTCGTGTAGTTCTACAAAGGCTTTCAGAGTTTGAAGGTGCATTTCCTCCCTGCATGAACACAAACAAGAGTCAAATCAGTGATATGGAGATTATTGAGATAATGAGTGGTTATGACAGTCATTGTTATCCCCATAAACAAAGCCATCATTATCCTGGTCATGTTCAGAAGCATTGTGTACCTCTCTCCTAAAAAGTTCCCAATGGCTGTCTTGTTCAGTCCTTCCTCTTTGTATAGGAACTCAGCCACTGCCTCTGCTGTCCACTCCAACAGGTCATTGTCAACCAGGTACTGAATACCCTGGGGGAAGAGGCCATGACAAGTCAATGAACATGTATGAACTTGGAAGATATGAATGCATTAAGGCATACTTGTATGTGGAATAAAAAAAAATCAGAAATCATAATGAGGTCCAAAGCACTGTGATGTGCAGTAGTGGTCATGCACATATGAAATATTCTGTATGCATTGTCTGCCATTCTGAGAGAGCCACTGGAAGCAATATATCTTCACATATCTAAACAATGCAGAGCTTCCAGCTAAAAAAAACAATGATCTGCTTGACTAGCCTCTGCACAGACCCAAACACAAGCTTTTCTCCAGGGTGGTCATACAGGCCAGGCTTTTCTCCAGGGTGGTCATATAGGCCAGGCTTTTCTCCAGGGTGGTCATACAGGCCAGGCTTTTCTCCAGGGTGGTAATACAGGCCAGGCTTTTCTCCAGGGTAGTCATACAGGCCAGGCTTTTCTCCAGGGTGGTCATACAGGCCAGGCTTTTCTCCAGGGTGGTCATACAGGCCAGGCTTTTCTCCAGGGTGGTCATACAGGCCAGGCTTTTCTCCAGGGTGGTCATACAGGCTAGGCTTTTCTCCAGGGTGGTGATACAGGCAAGACTTTTCTCCAGGGTGGTCATACAGGCTAGGCTTTTCTCCAGGGTGGTCATACAGGCCAGGCTTTTCTCCAGGGTGGTCATACAGGCCAGGCTTTTCTCCAGGGTGGTCATACAGGCTAGGCTTTTCTCCAGGGTGGTCATACAGGCCAGACTTTTCTCCAGGGTGGTCATACAGGCTAGGCTTTTCTCCAGGGTGGTAATACAGGCCAGGCTTTTCTCCGGGGTGGTCATACAGGCCAGGCTTTTCTCCAGGGTGGTAATACAGGCCAGGCTTTTCTCCAGGGTAGTCATACAGGCCAGGCTTTTCTCCAGGGTGGTCCTACAGGCCAGGCTTTTCTCCAGGGTGGTCATACAGGCCAGGCTTTTCTCCAGGGTGGTCATACAGGCCAGGCTTTTCTCCAGGGTGGTCATACAGGCTAGGCTTTTCTCCAGGGTGGTCATACAGGCTAGGCTTTTCTCCAGGGTGGTCATACAGGCTAGGCTTTTCTCCAGGGTGGTAATACAGGCCAGGCTTTTCTCCAGAGTGGTCATACAGGCCAGGCTTTTCTCCAGGGTGGACATACAGGCCAGGCTTTTCTCCAAAGTGGTCATACAGGCCAGGCTTTTCTCCAGGGTGGACATACAGGCCAGGCTTTTCTCCAGAGTGGTCATACAGGCCAGGCTTTTCTCCAGGGTGGACATACAGGCTAGGCTTTTCTCCAGGGTGGTAATACAGGCCAGGCTTTTCTCCAGAGTGGTCATACAGGCCAGGCTTTTCTCCAGGGTGGACATACAGGCCAGGCTTTTCTCCAGGGTGGACATACAGGCCAGGCTTTTCTCCAGGGTGGTCATACAGGCCAGGCTTGTCTCCAGGGTGGTCATACAGGCCAGGCTTTTCTCCAGAGTGGTCATACAGGCCAGGCTTTTCTCCAGGGTGGACATACAGGCCAGGCTTTTCTCCAGGGTGGTCATACAGGCCAGGCTTGTCTCCAGGGTGGTCATACAGGCCAGGCTTGTCTCCAGGGTGGACATACAGGCTAGGCTTTTCTCCAGGGTGGACATACAGGCCAGGCTTGTCTCCAGGGTAGTCATACAGGCCAGGGGGACTATATATTATGGCTTTGACCTCTCTTCAGAGGAGAGGAAAGGAGGGGTGTTTGTGGTTTGAGCAGGAGCGTGTGCCTCCGCTCCTCTTCACGGAACAGGATGTGGTTCTCTCTCATTTTCTCTCCCCCTCTCTCTGCCTCTGCACAGTTGCACTTCTGTACATAATTCACGTCCCTAGCTCAGCATTCATTCGTTTGTGTCAGATTATTTGTTCTGTCATCTTGCAGTTAACTATTTAAACTTCTAGCTGTGGCAAGCCTCTGTCAGTAGAGATGTGATAACTATACAGGTCTTTACTACTTAAATTCTATAATTGAAGCACTTCACATTTCGGTACATATCTGATCTGTATGTATTTGTGTTTAGTGTATTCCATATTGAGTAATGTTATGACTTTGTCTTACCAGAGAACCTCACCAGGAAAAACTAAGGGCTCTAATTACAGTGTGTGACATGAGCTCACCTTTTTTGGGTCCATGTTGAATTTCTTTTTCCCAGATAAGAACCTCTTGTTTCTCACAACATTTTTGCTGAAGAGAGACAAAGACAAAACAGAATAAATATTGACAAAGGTTAATTACACCACTTTTACCCATGAGCGTTATACTAGCTACAGTATGTGTCCGCTGTATAAGAGATGACACACAGTGAGAGTGAGACAATTAAAGGAAGCTGGGGTTGTCCTGCCTGGAACATGTCTCAGTGTTTCATGCTGCTGACATATAAGAGTTTTACCACATTCCTGTAGCTGCTAGTGAAGAAACAGGAAACGCACATATACAGAGGGGCCTTACAGATGGGGGGCAGAATCTGTTTTTGTTCTTGAAGACAACAGAGCCCACTTATGAGGACGAAGAGGTGACCACAGTGGGGGGGGGGGGGGGGGGGGGGGGGGGGGGGTTCAGGGGGTGCTGCTGCACCCTTTGCACCTCTACTTCCCGCGGCTATGCCTCCATACCTTTCTTAGTCTGAGTTAGGGAGGGATAGGACGTCAGAGATGTGAGAGGAGCCTCTTTGTCAAGATGGATGTCAGGGAGTATTGTTGATCTGGTGTTTGGGCTGTGATAGATTCAAAAGAAGCTACCACACACTGCAAAGTGTTACTGTAGCTAACTCTCCCACAGAGGAAGAGGCCTACTGGTCAATGGTAACCTATCCGAATCAGCCATTGTGCAAGCTCTAACTTACTTCTCCTCGTCCGCCTCAATGTTGTGGATTTCCGTCATGACGCTGTCAATCTCCAACCTCAGCTTCTACACAAGGGGAAGTGATGTCAAAGGGATGAGACGATAATATGTGGCATTTTAGCCATAGCTGACTCAAGCCCTTGGCACATACAGAGGTACAGGGTCAGTCTACTCATAAAACTGGATGTTTCTGAGATATAACTTTTGAAGGAGGCTTTTGTGAATGTAATAACTGCTGTAGGTAATGTCACAATACAGTTAGTTTTATTCTGGCAAAATGCAGCTTCATAAAGCATTTTGACTGTACAAAAAGAGCCCTGGTTGAGAGCATGATTTACTATACCTGAATGTCATCTAATAGGTCACTCTTATGAAACTTCCTGGTGTCTATCTCCTGCCTCTCCATTGAGCTAAGCATTGTGGAAGCTGTACAATTGATTATACACACAAACACAAACATACAGATGAAACCATCATTATCATCCAATGCATAAAGGAAGCAGTCGGACAAAACCCCTGAGACCTAATTGAGACATCTTCCTGTATTCACTGAAAATATCAAAGGTGTCAGAAATGTGCCTTGACAACCCCCCTCACACCAACCCTAGCATACAGTAACTCAACATACTGCACTTCTCAGCACTAGCTAAATATAACTGCTGAACTTCAGCTTTTTATAGAATGAGCCCCAGTAATGCCCATTAGTAAGTGATCTGCTCTAGTCTTGTCCTCATAACAGCTTCTCACGGTTTTTAGATGAGGGTTATTCATTACTACAACATAGTAATACAACATTATAACTAGACAAAACAACACTATATATACACAATAAAACAATATAATTAGACAACACAACATTATAACTAGACAATACAACATTATAACTAGCCAATACAACATAATAATTACACAATACAACATTATAACTAGACAACACAACATTATAACTAGACAATACAAGAATATAACTAGACAACACAACACTATATATACACAATAAAACAATATAATTAGACAATACAACATTATAACTAGACAATACAAGAATATAACTAGACAATACAACATTATAATTACACAATACAACATTATAACTAGACAATACAACATTAACTAGACACTACAACATTAACTAGACAGTACAACATTAACTAAATAATACAACATTAACTAGACAATACAACATTAACTAGACAGTACAACATTAACTAGACAGTACAACATTAACTAAATAATACAACATTAACTAGACAATACAACATTAACTAGACAGTACAACATTAACTAAATAATACAACATTAACTAGACAATACAACATTAACTAGACAGTACAACATTAACTAGACAGTACAACATTAACTAAATAATACAACATTAACTAGACAATACAACATTAACTAGACAGTACAACATTAACTAAATAGTACAACATTAACTAGACAATACAACATTAACTAGACAGTACAACATTAACTAGACAGTACAACATTAACTAGACAATACAACATTAACTAGATAATACAACATTAACTAGATAATACAACATTAACTAGACAGTACAACATTAATTAGATAATACAACATCACCAAACTCCATCTATCTTGGCAATTAGATTGTTGAACACTATGCAGTGAACAACACCTCTGAACGTTACTTGATAGTCAGTAATGAGAACTTGAGGTATATAAAGGCTATACGACAACAATATGTCTCTATAAAGTCAGGTGATGCTATAATAAAGTGAATAACATTCATCACTGTGGTAAAAGTGAACAAAACAAACCGTTGAACACTGCTGGCTTTATACCACAGTGTATATAGGTCAAGGTATTGAGACTGAAAGCACAATAGTCACTGTAGACGGTAGTGAATATCTATTGTGAAGACAGGTACTATATCAGTACACTTTCTTATTAGTGTATTTCATTTTCATTTCTCAAGTAAGATATTCACAGCAACAGCTCAAACCCCCATTGTCTACTGACACTTCAACACTTCATTATCTTACATAAAGACACTCATGTATTGTTCATGGTGTTAATCCCCAGATACTATAGCCTAATTAGAGATGTTAAATTGCAAAATGGAGTGTAAAACGTAAAAACCTTACCTTTTCCCCAGAGGAAGCTGTCTTTTCTTTGGCTGCCCATGTTGAAGGTGTTGGAGAGACTGTGGCTGTACAGGAAACGTGTCAGTGTTGAAGTAATGTAGCCTACTGCAAGAAGGGCATAAGCTACAGTGTCAATAGCATCCTCAAAACATAATGAACTGACCACCTAAAGGCAGTGCTGTTACTGATATACTGTACAAAATATATATATACTGTACAAGTAAAGAAGATGTGTGTGTGTGTGTGTGTGTGTGTGTGTGTGTGTGTGTGTGTGTGTGTGTGTGTGTGTGTGTGTGAGTGTGTATTGACTGGTGATACCAATTCGAGATAGATCTAATGCACAATATCCATAATTATTCAGCAGTCAGTGTAAATATGTAGCCAACATAAGTGACTTTAAGTCATTTGAAAATCACTTGTGCTGAACTCAAACAAACACAGATTGAAACTCTGGGGAGACTAATAGATCAACCAATTGCTTACCTTCATAAATAGATGTATGAGGTCATGAGAGCGTAATTACGTTCTGACAACACTCATGTAGACATGTACAGTAGATGGGAAGAGTGCTTCAGGCAGGGGTGGAAGCCACTTGTGACGCCTCAAGTCAAGTACCATGCCCAGACTTGCGCAACTCAAACTGTGAGTGTGTTTGTAAATTCACTCTGGAGTGCCAGAGTGCGCTCAGAGTGTGCTCTGAGCGTTCGTAAATTCAAAGTGTTTCGCTCTTGGGGGGACGTGCAAAGCGCACACTGGACGCTCTGGCCAAGGAGTAGAGTTGATCCGAGTGTTTTGACCTCACAATGGCAGTCAAGCACCCAAGCTAATAGGCTAAAGTTGGCTAGCTTGCTAGCTACTTCCAGACATGAACGAGAGAACACCTCAATCTGTCCATTTTACTCGCCCTAGCAGAGCTGGTTAGGCTGTTTTCATGTTTTCTAGAGCGTTCGTGACTGTAACTGTGCTGATGGCAACAATTTAATTACGTTTTTTTTTGCCGACACCGGTCATATTCAACGGGTGTTGCATGTTTGTAAATTCATCAGTTATTCTGCACTACTGCACACTCAGACGAGAGTGATCTGAAATCGGAATAGATAGCAAGAGCACGTTTTACGAACGCACCCCTAGGCATCAAAAGTGTTTTTTATAAATCCACTACTTTTTGAAATGATATAATTCACTGACTACTTCTTAGCTAGGCCTAAAAGCAGCCTTTTCAGATTTTTCATGTTCATTTACAGATTTCTGCAACAACAAACATAGAACTTCTGTGAGTAAAGGCTAATTGTCAGCCCAGTTTATATAACTTGTGTGAGTATAAGCTTCTTGTCAAACGCTGCGCCCAGTTTCTTGATATAGGGCACCATCTAGTGAAAATAAAACAGAAGTGCATAACAATGTCATAGCCTAGGTGAAAAAAGTGCGTTCGCGCTGGGACAATAGTCATAGCCTAAATATGCTTAAATGTCAGTTTGAGTCATAATATCAGCTTCTGAAAGCTTCACTGAGCATTTTGTTAATCAAATTTGAAGGACATTAATGTCACCGTTTCACATAGGCCAACTTCCTGCTATGAGAGATGTGCTTCAGTAGACCCAATGATAAACTTCGCCGCATTAAACTGCGCTGCGCAAGAGTGAACACGAGAGTCGAGGCGGTGGGCAAGATAAGATAGGCAAACGTATTTCCTGTACTGTACCTGATTCTACATTGTTGTCTTGCCTACTAAGTGTAAACTCACAAGTTGTTAAATCAGCCCCTGGAAAATGCAAGCCATCAAGTGTGTGGTCGTTGGAGATGGGTAAGTTCTTTAAGTTATGTATGCGCGCAGTTCAACAACTGGTAGGCTACTTGGATTTGGGTGTGTTAAAAAGTGGACCTTTAGAAAAACTCTATTTAGCCTTCTTTCAATTGTCTATTAATTGGGAGATGAATTTTTCTCTGTGTATTGTAATACACATTCTTGTGTCAAGAGCAGTGGTGGTTCTAGACCATTTCAACTGGGGGGGCCAAGCTGGGGCCAGTTGTACTGTTAGAGGGGCCAGTTACATTAGACGTTATTGTTGTCATATCGTTTTCTTCACTGCATTGCAGGCATTAGCAGGCTAATAACGGATGTAAAAAAAGAACGATAGCAAAAATTAGTTATGTAAAAATTATTACTCCACATTTAGGGGGGCCACAAGGGAGTCCAAAATTGTTTGCACAGGGGCACTGCCCCCCCCCCCCCCCCCCCCCAGAACTGGTCAAGAGACAATTTTAGTTTTTTCTGAATTAATTCGTTCCATATTGCATATGGGAGCTGCAGTAACGTGGAATGTATGTACTTTTTATTTCAATTTGGTTGTCGTACTCTTTATGAGGTTATTGTATGCAGTTTGCACTTTTCATACCTTCCTCATAGCTGTGTTCTGTCAGCTTGATAGACATGAGGGCGGCAAAATTGTAAAAGGTGCCACAGAACAGTCTAACCTTGTTCTAATCTGTATTAGCTAGACAAAGAAATAATACTTTTAAGTAACAGTCCTTTTGTGTACAGTATTAACCTTGATGTCCAGAAGCTCAATATGTCTTTATCACATAGTCAATACAACAACATAATGACACCCTCAAGGCAGGAACTTCCCAGTAGAACAAACCTCTAACTGTAAAACAGGCCACACAATTAACACTTTAAATTCCTCATTTGCATGTGCAGTTTTAACATCAGGTTGAGGAATGTATGATGACTTGATAATGACATTGTTCAACAGCCCTTAAATCAATAAGGAAGAGACAGTGTAGCAATACACACTGCATTCAGAAGACAGGAAGGAAGTGCCTACACTCTTAGAAAAAAAGGTGCTATCAAGAACCTAAAACGGTTATACGGCTGTCCCCATAGGAGAACCCTTTGAATAACCATTTTGGTTACTGATAGAACCCTTTTGGGTTCCATGTAAAAACCATTTTGACAGAGGGTTCTACGTGGAACCCAAAAGGGTTCTCCTATGGGGACAGCCGAAGAACCCTTTTGGAGTGTATGCAAGATTGGTGACAAGTTGAATAAGACAAAATGGATGCTGAGATGCTAGCTGGAGATTGGGATCCGTGGGTGTAATGTCTGTAGGAGAGAGGAGATGGAGAGTAGTTGGTGATAATGAGGGCCTCAATTAAAGAGAACATTTACAAAGACACAGACAGACAGCAGTCAGTGAGGTCAATGCAGTCTTTTCCTGTTCTCCGTTCGTTAAACCTCTTCTCTTCTTGTAAAAGAGAAGTTCTGTTATGCTGCTTTTATCCTCCAGTTTTAGTTTTTAAGTTCCTCTTTAGTCTGTGGTGCACTCTGTCTTCACAGTCTCATGGTTAATAAGGAACAAGAGCACAGCTGCCACCTATAACACCTTTAACCCCCACAACACTATTCTCATACACGGTCGATGCAAAGACCAAAGACACATTTTTGCTTGTTCTTTGTATTTCGACAAAGTGCAGTTATACAGCAAATGGCCTGTATTCAACAGGAAACGTCAACAGGAAGCTTTAGCAAAGTAAGTGAAGTGGATTTACACCCAGTAGCAGAATGGAATTTCATCATGGGTCCCTGATCTGTACTACACAGAAATGCATAATTATGGATATGAATGTCATTTTCTTCATGGTGATGTATCCTAAACAGGTACACAAGTAGAAATATGCATATTTGGGTATTATTCTACACACTGGCAATTTTTTTAATGAGCTCCACCACCAAACAAAACTAAATTTTGTTGGTCTGGACTGGACCAAATCTGAACCAATTATAGAATTCTATGTTTCACAAGTTTGGACATTAAAGTACAGCACAGTAGTTGTGATGGGGGGAAAATCGATACAGTTACATATCGGGATATTATTTTTGGGTGTAGTCGTTTTGACAATATCGCAATATTATTTTTGGGCTAGTTGGCTGTACCTGCAACAAAACTCCAGTGTTTTAAAAAAAATAGGGAGCCAATTTGTTTTCAGCACTTTTATTTCCATGAATGATAAAAAACTTGCTTTCTCATGGCTCTCTCATGTCCTTCTGCAGCAGACATATGGTGAGCAATATGTTTTGACCATGAAATCGCAATAAAATCACAGTATTGAATTGCAATACATACGATACCTAAGTATCGTGATAATATCGTATCGCGAGGCCCCTGGCAATTCCCAGCTCTAGAAAGTAGAGCTCAGTAGAGTACAGTAGAGTTCAGTACAGTACAGTACAGTGTAGTAGAGTAGATTACAGTGTAGTAGAGTATAGTACAGTACAGTACATTATAGTTTACTCAACTCTAGTGTGTTCTCCTGTGTACTGTACTGAACTCTATTCCACTCTATTCTACTACACTGTACTGTATCAAATCAAATGTATTTATATAGCCCTTCTTACATCAGCTGATATATCAAAGTGCTGTACAGAAACCCAGCCTAAAACCCCAAACAGCAAGCAATACAGGTGTAGAAGCACGGTGGCTAGGAAAAACTCCCTAGAAAGGCCAAAACCTAGGAAGAAACCTAGAGAGGAAACAGGCTATGAGGGGTGGCCAGTCCTCTTCTGGCTGTGCCGGGTGGAGATTATAACAGAACATGGCCAAGATGTTCAAATGTTCATAAATGACCAGCATGGTCAAATAATAGTAATCACAGTGAACAGGTCAGGGTTCCATAGCCGCAGGCAGAACAGTTGAAACTGGAGCAGCAGCACGGCCAGGTGGACTGGGGACAACAAGGAGTCATCATGCCAGGTAGTCCTGAGGCATGGTCCTAGGGCTCAGGTCCTCCGAGAGAGAGAAAGAAAGAAAGAGAGAATTAGAGAGAGCATACTTAAATTCACACAGGACACTGGATAAGACAGGAGAAATACTCCAGATATAACAGACTGACCCTAGCCCCCCGACACATAAACTACTGCAGCATAAATACTGGAGGCTGAGACAGGAGGGGTCAGGAGACACTGTGGCCCCATCCGATGATACCCCCGGACAGGGCCAAACAGGCAGGATATAACCCCACCCACTTTGCCAAAAAACAGCCCCCACACCACTAGAGAGATATCTTCAACCACCAACTTACCATCCTGAGACAAGGCCGAGTATAGCCCACAAAGATCTCCGCCACGGCACAACCCAAGGGGGGGCGCCAACCCAGACAGGAAGACCCCGTCAGTGACTCAACCCACTCAAGTGATGCACCCCTCCTAGGGACGACATGGAAGAGTACCAGTAAGCCAGTGACTCGGCCGCTGTAGTAGGGTTAGAGGCAGAGAATCCCAGTGGAGAGAGGGGAACCGGCTAGGCAGAGACAGCAAGGGCGGTTCGTTGCTCCAGTGCCTTTCTGTTCACCTTCACACTCCTGGGCCAGACTACATTCAATAGTAGAAGAGATGGTTGAGACCGAGTCTGCGTCTCTCACATGGGTAGGCTGACCATTACATAAAAATTGAGCTCTATAGGAGAAAGCCCTGCCTCCAGCTGTTTGCTTAGAAATTCTAGGGACAATTAGGAGGCCTGCGTCTTGTGACCGTAGCGTACGTGTAGGTATGTACGGCAGGACCAAATCGGAAAGATAGGTAGGAGCAAGCCCATGTAATGCTTTGTAGGTTAGCAGTAAAACCTTGAAATCAGCCCTTGCCTTAACAGGAAGCCAGTGTAGGGAGGCTAGCACTGGAGTAATATGATCAAATTTTTTGGTTCTAGTCAGGATTGTAGCAGCTGTATTTAGCACTAACTGAAGTTTATTTCGTGCTTTATCCGGGTAGCTGGAAAGTAGAGCATTGCAGTAGTCTAACCTAGAAGTAACAAAAGCATGGATAAATGTTTCTGCATCAATTTTGGACAGAACATTTCTGATTTTTGCAATGTTACGCAGATGGAAAAAAGCTGTCCTTGAAACAATCTTGATATGTTCGTCAAAAGAGAGATCAGGGTCCAGAGTAACGCCGAGGTCCTTCACAGTTTTATTT
Organism: Salmo trutta; assembly: GCF_901001165.1. Taxonomy (NCBI): domain Eukaryota; kingdom Metazoa; phylum Chordata; class Actinopteri; order Salmoniformes; family Salmonidae; genus Salmo; species Salmo trutta. The sequence goes on from NC_042957.1 coordinate 58,957,862, forward strand.
GAGATGACTGTACAACCATCAAGATTAATTGTCAGATTCAACAGAATATCTCTTTGTTTCTTGGGACCGAGAACAAACATCTCTGTTTTGTCCGAGTTTAAAAGTAGAAAGTTTGCAGCCATCCACTTCCTTATGTCTGAAACACAGGGTTCTAGCGAGGGCAATTTTGGGGCTTCACCATGTTTCATTGAAATGTACAGCTGTGTGTCATCCGCATAGCAGTGAAAGTTAACATTATGTTTTTGAATGACATCCCCAAGAGGTAAAATATATAGTGAAAACAATAAGTGGTCCTAAATCGGAACCTTGAGGAACACCGAAATTTACAGTTGATTTGTCAGAGGACAAACCATTCACAGAGACAAACTGATATCTTTCCGACAGATAAGATCTAAACCAGGCCAGAACTTGTCCGTGTAGACCAATTTGGGTTTCCAATCTCTCCAAAAGAATGTGGTGATCGATGGTATCAAAAGCAGCACTAAGGTCTAGGAGCACGAGGACAGATGCAGAGCCTCGGTCTGACGCCATTAAAAGGTAATTTACCACCTTCACAAGTGCAGTCTCAGTGCTATGATGGGGTCTAAAACCAGACTGAAGCATTTCGTGTACATTGTTTGTCTTCAGGAAGGCAGTGAGTTGCTGCGCAACAGCTTTTTCTACAATTTTTGAGAGGAATGGAAGATTCGATATAGGCCGATAGTTTTTTATAATTTCTGGGTCAAGATTCGGCTTTTTCAAAGAGGCTTTATTATTGCCACTTTTAGTGAGTTTGGTACACATCCGGTGGATAGAGAGCCGTTTTTTATGTTCAACATAGGAGGGCCAAGCACAGGAAGCAGCTGTTTCAGTAGTTTAGTTGGAATAGGGTCCAGTATGCAGCTTGATTATTTTCATCATTGTCTCAAGAGATATAGTACTAAAACACTTGAGTGTCTCCCTTGATCCTAGGTCCTGGCAGAGTTGTGCAGACTCAGAACAACCGAGCTTTGGAGGAATACGCGGATTTAAAGAGGAGTCCATAATTTGCTTTCTAATGATCATGATCTTTTCCTCAAAGAAATTCATGAATTTATTACTGCTGAAGTGAAAGCCATCCTCTCTTGGGGAATGCTGCTTTTTAGTTAGCTTTGCGACAGTATCAAAAATACATTTCGGATTGTTCTTATTTTCCTCAATTAGGTTGGAAAAATAGGATGATCGAGCAGCAGCGAGGGCTCTTCGATACTGCACGGTACTGTCTTTCCAAGCTAGTCGGAAGACTTCCAGTTTGGTGTGGCGCCATTTCCGTTCCAATTTTCTGGAAGCTTGCTTCAGATCTCGGGTATTTTCTGTATACCAGGGAGCTAGTTTCTTATGATAAATGTTTTTAGTTTTTAGGGGTGCAACTGCATCTAGGGTATTGCGCAAGGTTAAATTGAGTTCCTCAGTTAGGTGGTTAACTGATTTTTGTCCTCTGATGTCCTTGGGTAGGCAGAGGGAGTCTGGAAGGGCATCAAAGAATCTTTGGGTTGTCTGAGAATTTATAGCACGACTTTTAATGCTCCTTGGTTGAGGTCTGAGCAGATTATTTGTTGCGATTGCAAACGTAATAAAATGGTGGTCCGATAGTCCAGGATTATGAGGAAAAACATTAAGATCCACAACATTTGTTCCATGGAACAAAACTAGGTCCAGAGTATGACTGTGGCAGTGAGTAGGTCCGGAGACATGTTGGACAAAACCCACTGAGTCGATGATGGCTCCGAAAGCCTTTTGGAGTGGGTCTGTGGACTTTTCCATGTGAATATTAAAGTCACCAAAAATTAGAATATTATCTGCTATGACTACAAGGTCCGATAGGAATTCAGGGAACTCAGCGAGGAACGCTGTATATGGCCCAGGAGGCCTGTAAACAGTAGCTATAAAAAGTGATTGAGTAGGCTGCATAGATTCCATGACTAGAAGCTCAAAAGATGAAAACGTCGAGGAAATTTGCTATCGTAAATGTTAGCAACACCTCCACCTTTGCGGGATGCGCGGGGGATATGGTCACTAGTGTAACCAGGAGGTGAGGCCTCATTTAACACAGTAAATTCATCAGGCTTAAGCCATGTTTCAGTCAGGCCAATCACATCAAGATTATGATCAGTGATTAGTAGTGAGGGATCTAACATTAAGTAGCCCTATTTTGAGATGTGAGGTATCACGATCTCTTTCAATAATGGCAGGAATGGAGGAGGTCTTTATTCTAGTGAGATTGCTAAGGCAAACACCGCCATGTTTAGTTTTGCCCAACCTAGGTTGAGGCACAGACATGGTCTCAATGGGGATAGCTGAGCTGACTACACTGACTGTGCTAGTGGCAGACTCCACTAAGCTGGCAGGCTGGCTAACAGCCTGCTGCCTGGCCTACACCCTATTTCTTTGTGGAGTTAAGGGAGTTAGAGCCCTGTCTATGTTCGTAGATAAGATGAGAGCACCCCTCCAGCTAGGATGGAGTTCGTCACTCCTCAACAAGCCAGGCTTGGTCCTGTTTGTGGGTGAGTCCCAGAAGGAGGGCCAATTATCTACAAATTCTATCTTTTGGGAGGGGCAGAAAACAGTTTTCAACCAACGATTGAGTTATGAGACTCTGCTGTAGAGCTCATCACTCCCCCTAACTGGGAGGGGGCCAGAGACAATTACTCGATGCCGACACATCTTTGTAGCTGATTTACATGCTGAAACTATGTTGCGCTTGGTGACCTCTGAATGTTTCATCCTAACATCGTTGGTGCCGACGTGGATAACAATATCCCTATACTCACTATACACGCCAGTTTTAGCTTTAGCTAGCACCATCTTCAGATTAGCCTTATCGTCGGTAGCCCTGCCCCCTGGTAAACAGTGTATGATCGCAGGATGATTCATTTTAAGTCTAATTCCGCGGGTAATGGAGTCGCCAATGACTAGGGTTTTCAATGTGTCAGAGCTAATGGTGGGAGGCTTCGGCGTCTCAGACCCCTTAACGGGGGGAGTAGAGACCAGAGAAGGCTCGGCCTCAGACTCCGACTCACTGCTTAATTGGGAGAACCGGTTGAAAGTTTCTGTCGGCTGAATGAGCGACACCGGTTGAGCATTCCTACAGCATTTCCCTCCAGAAGCCATGAGAAAGTTGTCCGGCTGCGGGGACTGTGCGAGGGGATTTATACTACTATCTGTACTTACTGGTGGCACAGACAGTGTTTCATCCTTTCCTACACTGAAATTACCCTTGCCTAACGATTGCGTCTGAAGCTGGGCTTGCAGCACTCGTTCTCGTTGCAGGGCTCGTTCTCCTGTATATTATGAGTACAGCGACTAGAAGGCATCATGTTAATGTTACTACTTAGCTTCGGCTGTTGGAGGTCATGATGTGTACTGAACTGCACTGAACTGTACTGAACTATACGCAACTATTATTTACTGTATTGTACTGTACTGACCTATACTCAACTATTATTTACTGTAGTGTACTGAACTATACTCAATTATTATTTACTGTACTGTACTGAACTATACTGAACTATTATTTACTGTACTGTACTGAATTATACTGAACTATTCTTTACTGTAGTGTACTGAACTATACTCAGCTATTCTTTACTGTACTGTACTGTACTGACCTATACTCAACTATTATTTACTGTACTGTACTGTACTGACCTATACTCAACTATTATTTACTGTACTGTACTGAATTATACTGAACTATTCTTTACTGTACTGTACTGACCTATACTCAACTATTATTTACTGTACTGTACTGAATTATACTCAACTATTATTTACTGTAGTGTACTGAACTATACTCAACTATTATTTTCTGTACTGTACTGTACTGACCTATACTCAACTATTATTTTCTGTACTGTACTGAATTATACTCAACTATTATTTACTGTACTGTACTGAACTATACTCAACTATTATTTACTGTACTGTACTGAATTATACTCAACTATTCTTTACTGTAGTTTACTGAACTATACTCAACTATTATTTACTGTAGTGTACTGAACTATACTCAACTATTATTTACTGTACTGTACTGAATTATACTCAACTATTCTTTACTGTACTGTACTGAATTATACTCAACTATTCTTTACTGTACTGTACTGAACTATACTGAACTATTCTTTACCTCACTGTACTGTACTGTACTGTACTGTACTGTCCAAACTTTTGAACCAGTCATGGATGTCTATGTTTGGGCCAAATGAAGGCCGGTCCAGACGTCTGTGGATGTTAAAATTAAGGCCAGGTCGGACTAACAAAATTAAGAAACTTTTCAACGTCCATCGACGTCCAGTGTCAGTCAGTGCTCAATGGGTGAGGATGCTGGTTACAGTAAATGGAAAGAGAGGGGGCCCATGGGTAGATGTCAGTAAGAGCTGGTAGAGGTGACATTAACTGGAGAGAAAGAGAAGAGAAAGAGAGAGAGAAGAGAAAAGAGAGGGAGTGGTTGTCCAGACTTTTCACAGAGAGAGAGAGAGAGAGAGAGAGAGAATGACAGGAAAAGATAAATACTTTACAAAGGTACACTACATGAGAGGTTCTATGCCCCTATCGTCCTGACTGTCACTCAGTGTCACCGCCCTGCCTCCTGCCAACTCTGACACCCCGGTCCCCCTATGTGGAGAACCCCTGTAGATCAGGAGACTTGAATAGCTTTGAAACTGTGACGGCTTACTTGTTTGAATGCAGTCATACAGTATGTATACGTGGGGAACATAGATATGTTTATTCCTGTTGGATACATCAAGGCAGAGGTGACAGAAACAAAATAGGACACAAATAGGCCAACAACTTCATTCTGGAGTGTGGCATTTAGGTGTAAGTGTGATTTTGACATCTATATCCTCCTCGGTTGTTTTTTGTTTTAGGCCTTCTGACTGAGTGAGAAGTGTGAGCATTAAAAATGAACTCTGCCCAGCCGGTGGTAATTAGGCTGGTCTTTGAAGTCAGATGCTGTATATGTTGGATTCCCACCATGAAGTATCATTGGAAAGCATTCATGTGCTGTAACTTTTAACTACTGCAGCATGATTGGCACTTTTTAGTCTTTTGTTCCGTTGTAGAACTTTGAGTTGAAAAGTAATTGCCCTGTTAAAAGGAGTATCTTTCAGATGCACCATAGAATTTAGCATTTCACATGGTTCCATCAGGTGAATGTAGGTAAGTTATCACAATGCCATCATTGGATTTAGGGGTTCCATCCGCCCCTGTCCCTTGTCCATCTGTGTGTGGGGGTAAGAAGAGAGGGGGAGCCTCATGCAGGAGGAGCAGGTGGAGAGTAGGAAGCACGGGGCCCCTACACTTAGACCACAGTCAACAGCATGTGTGTGTGAGTCAGAGGGTAGCAGAGATAGAGACTACTCAATGACACACTAACTCACCACTGAGAGAGGGAAACAGACACGATCACACTACCCTGTATCTCACTCTCATATCACCTCTCTCTCTCTCTCTCTCTCTCTCTCTCTCTCTCTCTCAATTCAATTCACCTCGCTTTATTGGCATGACGTAACAATGTACATATTGCCAAAGCTTATTTGGGATATTTACAATATAAAAATAAATAAAAATGAGAATCAAAATTGTCAACGGGACAACAGTAACAGCAATAACCAAGGGTCAAAATAACCATACATTCAACAATAACAATAGCCATACAGTAGAGGACATGTGCAGGTTGATTGGTCTGTCAGACACTGTCCCTCATCTTATAGCAGGCAGCAATGTAGTGCGCTGCCAACCCACAGCTCTCTGCGTTCTCCCCCAACAGGACGGGTAGCCTATCCTCATCAGAGAGGTCTTTGAAACCTTGAATAAGGGTTTCAAATTTGGGAAAATGACACTCTCTAATTGTTTTATATTTTTGCCATGTTGTCAGGAAATGCAGCTCCGTCTCAGGTTCTGCTGTTGTGCAGTGGTTGCACAGCCTCTCCTCTCTCTCGACTTCAGTAAGTGTGGACAGAACTGCTTCTTGCCACCTAATATAGTACATAGTAAGTTATTACTAATTATGTCATCCACAAGGGTATAAACTATGAATGTTTCTCCAGTTCTTTTCATGGCATCTATCAGGTTTCTTCTACCCAACCTTGAATGCTAACCTAATGATGTTCAAGGTGGAGCCAATCTGTAGAAGAAGCTGATGGTAGCCTGCCTACGTATAGCCCGGGGTGTCACTTTCTAACCTTGCCCTAAAAATGTAACTCTGGGAGCACTCCTCAGACTAGCATTCCTTCCCTCCTGTCTGTACATGCAGGTGTGTGCTTCTTATTGGAATTTTACTGCCAAAACCTTGACTGTGTTTTTAGCTGCTGCCTGTCAGAGGTGTTTTAGAACACTGACAAGAAGCTAGAGAAAGCGGATTACTGCTTCTCATAATGTAGACTAGTTTGAAAGAAGCCAGGCCCCATCATGCTGTTCATTCAGCACATTGTACATAGTTAGAATGTCTATGGCCATTCATCATACTGTAGCAAGCAATAAGGACAGTATATTGGCATCTTCTTTGCACAGGGAAAAATCCCAAAAATTAGTTGGCGTGCTGTTGTTGTACCATTTTATCATGAGTGGGAGTGGACCATGATAGACACCAAGCTGAATTTAATGATGGTATTCTGGCGAAAATATAGTGGAAGCCTTCGAAACAAGAAAAATGTAAAGAATTGACTTAATCTGCAATTTTATGTTTCTTACCATATTAAGGCAGCTAACCCTTACAAGAAAAGTAGAAAACATTTTTCACCACTTCCATCTGCGTCTGGTCTCCCATCCATGGACTGACCAGGACCGACCCTGCTTAGCAAACCAACAGTGGGAAGAAGAGTGCTATCCTGCTGGAATGAATGTGCCAAAACTTGCAACTGGAAAAAGCAGTGGCGTAAAGTACTTAAGTAAAAATACTTTAAAGTACTACTTAAGTAGTGTTTTGGGGTATCTGTGCTTTACTTTACTATTTATATTTTTGACAACTTTTACTTTTACTTCACTACATTCCTAAAGAAGATTATGTACTTTTTACTCCATACATTTTCCCTGACACCCAAAAGTACTTTTACTTTTGATACTTAAGTATATTTTAGCAACTACATTTACTTTTGATACTTAAGTATATTTAAAACCAAATACTTTTAGACTTTTACTCAAGTAGTATTTTACTGGGTGACTTTCACTTTTACTTGAGTCATTTTCTATTCAGGTATCTTTACTTTTACTCAAGTATGAGAATTTAGTACTTTTTCCACCACTGGAAAAAGGCAGCGAAAGCAAAGGCCAGGGTAGCATAACCAAAAATAGGTAGAATTGTTTAATGTAATTGTTTTATTTAATTGCGTCCATTTACAATTCATTTGCCCTCACTTTTACATTTTTATCCCTTGCAATATTTTGTTTTGCTATCAATACTTTTGGATTTATGTTTTGCTTTCAATATCATTATTTTTGTTTGCAATACTAAGAATTTTGTTCTTGACTTCAGAAGTTTTGCTTGATATTAATGGGACAAAAGTAACTCAGTCACTAGAGAATGGCACCATGTAGCAACACTATTAATCTAAACTAAGGAGTTTAAAACGGCAATCCTTAATTGAAACATTAACAGGTGTCCTCCCCACCACAGTTTGGGTAAAATGCTGAGGGATGGGGCTGGAGAAACGCAACCACTTTCAAATCCATAGACTACACTATGGATGCAAGGACTGACCATCCATGATATCAAAATTATAGTTTTAACCATATTTTTTGTTTACATGAACTTTGTTAACAAACATTGGAGTACAATTTTTATTTTTATTTTCATGTGGATTTTTTTCACATATGAAACTGCACATTACATTTAGTTTTTCAAATGTGAACTTGCATTCCACATGTGAAAGTGACATTTTCACATGTGGAGGTTTTTTTTACATATGAAACTCCAAATGTGATTTTCTCATGTGAATGTTTTTCACATGTGAAAACGCAATTCTACTTAATAGAAAATGAATATGGTTTCACTTGTGAAATGTTACCTCAATATGAAAACAGTTACAGTATTTCACATTTGAAACTGCGAATTTGACATGTTTTTTTTGTAAGAGAAGGGAGTTACTCTGACAGCTGGCAGCTACCCTGTAATGACTATAGGTTCTCTCAGTGTGTGCTAGAGTAAAGGTGTGTGTGTGTGTGTGTGTGTGTGTGTGTGTGTGTGTGTGTGTGTGTGTGTGTGTGTGTGTGTGTGTGTGTGTGTGTGTGTGTGTGTGCTCGTGCGCACGAGAGTGTGTCAATGTGCTATTGCAGCAAGAAAATGTGTGTGTGTGTGTTGGCACACAACTGATTGCCCAATGTCTGTTTCAGTGCTGTGGGAAAGACATGCCTGCTCATCAGCTACACAACCAACGCCTTCCCTGGAGAGTACATCCCCACAGTGTAAGTACTGGACCACAGACAGACACAGTGGACATGATATGGCTGGTACAGTGACAAATGTGTGGGCTGAATGGACAAACATCATACATAATGCAACCAAAGGCCTACATAATACAACCAATAACCAGAAATAGGAAATAATGTTATATTCACAATAATTCTAGGGATTGGTATGCTAGATATTGACTTTACTTTCACAAACACCTATGGTATGCAGTTTTTATACATTAATACACAGATGACAGTTTATTAGGTACACTATCTAGTACCGGGTCGGACCCCCTTTACCTTCAGAACAGACTGAATTCTTTGGGGCATGGCGTTCAATTGTTGCTCAATTGATGTCAAGGGACCTAACGTGTGCCAGGTAAACATTCCTCACACCAGTATACCACCGCCGCCAGTCTGTACTGTTGACACCAGGCAGGATGGGTCCATGGATTCATGCTGCTTACGCCAAATCCTGACTCTGCCATCAGCATGATGCAACAGGAATTTGCCTGTTAGCTTGCACACTTCTTGCCATTCTCCTTTGACCTCTCTCATCAACGAGTTGTCTTGATGCCTGTCTGCCTGCTTTATATAGCAAGCCACGGCCATGTGACTCACTGTCTGTAGGAGCGATCCATTTTTGTGAACGGGGTGGTGTACCTAATAAACTGTATACTGCATATTCTGTGTAAGGTTTTTCACTGTGATATGTTCTAGATGTAATGGACTCATTTGTCTTGCAGGTTTGATAACTACTCAGCCAATGTGATGGTGGACAGTAAGCCAGTGAACCTGGGACTGTGGGATACAGCAGGACAGGAGGACTATGACAGACTCAGACCTCTGTCCTATCCTCAGACGGTAACCACACACACACACATACAGAATCTCTATTACAAATGATATACAGTGGGGTCCGGAATTATTGACACCCTTGATAAAGATGAGCAGAAATGACTGAATACTGTCCAATTAATAATGTATGCTGCCATGATTACGAATAATCCTGAATGAATCGTGAATAATGATGAATGAGAAAGTTACAGAGGGTCAAAAATCATAGCCCCAAAACATGCTAACCTCCCCTGTTATTGATAATGGTGAGAGGTTAGCATGTCTTGGGGGTATGATCTTTGACCCGCTGTAACTTTCTCATTCATCATTATTCACGATTCATTCAGGATATAAACTATTGACTACTTTATTTATAAGAATCTTTAGGGGTGTCAATAAATTTGACCACTACTTTTCTAAGAAAAACATAATATTACTTGTTAAACTTTTGTATTAGCATAATTGTATTAGCATAAAATAATATAATTTCCACATTGTTTGGAGCACACAATATAGTTCAGTATTTGCATACTACATTTTATACAGTCATTATCGCTCATCTTTATCGAGAGTGTCAATAATTTCGGACCCCACGTCTTCTACTACTCTGATACACCTTTCTACCCTTCAGTACAACCACATGTATTACTCCCTACACCTTCTCTGACCAATGACCATATACACTATATGAATCACTAGATCTAATCTGTTTACAACATCAACATCTCCCTACACCTTTAATACTACCATTGATGAGACACTATGTTTGTCCCCTAGGATGTGTTCCTCATCTGTTTCTCTCTGGTGAGCCCAGCATCGTTTGAGAACGTCAGAGCCAAGGTGAGTGGATGCTGTGTGATCTTCATGGCTGTTGTTCTACAACGTACAGTATAGGTACATATAGTATGCAGTACACACTTACATATTCTATTTGATCCGCCTCCGGTGTTTTCCTCTGTACCTAATACAGGGATAGCAGATGACATTGTTCTCATAATGTAGGTGTTGATTGGCGTTGATTGACACAGTGTCATTATAAAGGCTGCAGCATCCCCAAGAGCTGCAGTATATAGCATACATTATAGATTAATATACGGAATGATTAACGTGTCAATACTGTTGATCTCTCCTAATGCACAGGGGTATTTAGATGTGCTTACCTTTCTGTAAATATAGATGGGTCATCATCTGTCAGTAATACATATAACAGTAGTATGCCAGTTAATCTATAAAATGCCCGTCAAGATTAAGATAATGAAGTGATTCTAAACACATAGAGAAATCAATCAATTTACAAAGGATAGGCTACTCTGGTTTACCTGCTTTCAATAGAAAATCGAAGTGTACCGTATAATAAAACAAAGATATTACAGATTCTGGCATTTATAGTGCAGTAATAGGATATAGTCCAATGGACAATTAATATTTTTCTATTTTAACTATATCTGAGTAATGCTATTATCAATAGTTGTTTCATTCAGGTTGCTGCTTTCAACTCTACCTATTGTTGCAGAGGCCATGGTTTAGTCGCTTCAGTCAGACAATCATAAATAAAATATTTCAAATCCAAGGACTAGAACAGCACATTTATTCAGGTAGCATGTTGCATCTCACTGGATTCCAATGAACCTCACTCCATTTGGATAGGATATAGAAATCTGTTCATCAATAGAAATCATATTCAATCAGATTCATTCAGGTTTATGTCAGAGAGAGGTAATCATCTCTTCTTTAACGGAGTCAAACATGGATGTCCCATGTGAACTTAACTCCCATAATGCACGATGAGACCTCTACCTACTCCCCCAGGTAACTGTCAGGGTCTGTGTCTTTTCACTGCACGGAGCACACAGTTCACATGTCACCTTGGCAGCTCTCAGCTACTGCTGAACGAAGCGGTCCTTGAGCCCTCTATCGCTCTACTGCCGTTCTGATGAAAAGGAGAAAATAGTAATTGTCCCATCCTGTCTCTCCATCTCTCCAGAGGTCATGGGTTTTGAACTGACACACTACTATAGAAGTTGAATTCACATCAAAGAGCTATAATATCACCAAAAAAAGCCTGCCAAACATTACCCTTTTCAAACACTTTTATTGTTGCTTCTCATACCATTGCCTCAGCCATAGGCTTTGTCAAGAAGTTCTGGAAAACGGTTAAAGACCTGGAGAATTGTCACGGTTGTCGTAGGGTAGAGACCAAGACGCAGCGGGAAAATGTATACTCATCTTCTTTTTATTGAGTGAAGAAGGAAAAACACATACAACGTATACAAAAACACAAACGAACTGGACAGTCTTGTCAGGCAAACAGCTAAACAAGAACAATCTCCCACAAAAACTCATGAAAAACAAACTCCTAATTATAGGACCCTCAATCAGAGGCAACAATAACCAGCTGCCTCCAATTGAAGGTCCAACCCCAATTAACTAAACATAGAAATACAAAAAACTAGATAGAACATAGAAAATATACTAACATAGAACAATGACTAACAAACCCCGGACTAATAAATCAAATACCCCTCTACCTAAACACATACACAAAACACACCCTGAACCACATAAAACAAACACCCCCTGCCACGTCCTGACCAAACTATAATAACAAATAACCCCTATTACTGGTCAGGACATGACAAGAATAAACCCTCCTCCTCACAGTTGCCCATGTCCCTTAATGTTGATGATGTGGTTGTTACTGACAAGAAGCACATGGCTGAGCTCTTTAATCACCACTTCATTAAGTCAGGATTCCTATTTGACTCAGACATGCCTCCTTGCCCATCCAACAATTCCTCATCTCCCACCCCTTCTAATGCGACCCCGACGCTTCTCCCTATTTTTCTCCTGCCCCGCTACAACGTTTCTCCCTGCAGGCGGTCACTGAGTCTGAGGTGCTAAAGCAGCTCCTTAAACTTGACAGAGTCAGATGGTTTAGACCGTTTCTTCTTTAAGGTTGCTGCCCCTATCATCGCCAAGCCTATCTCCAACCTTTTTAACCTGTCTCTTCTTTCTGGGGAGGTTCCCATTGCTTGGAAGGCAGCCATGGTTCATCCTTTATTTAAAGGGGAAGATCAAGCTGATCCTAACCATTATAGGCCTATTTCTATTTTGCCCTGTTTATCAACAGTGTTGGAAAAACTTGTCAATAATCAACTGACTGGCGTTCTTGATGTCTATAGTATTCTCTCTGGTATGCAATCTGGTTTCCGCTCAGGTTAGGGATGTGTCATTGCAACCTTAAAGGTCATCAATGATTTCACCGTTGCCCTTGATTCTAAGCAATATTGTGCTGCTATGTTTATTGACGTGGCCAAAGCTTTTGATACGGTAGACCATTCCATTCATGTAGGTCGGCTAAGGAGTATTGGGTATTGGTGTCTCTGAGGGGTCTTTGGGCTGGTTTGCTAACTACCTCTCTCAAATAGTGCAGTGTATAAAGTCAGAAAATTTGCTATCTCAGCCACTGCCTGTCACTAAGAGAGTACCTCAAGGCTTGATCCTAGGCCCCACGCTCTTCTCAATTTACATCAAAAACATAGCTCAGGCAGTAGAAAGCTCTGTCATCCATTTATATGCATACGATACAGTCTTATACTCAGCTGGCCCCTCCCCGATGTTGTGTTAAATGCTCTACAACAAAGCTTTCTTAGTGTCCAACAAACTTTCTCTACCCTTAACCTTATTCTGAACACCTCCAAAACAAAGGCCATATGATTTGGTAAGAAAAATGCCCCTCCTCCCACAGGTGTTATTACTACCTCTGAGGGTTTAGAGCTTGAGGTAGTCACCTCATACAAGTACTTGGGAGTATGGCTAGACGGTGCACTGTCCTTCTCTCAGCACATATCAAAGCTGCAGGCTAAAGTTAAATCTAGACTTGGTTTCCTCTATTGTAATCGCTCCTCTTTCACCCCAGCTGCCAAACTAACCCTGATTCAGATGACCATCCTACCCATGCTAGATTACGGAGACACAATTTATAGATTGGCAGGTAAGGGTGCTCTCGAGCGGCTAGATGTTCTTTACCATTTGGCCATCAGATTTGCCACCAATGCTCCTTATAGGACACATCACTGCACTCTATACTCCTCTGTAAACTGGTCATCTCTGTATACCGGTCGCAAGACCAATTGGTTGATGCTTATTTATAAAACCCTCTTAGGCCTCACTCCCCCCTATCTGAGATATTTACTGCAGCCCTCATCCTCCACATACAGCACCCGTTCTGCCATTCACATTCTGTTAAAGGTCCCCAAAGCACACACATCCCTGGGTCGCTCCTATTTTTAGTTTGCTGCAGCTAGCGACTGGAACGAGCTGCAACAAACACTCAAACTGGACAGTTTTATCTCAATCTCTTCATTCAAAGACTCAATCATGGACACTCTTATTGTCAGTTGTGGCTGCTTTGTGTGATGTATTGTTGTCTCTACCTTCTTGCCCTTTGTGCTGTTGTCTGTGCCCAATAATGTTTGTACCATGTTTTGTGCCGCTACCATGTTGTGTTGCTACCATGTTGTTGTTATGTTGTGTTGCTACCATGCTGTGTTGTCATGTGTTGCTGCCTTGCTATGTTGTTGTCTTAAGTCTCTCTTTATATAGTGTTGTGTTGTCTCTCTTGTTGTGATGTGTGTTTTGTCCTATATTTATATTGTATTTATTTGTATTTTTAATCCCAGGCCCGCGTGCCCACAGGATGCCGTTTGCCTTTTGGTAGGCCGTCATTGTAAATAAGAATTTGTTCTTCACTGACTTGCTTAGTTAAATAAAGGTTAAATAAAATAAATACAATTTAAAAAATGACAGCAAAGTGTCTGACTCCTCTGAGTTCAATGTCAACCATTTGAATTGAGCTGATTTGTTTGAGAACTGTCAGTGTTGGAGAGGACAGCATTATATCAAGAGCAGTGGAGGTCAAAAGACAATGCAATTTGCTAAATCTGCTTTACTTGATATGACATTGTCAAAACAACCCTAATATGGTCCAGAGTGGTCTGAAGGCAGGTCTGGTAGGTTGCTGGAAAGTATTAATGTGTAATTTATTCTACTACATAGATTTAAAGTGCTCAAACTAAGATGGAGGGGAAAGAGAAGTGTTCTTGATATTGGCAATTATTGAAAAGACCAGTGTTAATCCATTCCAATTTGTGCCGTTTCGAATCGCCCCGCTTTCCCAAATGACTTTACTCGGCCCTTTAATTTATGATTAGCTTCAAACAATAGCAATCTCGCTTCTCCAGCCCTTATGCAAATGTTTGCCACTTTTCACATTTCAAGAACAAAACTCTTTAGTCGTTTTTTCCTCCTCTCTCCATCTTTCTCAGTTTGTTTTTGCATGGCATGTTCCCAATGAGTCTCCATGGTAACATTGCCCATGTATGCAAATGAAGCCTTAGTAGATTACCAGGTTTTCAGGTGACATTAGGATCTATTTAATATGGAAGGTAGGCTACAGACTGTGTGGGGGAAGAGTCACAGCCAGAGTCACAGCCATGTAGCATGTTGCTAACACTAACCCACCCATGTCACTCTGGTATTTGCCTGTCAAAAGGAGATTCAATTGACCCGTGTTATCTCTGATTATTGCCACGGTACACCTCCTACTGCTATCACCATTTTGGATCAGCGGGAGATCAAGAATCAATTAGTCATCGCTGGGTAAATGGTTGGAGCTTGAATTTCTCTCCAAGCTTCTCAAGACAAGTGTTCTGGTTTATGTCTGCCATTATCATAACACTGTATTTATTGGCCAACTCATATCTTAACCTAGCAGAACCTAATTCCCTCACTCAGTTTCAGAGAGATACTAGTAAACTAAAGGTGTCATTTTCGAAAACACAGAATTGCTACACCACTAAATTAATGTGTTTCCATTTAATTCAGTCAGCCTCGATGGAAATTAGGGATGATTTAACTCATGGCACCATCGCCTTTCTTAGTAGGAAGCTGGGAAGTTTTATTTGTTAAAGTGACATCTCTTACCTGTCCTGGTATATAGAGAAGCATCCTTTCATCTTTCTTCCACAGAGTCTGTAGGGTCAGGGCAGAGGTAACCCCTTAGTTTCTGAATATTGAAAGCCTTTTATTGTAAAGCTGCTCTTCTCCAATGAGTCCTCCTAAGCAGCTAAGACTGTGAGATCAACCCCAGTCCTTTGTGTGGCATTCCAGGTTTGATGGCAGGAAGGCCAAAGAGTGCAGAAGAATGGACGCTTTGTCCCCATAGATGATGACTAAATAATGGCTACCCTGCAATGAAAGAGAGACAGACACGAGAGGCAGAAAAACCTTGGTGCAATGGTACCGAGAATTCTTGATGCATTTTTCACAGAATGTAGTGTGTGTGTGTGTGTGTGTGTGTGTGTGTGTGTGTGTGTGTGTGTGTGTGTGTGTGTGTGTGTGTGTGTGTGTGTGTGTGTGTGTGTTTTCTCAGTAGACTCAGTGAAATACTTGAAATGTGTGTGTGTGCATACAGTATGTGTGTGCTTCACTGTCACTGTTCTCATTACTATACATTCATGCTCTATAAAAAGGAATCTTTTTCAACCTTGACATTCCCTCCACTCTGCTGTAACAGCTAATGATGGCTTGCAGGATGGGTCCTATATTGTATTAGAGACTCCAATAATTACTGATGTATAAACATACGTAGAGCTGTGTGAGGTGTTAAGCAGAGAAGCTGATGAAAGACCTCCAAATGAACAGAGGCACACTAAAATAAGCGAAGGTGACTCACTAACGTCATTCATAAGCATTCATTAATAATTTCCTATTCTGCAAAAGCATACACTGCTCTCTTGTTTCTATCAGTCACTCAATGCGGAAGAAGGAACTTCCTTTTTCATTGAGTGACTGATAGAAACAAGAGACCAGCCATTTTATTTGAATAGTGTGTAATATTAATGACGGTAACGATAGTAGTAATAATAATAATAGTAATAGACAGAGTATCCTAGATTTTATGTGTGAGGAGCTATACCAGGAATCAACCTCAGCATTAACTGGCTACTCCATAATACAGTAGTAGAACCAGAGGGGAAGAGACGAAGCGAGAGGCTTGACTCTGCCCCAAAATCTGTCCACAAAATCTGTCCACAAGTAGGGATTTTTATAATGAGTTTCGAATTTGGTCAGTATAAAAGGTAATTCAATTTGCTACGGGAGGCTTGTTTGATCGAATAGACAGTTTGTAATGTTTAGGTTGTTACGAATGTTCTGATATAGGTGGACACGTGGCATTCCTGCAACTTTGAGAAAAATAATTTTATTTTGGCGTTATGCCTGTTGTTCACACGTGCATGTGCCCTCTCATTGGTTAGAATGTTCCTGCCTGACCCCGCCTCCTCCTGTCTGCAGTCCGCTTTGCGGACATTTATTCTCATTATTAAAGCGGTCAGTCCAGTATCTTGTTGGTATATAGATCATCTTTGGTAGAATTAACGATGAGCTGTATCACAGAAAAGGAAGTGAAAAGTAATTCACTATCTTTTACTGCGGCCATGTTGACCTACTCTTTGTGTGTGTGCTTGCTCCCACTAGTGGTACCCTGAGGTACGACACCACTGCCCCTCCACACCCATCATCCTCGTGGGCACCAAGCTGGATCTGAGGGACGAGAAGGAAACCATTGAGAAGCTGAAGGACAAGAAGCTAGCGCCCATCACCTACCCACAAGGCTTAGCACTAGCCAAAGAGATAGGTATGTAGGTCTCTGGGATCCTGAATTTGTGATCGTGCATCAGAGATCTACCATGATTGGTATACAGTGGTCACATATACAGTGGTCACTCTGGGTTTGTAATTGGATATGACTGAATCAGCGATTGATTGATTATCTGTCATTTTAATGATTGTTGTTCACAGAGCTGTACAGTATCATGGAACACTTTGTATTCTGCTCTTAGTCCTTATACTGCATAGTTGTTGAGATTTCATGTCACCCAAGCTTCACATTCTTGGAATCATCGCCCGCCAGCCGTGCATTATGCCAGATAAACAGTGTATCCTCTCCATGTCCCTCATACATCTATTGTGTGTTTTCTGGGTAGACTCGGTGAAGTACCTGGAATGCTCTGCCCTGACCCAGCGGGGGCTGAAGACGGTCTTTGACGAGGCCATCCGAGCAGTGCTGTGCCCCCAGCCCACCAAGGTGAAGAAACGACCCTGTCTACTCATCTGATCTCAGACCTGTGGATACACCAAGAGGGAAGGGCTCAGGAATCACACAACAGCAAATGTTCATTTTAGTTAAATACAAAGTTTGTCAGTTTTACAAAGTGGTCTAATGTTCAGATGAGTCAACATATGTAGTGTTGAGTCTTGCCATCTGTAGTGTATATCCAGCTATGATTACAGTATATAGTGTATGCCTCAATCCCAAATGAATGGAAGATAGTTGGACCGTCGAATTGTACCATTACAGATGGTGCCGACCTTTCCCACTGATTGGGGATTGAGGCATATAGCTGGATCTACGATTCTTCTCAATGTTAGACCACTGTTCAGGTCTGAAAACAACCATCAGACTTTCTGGAGCATCAATATAAATGTCCTTAATATTTTCAAGACAAATCCTGGATATGTACACATGGATAAGTGTTTTAGATTCATATATTGGTATTTGGTTTTGGTTTCTTACTCATTTTCTCATACACTTCTTCTATATGGTTTGTTTATGCAGTGACTGGTCCTTACTGTACAAGAAAGACACTGAAAAATACATAGACCAAACATTACAGTGTGTATAGTCAGAAATGTATTGCACCATCCTAATGTAAGAAACTTTCTAAAATGATCATGTTGTTTACTCTATAAGATTTATTTTTCATATTTTGACATGATACAGCATTCTACAATATTTCTAAGGTACCGTATTACTTTTCTCTCTATTACAATTTAATTTAACACCAAAAAAACATATGAGTGTGTGTGTGTGTGTGTGTGTGTGTGTCCTTTCCCTTAGAACAGCCTCAATTCGTTAGGGCATGGACTCTACAAGGTGTCGGAAGCGTTCCACAGGGATGCTGGCCCATGTTGACTCCAATGCTTCCCACAGTTTTGTCAAGTTGGCTGGATGTCCTTTGGGTGGTGGACCATTCTTGATACACACGAGAAACTGTTGAGCGTGAGAAACCCAGCAGCGTTGCAGTTCTTGACACAAACTGGTGCGCCTGGCACCTGCTACCATGCCCCGTTCAAAGGCGCTTACATTTTTTGTCTTGCTCATTCACCCTCTGAATGGCACACATGTACAATCCATGTCTCAATTGTCTCAAGACTTAAAAATCCTTATTTAACCTGTCTCCTCCCCTTCATCTACACTGATTTAAGTGGATTTAACAAGTGATATTAATAAGGGATCATAGCTTTCACCTGGATCCACATGGTCAGTCTATGTCAAAAATGTTTTGTATACTCAGTGATAAGTACAGCATGCCAGCTTTTATTTGAGGATATTTTCATACATACATTACCTGTTTTGCCATTTGGAAAAAAGCACTTTATGTTTCTCGTACCCCCATTTGAAGAAATCCTAAGTATTTAGGACTTAAGTCAAAAGTTTAGCATTTGGTACCATTTTCCTTGCACACAATGACTACATCAAGCTTGTGACTTTTCAAATGTGTTGGGTGCTGGCCTCCTGAGTGGCACTGCACTCAAAGGCACTGCATCACAGTGCTTGAGGCGTCACTACAGACCCGGGTTTGATCCCGGGCTGTGTGGCAGCCAGCTGTGACCGGGAGACCCATGAGCTGGCACACAATTGGCCCAGCGTCGTCTGGGTTAGGGCAGGGTTTGGCCGGCCGGGATGTCCTTATCCCATTGTGCTCTAGCGACTTCTGTGGCGGGCCGGGCGCATGCATGCTGACACGGTCGCCAGTTGTACGGTGTTTCCTCCGACACATTGGTGCGGCTGGCTTCCAGGTTAAGCGAGCAGTGTGTCAAGAAGCAGTGCAGCTTGGCAGGGTTGTGTTTCGAAGGACGCATGGCTCCGTACGTGAGTTGTGGTGATGGGACAAGACTGTAACTAACAATTGGATATCATGAAATTGGGGAGAACAAGGGGTAAAAAGTAAAAAAATGTAATAAATTGTTGGGTGCTTTTGTGGTTAGTTTTGGTTGTGTTTCTGATTATGTTTTGGAACTGAATGGTGAATAATTTGCTGTGCCAATATGTTTCATGTGGATGCTACCATGATTATTGCTAATCATGAATTAATCGTGAATAATAATATGTGGCACAAAGATCATACCGCCCCCCCCAAAAAATGCTTATTTAGTTGAATGGCATTATTTATGATTCATTCATGATTTGTCTTAATCATGGCATTTTCAGGATTCATTTAGAAGTGTTCAGAAACATCTAATCAAGGAATACTGTATGGGACCAAATCAAGGAATATGGGACCAAATACTAAACTTTTGAATATTTGAATACACTATAAGTGAATTTGTCCAAATAATACTGACTTATTCTCAGGGGGGGGGGGACTAGCTACATATAGTGTTTTAATTTCTAAACGGTAGAACAGATAGGCCTATGTATGAGAATACTCTCAAATAAAAGGTGACATGCTGTTCTTTCGCCTCATATGAAATATTTAATCTCAAATCCAAAATTCTGGTGTATAGAGCCAAATAAAAAAATTAACTGTCCAAATACATATGGAAGGGTGTGTGTATACCAGTATACAAGTTCTACTGGGGCCTATTTTTACAACAGCTACCTAGACATCATCTCCTCTCCAGGGCTACAGCATAGTACTGTGATGTGTCAGAAACTGACATGTACTACCACAGAAGTCCACTCTGTCTTAAAATAAACTTGTATTTTCTCTAGTAGCCTCGTGTATTGATTCCAACCACAGGCATCACTCTCTCATGCTGCCTATACAAAATAGGAAATGGCTTTGGCAATTCATAATTTTCACACATACAGTTAAGGGTTTATTCAAACACCCATGTTATGTACGGGTGCTTTGGCTGTTCTCTCCTCCTCAGGTACAGCACAGTAGGTTACAATACAGTGTGTGACTGGATGCTGCTAGAACAGTTGTTTCAGTAATCAAACATGAGCTCTGTGTGGAGTCCTAATGATAAACGCTGTCATTGAATCACTATTTGAAAGCCTGCTGTGACTGTGTTTCTTTTAGCCAAACATGTAGACCAGGGCTCTCCAACCCTGTTCCCGGAGCGCTACCGTCCTGTAGGTTTTCACTCCAACCCTGTTCCTGGAGAGCTACCGTCCTGTAGGTTTTCACTACAGTCCTGTTCCCGGAGCGCTACCGTCCTGTAGGTTTTCACTACAGTCCTGTTCCTGGAGAGCTACCGTCCTGTAGGTTTTCACTCCAACCCTGTTCCCAGAGCGCTACCGTCCTGTAGGTTTTCACTCCAACCCTGTTCCCGGAGCGCTACCGTCCTGTAGGTTTTCACTACAGTCCTGTTCCTGGAGAGCTACCGTCCTGTAGGTTTTCACTACAGGACTGTAGTGAAAACCTACAGGACGGTAGGCAAACACACACACATAGAGCTAAGTTTCATTAAAGCTTTGAGAAAAATTAAGTAAATCATTAAGACTAGCTTTTTGGCTGAGACTTTGGTGTGCCTTCGCTCAACAACAACAGATGATTGAGAACGGGGAACCTGGAGCAGGCTCCTTATCCACTGTAGAACCACTGGTCCACAACCGCTCCAGGCACTGTCTGATAAGCTGATTTGGATGGTGATTAAGTTTCAAATCAAATGTTGTTATTGTAACTGTGAACACACAGCTCAGCTCAGCCTTTGGGTCCTTGTGAGACCAGCTCTGATCTGCCACATGTGTGTCTCTGTGTGACTGCCTGGTAAAGAAACTTCAATCAGACACCCTCCCATGGACATCAAAGGGTGTTAAGCCAAAATACAAACGCTGCTGTCACTAAGTTCACAGCTCCAGCTCTCAGCCACATCAGGACGTGGTTGATTGAGCCCTGGAGTTAGACGAAGATACATTGAAGCAGATGTTATTGTGGGTGTAGCGAAATACTTGTGTTCCTAGCTCCAACAGTGCAGTAGTATCAACAATTCACAACTATACACACAAATCTAAAAGTAAAAATATATAAATATTAGGACGAGCAATGTCGGAGTGGCACTGACTAAAATACCATAGAATAGAATACAGTATATATACTGTTCAAAAAAATAAAGGGAACACTTAAACAACACATCCTAGATCTGAATGAAAGAAAAAATCTTATTAAATACTTTTTTCTTTACATAGTTGAATGTGCTGACAACAAAATCACACAAAAATAATCAATGGAAATCCAATTTATCAACCCATGGAGGTCTGGATTTGGAGTCACACTCAAAATTAAAGTGGAAAATCACACTACAGGCTGATCCAACTTTGATGTAATGTCCTTAAAACAAGTCAAAATGAGGCTCAGTAGTGTGTTTGGCCTCCACGTGCCTGTATGACCTCCCTACAACGCCTGGGCATGCTCCTGATGAGGTGGCGGATGGTCTCCTGAGGGATCTCCTCCCAGACCTGGACTAAAGCATCCGCCAACTCCTGGACAGTATGTGGTGCAACGTGGCGTTGGTGGATGGAGCGAGACCTGATGTCCCAGATGTGCTCAATTGGATTCAGGTCTGGGGAACGGGCGGGCCAGTCCATAGCATCAATGCCTTCCTCTTGCAAGAACTGCTGACACACTCCAGTCACATGAGGTCTAGCATTGTCTTGCATTAGGAGGAACCCAGGGCCAACCGCACCAGCATATGGCCTCACAAGGGGTCTGAGGATCTCATCTCGGTACCTAATGGCAGTCAGGCTACCTCTGGCGAGCACATGGAGGGCTGTGCGGCCCCCCAAAGAAATGCCACCCCACACCATGACTGACCCACCGCCAAACCGGTCATGCTGGAGGATGTTGCAGGCAACAGAACGTTCTCCACGGCGTCTCCAGACTCTGTCACGTCTGTCACGTGCTCAGTGTGAACCTGCTTTCATCTGTGAAGAGCACAGGGCGCCAGTGGCGAATTTGCCAATGTTGGTGTTCTCTGGCAAATGCCAAACGTCCTGCACGGTGTTGGGCTGTAAGCACAACCCCCACCTGTGGACGGCGGGCCCTCATACCACCCTCATGGAGTCTGTTTCTGACCGTTTGAGCAGACACATGCACATTTGTGGCCTGCTGGAGGTCATTTTGCAGGGCTCTGGCAGTGCTTCTCCTGCTCCTCCTTGCACAAAGGCGGAGGTAGCGGTCCTGCTGCTGGTTTGTTGCCCTCCTACGGCCTCCTCCACGTCTCCTGATGTACTGGCCTGTCTCTTGGTAGCGCCTCCATGCTCTGGACACTACGCTGACAGACACAGCAAACCTTCTTGCCACAGCTCGCATTGATGTGCCATCCTGGATGAGCTGCACTACCTGAGCCACTAGAGTGAAAGCACTGCCAGCATTCAAAAGTGACCAAAACACCAGCCAGGAAGCATAGGAACTGAGAAGTGGTCTGTGGTCCCCACCTGCAGAACCTTTATTGGGGGTGTCTTGCTAATTGCCTATAATTTCCACCTGTTGTCTATTCCATTTGCACAACAGCATGTGAAATGTATTGTCAATCAGTGTTGCTTCCAAAGTGGACAGTTTGATTTCACAGAAGTGTGATTGACTTGGAGTTACATTGTGTTGTTTAAGTGTTCCTTTTATTTTTTTGAGCAGTGTACATATGAGATGAGTAAAGCAGTATGTAAACATTATTAATGTGACTAGTGTTCCATTATTATAGTGACCAGTGATTCTATGTCTATGTACAGTATATAGGGCAGCAGCCTCTAAGGTGCAGGGTTGAGTGACCGGGTGGTAGCTGGCTAGTGATGGCTATTTAACAGTCGGATGGCCTTGAGATAGAAGCTGTTTTTCAGTCTCTCGGTCCCAGCTTTGACGCACCTGTACTGACCTCGCATTCTGGATGGTAATGGGGTGAACAGGACGTGGCTTGGGTTGTCGGTGTCCTTGATGATCTTTTTCGCCTTCCTGTGACATTGGGTGCGGTAAGGTGTCCTGGAGGGTAGGAAGTGTGCCCCCGGTGATGCGTTGAGCAGACCGCACCACCCTCTGGAGAGCCCTGCGGTTGCGGGTAGTGCAGTTGCCGTACCAGGCGGTGATACAGCCCGACGGGATGCTCTCAATTGTGCATCTGTATAAGTTTGTGAGGGTCTTAGGGGCCAAGCCAAATTTCTTCAGCCTCCTGAGGTTGAAGAGGCGCTGTTGTGCCTTCTTCACCAAACTGTCTGTGTGGGTGGACCATTTCAGATTGTCAATTAGGTGCATGCCGAGGAACTTGGAACATTTTCACCATCTCCTGTAATGAAGAGACATTACAGGTTATAGTGGAGTTAGATGAAGAGACATTACAGGTTATAGTGGAGTTAGATGAAGAGACATTACAGGTTATAGTGGAGTTAGGTGAAGAGACATTACAGGTTATAGTGGAGTTAGGTGAAGAGACATTACAGGTGTCGTGTCTTTGGCTATGCCGGATTAAGTGATATGACATGCTAACTTATAAAATTATTTCTCTGTAATTAATATTACCTGATTAAGCTAATCATGTAAATGTAATTAACTAGAAAGTCGGGGCACCACAGAAGAACGTTTATAGAGCCGTTATCTTCCGAATAAACTCTTAAAATACTTAGTAATATTTTACATCGATAGCAGTCAATATTAACCCTTATCTTATTTTCAGTCTCATAATGAAAGTTGTCAATTCTTGGTTATCTTCACGAACCCTGGCTAACAAGTTGAATCAGCAATACAAAATTGGGTTTAATTATTTATTTACTAAATACCTACCTAATCACACAGAATTACAAATACACAGAATACAAATGATGTCATACAGAAAACGTCCTGGTGGACGGAGCCTGTATCATGGCTGGTTACACAAAGAAAAGGGGGTTGGGCTTGAATGAAATAGCGGGAAGACTTAGGAACAAAGAAAGAGCACCTATGCTATCGTAAATACATTATCTTATGCATTCTAAATTACCGCCCATTTGGAAAAGGAAAATGCAATAAATATTTACTCTGAGCTGCGCTTCGGTAGATTGGTCGTAGATGCTGGCCGGGTTGGCCAACAGATCTTCCTGTAGTGGAAGAATGTCAATGGTGGTAACTTGGATACGTGGTGGTATCTTCGTCTGGTTGTTAGACTGGATCCGTCGTCCGTCCTTTCCTAGCCCACGTTAGCAGCGGCTAACTCAACGGCTAGGAAGTATCACTTCTGTAGTGAATAAGCTCAAAGTTCATACCAGTTCATACCATAGCTCACGCCGAGGTTGGCTTAGTTCTGTCCTTGATATGTGTCTGTCCTTCTAACGTAGAGGCTGCAGACCTCCCGTACTGGAACATACTGGTTATCTTTTCGTCAAAGGCTTATATAGTGGAGAGGGGGGAAGGAGGCGCCCCATCGTTTATAACCCCATGTCTCTTCACAGGGTTGGGCCACTGATCGGGCAGGGCACCTTCCTTATGAAAACCCAATTCTCTCATTTGGAAGCTAAAATTACATTTAATCTCCTAACAAACAATTTCAATATCAAACATTTCAATTGCATAACAATTCCATGTGACTCTGATAACTAGAGGGTGTATACTTTCTCAGGTACAGTTTATGTCGTCCTGTCATCAATCATAATGTCTCAGATAACAATGAACTGACATACATACTCATTACGTTATCAAGCATATTTCCAACTGGTTTTATTATCAAAATATGGTTCCTTTTCCCCATTTGTTTGATGTTCCCAGACTCTCTATATTTAACACAGGCTATTCAAGTCCTTCAGTAGGGTCAGAGAGAGAGGGGAAGGATAAAGGTATTTATGGGGGGGTCATAAACCTTACCCACAGGCCAACGTCATGACACAGGTTATAGTGGAGTTAAGTGAAGAGACATTACAGGTTATAGTGGAGTTAGGTGAAGAGACATTACAGGTTATAGTGGAGTTAGGTGAAGAGACATTACAGGTTATAGTGGAGTTAGGTGAAGAGACATTACAGGTTATAGTGGAGTTAAGTGAAGAGACATTACAGGTTATAGTGGAGTTAGGTGAAGAGACATTACAGGTTATAGTGGAGTTAGGTGAAGAGACATTACAGGTTATAGTGGAGTTAGGTGAAGAGACATTACAGGTTATAGTGGAGTTAAGTGAAGAGACATTACAGGTTATAGTGGAGTTAGATGAAGAGACATTACAGGTTATAGTGGAGTTAGATGAAGAGACATTACAGGTTATAGTGGAGTTAGGTGAAGAGACATTACAGGTTATAGTTTAGTTAGGTGAAGAGACATTACAGGTTATAGTGGAGTTAAGTGAAGAGACATTACAGGTTATAGTGGAGTTAGATGAAGAGACATTACAGGTTATAGTGGAGTTAGATGAAGAGACATTACAGGTTATAGTGGAGTTAAGTGAAGAGACATTACAGATTATAGTGGAGTTAGATGAAGAGACATTACAGGTTATAGTGGAGTTAGATGAAGAGACATTACAGGTTATAGTGGAGTTAGGTGAAGAGACATTACAGGTTATAGTGGAGTTAGGTGAAGAGACATTACAGGTTATAGTGGAGTTAGGTGAAGAGACATTACAGGTTATAGTGGAGTTAAGTGAAGAGACATTACAGGTTATAGTGGAGTTAGATGAAGAGACATTACAGGTTATAGTGGAGTTAGGTGAAGAGACATTACAGGTTATAGTGGAGTTAGATGAAGAGACATTACAGGGTATAGTGGAGTTAGGTGAAGAGACATTACAGGTTATAGTGGGGTTAGGTGAAGAGACATTACAGGTTATAGTGGAGTTAAGTGAAGAGACATTACAGGTTATAGTGGAGTTAGGTGAAGAGACATTACAGGTTATAGTGGAGTTAGGTGAAGAGACATTACAGGTTATAGTGGAGTTAGATGAAGAGACATTACAGGTTATAGTGGAGTTAAGTGAAGAGACATTACAGGTTATAGTGGAGTTAGATGAAGAGACATTACAGGTTATAGTGGAGTTAAGTGAAGAGACATTACAGGTTATAGTGGAGTTAGATGAAGAGACATTACAGGTTATAGTGGAGTTAGATGAAAATACATTATAGGTTATAGTTTAGTTAGATGAAGAGACATTACAGGTTATAGTGGAGTTAGGTGAAGAGACATTACAGGTTATAGTGGAGTTAGATGAAGAGACATTACAGGTTATAGTGGAGTTAGGTGAAGAGACATTACAGGTTATAGTGGAGGGAAATCAGGCCACAGACAGTACATTCCTGTTGACTTGGGCCTAGTGACTATAGCTAGAGCCTAGAGTTACAACACATGGTAAGGAAGAGCTCAGTCCTATTAAGATACCAGACATATAAACATGTGGCTTTCAGAGAATAAGAAGGGCAGTACGTGCAAAGTCAGGGCGGTCCCATGGCACCATGCTCAACGATGCTGCCAGTGAGGAGGATCAAGGAGGCAGTTGCCACCGTCGCCTCGTATCACAGAGCATCACTGAGCTGAAGACAGAAAGGCAATCAGCTGGAGTCAAAGCTGATTCTGCACACAGACACTCTGTGGGCGCAATTGATGCACAATGCCCCAAACAGCTTCTTAGATTAAAGGGGAGGGGTCAGCTGAGGTTAGCTCCCAGGTTCAGGACTCCGCCACCAGCTGCAAATGAGAAAGCCTGGCCCCATCCGAGGCGAAGCATTTAAGGAATTTCAATGAGCAGATCTCATTGCGATGCAGAGGGAAAACAGAGCATGTTGATGCTGTATTAGGTGGTATGTGCTGCCCACAGTGCTGTGGCCAGAGGAGTTTTGGATCAGATCCAAAACTGTCTGATATGCTGTATCTTTCCTCCTGAACAGAATTCAGATTAGCCTATCAGAGGACTCATAATGTTGAAGACTGCTGGTTATGTAAAACACCTTGGTGAAACAGAACATAATATTCACCCATACAAAATGGTTGAATGTACTGTACTGTAGCTTCATTGACTGTAATTTCGTTGTTGTGTTTCCAATTGTCTGAGGGGACAATGTTTGAAGGTCATCTCACACATTCAACATAATAGCGTACTGATTTCCCACATGACAGCTTTTGAATCTTTGCTATGCCAACATTTGACAGACACTCTTCCACAAAAACTGTACATGATGCCTCCTGGCCTGGTCTCGCAACATGGGGGTCTCAATGCTACCTGTCCCTGTCTCCCTGCAGTTTCCTCTGGCACATATCCTGTACTGAATACTGAAACAACATGCTCTATTCGAAATACAATAGGCAGAATCAAAGGTAGTAACAAAAATAGTGTTAGTCCATATCTCTTAACAGCATAGACACTATGTTTCATACTGAATAATTAATATAATATATTATCTCATCATTCCACTATTGGTATAATACACAATCAAATCATTATTTCAATCTCTATTTGAGATATGGTTTGAGATTCACTCTTCAACTGTGGCACTCTCTCGGCACGACAGTACCCAAATCTTCTTCTTTCATCCTTGTTCCATTGAAGCCTCCAAACTCTAGTGTGTGGAATCTCTCTCTTTCCTAACAGGCTGAGGGGGAGAGAATGAGGATATTCATGAATTAATTTTCCCTCCTTCTATTCCTGACCCAGGATGACCTTATACAACCTTTCCTCGGAGACGTCATTATTACATAACCACAACAGAAACCTAGTATGTTGTCACGCCCTGACCAGGTGAACTCTGCTATTTTGGTCAGGGTGTGGCATTTCTATGCTTTATTTTCTATGTTTTGGTTATAGCCTTTCTTTGTGTTTTATTTCTATGTTGGGCTCGGGGGTGATTTCCCAATCAGACAGCTGTCGCTTGTGAAGTCTGATTGGGAATCACATTTAAGTTCCTTTTCCCCCACGATGTTTGTGGGTTGTTGTCTCGTTATTTGAGCACGTAACGTATTGGCAGTTTTTTCCTTGATTTTGTGTACATGTTTAATTCTAGTGTGTTAAATAAACATGTATTCGCTCCCAGCTGCGTTTTGGTCCGCTTCCTCGTCTCCCGACGACAAACGTTACAGAACAACCCACCGAACCAGGACCAAGCAGCGGGAGGAAAAGGAGCGGGAGAGATGGGCTCGCGAGGGAAAGGAGTTCTGGACCTGGGAGGAGATCATGTCGGGGAAAGGACCCTGGCGGACGGACTCCCAGGTCGAGGAGGAAAAGCCAGCCGGTAGACGGAGTCGCAGGCGGCGGTCGAGGAGGCCCGGAAAACAGCCCCAAGAAAATTTTTTGGGGGGGCTAATGGGGTGGTCCGGAAGGGCAGAGGAAGAGCCCAGACCACTGCTCTCGTGGGGGATGACGGCGGAGGAAGAGAAGGAGATGAGGCGTTTGATTGAGGACCTGCAGAGGGAAGATCTGGAGGAGGAGCCATGGTATGCTGAGTTGCGCGCTGTGTCGCCAGTGCGCCCGCACAGCCCGGTGCGTCCGGTGGACATGCCCAGCACATGCCGTGCTAGGATGGGCATCCAGCCAGGACGAGTGGCTAAACCGGCTCCACGCTTCAGGTCACCAGTGCGTGTTCACAGTCCTGTCTGGCCCGTTCCTGTTCCCCGCACCAAGCCCACGGTGCGTGTCCCCAGTCCTGTCCGGCCCGTCCCTGCTCCCCGCACCAAGCCATGGTATGCAGAGTTGCGCGCTGTGTCGCCAGTGCGCCCGCACAGCCCAGTGCGTCCGGTGGACATGCCCAGCACATGCCGTGCTAGGATGGGCATCCAGCCAGGACGAGTGGCTAAACCGGCTCCACGCTTCAGGTCACCAGTACGTGTTCACAGTCCTGTCTGGCCCGTCCCTGCTCCCCGCACCAGGTTAGTGGTGCGTGTCCCCAGTCCTGTCCGGCCCGTCCCTGCTCCTCGCACCAGGTTAGTGGTGCGTGTCCCCAGTCCTGTCCGGCCCGTCCCGTCCCTGCTCCCCGCACCAGGTTAGTGGTGCGTGTCCCCAGTCCTGTCTGGCCCGTCCCTGCTCCCCGCACCAAGTCAGTGGTGCGTGTCCCCAGTCCGGTCCGGCCCGTCCCTGCTCCCCGCACCAAGTCAGTGGTGCGTGTCCCCAGTCCTGTCCGGCCCGTCCCTGCTCCCCGCACCAGGTTAGTGGTGCGTGTCCCCAGTCCTGTCCGGCCCGTCCCTGCTCCCCGCACCAGGTTAGTGGTGCGTGTCCCCAGTCCGGCCCGGCCCGTCCCTGCTCCCCGCACCAGGTTAGTGGTGCGTGTCCCCAGTCCTGTCCGGCCCGTCCCTGCTCCCCGCACCAGGTTAGTGGTGCGTGTCCCCAGTCCTGTCCAGCCCATCCCTGTTCCCCGCACCAAGCCCACGGTGCGTGTCCACAGTCCTGTCCGGCCCGTCCCTGTTCCCCGCACCAAGCCCACGGTGCGTGTCCACAGTCCTGTCCGGCCCGTCCCTGTTCCCCGCACCAAGCCCACGGTGCGTGTCCACAGTCCTGTCCGGCCCGTTCCTGTTCCCCGCACCAAGCCCACGGTGCGTGTCCACAGTCCGGCACGGCCCGTGTCTGGTCCACCGGTGCCCAATCATGTTCCGGTCGACGGCTCCGCTCCGGAGCCTGAGCATGCCGCTCCACAGTGGTCAAGTCCGGGCCAGAGGGGTAGGGCTAGGGTGGAGGCAGGGGGAGAAACACGCCCGGGGCCAGAGCCTCCACCGAGGGTGAGGCGCCCACCCGGGTCCCCCCCCTAATAGACTTTAGTTTGGTGCGCCGGGAGTACGCACCGTTGGAGGGGGGGTACTGTCCCGCCCTGACCAGGTGAACTCTGCTATTTTGGTCAGGGTGTGGCATTTCTATGCTTTATTTTCTATGTTTTGGTTATAGCCTTTCTTTGTGTTTTATTTCTATGTTGGGCTCGGGGGTGATTTCCCAATCAGACAGCTGTCGCTTGTGAAGTCTGATTGGGAATCACATTTAAGTTCCTTTTCCCCCACGATGTTTGTGGGTTGTTGTCTCGTTATTTGAGCACGTAACGTATTGGCAGTTTTTTCCTTGATTTTGTGTACATGTTTAATTCTAGTGTGTTAAATAAACATGTATTCGCTCCCAGCTGCGTTTTGGTCCGCTTCCTCGTCTCCCGACGACAAACGTTACATATGTAGGCAACTCTTCACTCCAATACGGCTCAATCTCTGACTAAAATATGTGTGTGTGGTATTAACATAGGGGCATGGGTCTAAGCAGATTATGTGTGTTTCCAGCATTAGTTAAACCAGAAGAGGCTTATTAAATGACGAGCTCCATACTGTAACGTTCGTCTGTGGAAGGACTAGACCAAAGCGCAGCATGGTATGTGTTCATGATGTTTATTATGACTTGAACACTGAATCAAAAAAACAAAGTGGAACAAAACGCAACAGCTCTGTCAGGTGAACACACCAAACAGAAAACAACTACCCACACCAACCCTGTGGGAAAAGGCTACCTAAGTATGGTTCTCAATCAGAGACAACGATAGACAGCTGTCCCTGATTGAGAACCATACCCGGCCAAAACAAAGAAATACCAAAACATAGAAAAAGGAACATAGAATGCCCACGCTAGTCACACCCTGGCCTAACCAAAATAGAGAATAAAAACCTCTCTATGGCCAGGGCGTGACAGTACCCTCCCCCCAAAGGTGCGGACTCCGGCCGCAAAACCTGAACCTATAGGGGAGGGTCTGGGAGGGCTTTTCTCCGTGGTGGCGGCTCCAGTGAGGGACGCAGACCCCGCTCCACCTCTGGCACTGCCCACTTAGTTGGCGCCTCTGGAGCGGGGACCCTCGCCGCCGACCCCAGACTGTGCACCGACTCTGGCAGCTCCGGACTGGGCACCGACTCTGGCAGCTCCGGACTGGAGGGCGACTCTGGCCGTTCCGGACTGGAGGGCGACTCTGGCCGCTCCGGACTGGAGGGCGACTCTGGCCGCTCCGGACTGGCGGGCGACTCTGGCCGCTCCGGACTGGCGGGCGACTCTGGCCGCTCCGGACTGGCGGGCGACTCTGGCCGCTCCGGACAGGCGGGCGACTCTGGCCGCTCCGGACAGGCGGGCGACTCTGGCCGCTCCGGACAGGCGGGCGACTCTGGCCGCTCCGGACAGGCGGGCGACTCTGGCCGCTCCGGACTGGGGTCAGACACAGGACTCACCAGGCTGGGGAGACATGCAGGAGGCCTGGCTCTGGGAGCAGGCACAGGACTCGCCAGGCTGGGGAGACATGCAGGAGGCCTGGCTCTGGGAGCAGGCACAGGACTCACCAGACTGGGGAGACATGCAGGAGGCCTGGCTCTGGGAGCAGGCACAGGACTCACCAGGCTGGGGAGACATGCAGGAGGCCTGGCTCTGGGAGCAGGCACAGGACTCCCCAGGCTGGGGAGACATGCAGGAGGCCTGGCTCTGGGAGCAGGCACAGGATAGACCGGGCTGTAGGGGAGCACTGGAGACCTGGTGTGTAGGCTTGACACCCCTCTTCCAGGCTGAATGCCCACTTTCGCCCAGCATGGGCGGAGCGCAGGCACAGGATGAACTGAGCCCTCCCAGTGCCCCAGAGACACAGTATGCAGAGCTGGCGCAGGATACCCTGGGCAGAAACGGCGCACTGGAGACCAGACGCGCTGAGCAGGCACAATCCGCCCTGGCTCGATGCCCACTCTCGCATGGCACTTGCGGGGGGCTGGTATATAGCGCACCGGGCTATGAGCGCGTACTGGATACACCGTGCGCTTTACCGCATAACACGGTGCCTGACCAGTACCACGCTGCTTCCGGTAAGCACGGGGAGTTGGCTCAGGACTATCGCCTGGCTCCGCCAATCTCCCCGTGTGCCCCCCCCCCCCCCCAAAAAAATGGGGCTGCCTCTCAGCCTCCTCTTGCCGTGCCAGCCGATCCTCCCAGAAACGCCGTTCCGCCTTCGCTGCCTCTATCTCCTCGAGCGGGCGGCGGTATTCTCCCGGCCTTGTCCATGGTCCTGCCCCATCCAGGATTTCCTCCCAGGTCCATGACTCCTTTCTAGAAAAAAGAAACGCACACCTATAAAGGCGAGGTGCTGGCTAGCGGAGTAGAAAACTAGAAAATAAGGGAAAGCCGCACACTCTAAGAGCTCAGATGCAAAAATGTAATAACCAACGTTTCGACAGCAAAGCTGTCTTCATCAGGGTATCATCACAAACACTGCGAAATGAGTCATTTATATTATCAAGAGACACACAGGTGTTTGTAATCATGGCCAAGTGTGGCCAAATATCATTGGTTAACTCAAATATTTAAAAAAATGGCATACAAAGAACATACAAAAAGACAAACAAATGGATAACATACGATCATAGCATTTGTAGTCTAAAATGTATCTAACAAACAATTACAATGGCAAAATCACATTAATCACAAGAATGGCTTCAGATCAAAGTCTATGTTGAGACCGAAGGGAGCAAGGGTCTTTAAAATAAAGATCCAGGCAGCCTCTCGTTTTAACAATAAATTATCAAGGTCACCCCCTCTTCTCGGGAGGGTGACATGTTCGATGCCAATATAACGCAGAGACGAAATCGAATGGTTTGCTTCCAAAAAGTGGGCCGCAACTGGGTAAGTCAAGTTTTTGCACCTAATGGTGCTACGATGCTCTGAGATACGTACTTTTAATTCACGCTTTGTTTTACCCACATAATTTTTACCACAAGGACAAGTTATAAGATAAATAACTGCCTTAGTTATCTTATAACTTGTCCTTGTGGTAAAAATTATGTGGGTAAAACAAAGCGTGAATTGCCATTTTTTTAAATATTTCAGTTAACCAATGATATTAGGCCACACTTGGCCATGATTACAAACACCTGTGTGTCTCTTGACACTATAAATGACTCATCTTGCAGTGTTTGTGATGATACCCTGATGAAGACAGCTTTGCTGTCGAAACGTTGGTTATTACATTTTTGCATCTGAGCTCTTAGAGTGTGCGGCTTTCCCATGACTCCTTTCTACCACGCTGCTTGGTCCGTTGGTGGTGGGTAGTTCTGTAACGTCCGTCTGTGGAAGAAGGAGTAGACCAAAGCGCAGCGTGGTACGTGTTCATGATGTTTATTTTGACTTGAACACTGAATCAAAAAAACAAAGTGGAACAAAACGCAACAGCTCTGTCAGGTGAACACACCAAACAGAAAACAACTACCCACACCTACCCTGTGGGAAAAGGCTACCTAAGTACGGTTCCCAATCAGAGACAACGATAGACAGCTGTCCCTGACTGAGAACCATACCCGGCCAAAACAAAGAAATACCAAAACATAGAAAACGGAACATAGAATGCCCACCCTAGTCACACCCTGGCCTAACCAAAATAGAGAATAAAACCTCTCTATGGCCAGGGCGTGACGCATACTTCCAGCCCTCAATCTCCCTTTCTGTCCCTCTGTTGCTGGGCTCTTGTACTGACCCTGGGGCCAGCTGGTGCAAGGCCACATGATCCTCTCTGGCACTCCACTGAAGATGCTTCTATGTCATATTGGAAATAGTAATTGCTTGAATAGCAGAAGTAGTTGAGAGAATGAGAGGAGGCTAGTCTCTCTCATTAAGAGGAGTGTGGGCACCTGCATCTCACTCTCATTTGAAGGATGAAAGAGAGCACTGCTGAGCATTCAGAACAACCCACCACCAAACATGAATACACACATAGATACAAACTGTCTGTAGTCTTTTCTTTATAGATTTAGATGAGTAAAAGACTAAGCAAGGCTGTTTGAGGATGAGATAACGAGAGGTACATTTCATTTCAATGATAAGAGCGTGGCGTTGCCTTCAGGCTAACTTGAAGCTGAACTCGCTGGTCACCACTGGACAGTTTAGATACATTTTGAGGGAGATATGTGATAGTTGTGCTTGTTTTGATTAATCTTGTTGTACTGTATGTATTGTATTGTGTTGATGTTATTTTGCTTTATGTTGTGTTGAATCGTGTGTTCGTGTTCACAGGGCTCCCTTGAGAATGGACCCTGGTCTCAATGGTGACCAACCCCTAAAAGTTCAATAAAACTAATTATAAAAACAAATGAGGTGAGAGCACTTAACTAGAAATCTTCTTGGAAATAGTACCATACACATACAGTATGTTTCATGTTTTTTTAGTAGCACAGCTGTCACGTTCTGACCAGTATGAGGGTTATTTTGTTAGTGTAGGCTGGTCAGGACGTGGCAGAGGGTATTTGGTTTATGTGGTTCGGTGTGTGTGTATTATGTAGAGGGTAGTTGATTTATGTATTCCGGGGTTTTTTGGTCACTGCTCTATGTTAGTCTATTTCTATGTTCTTTCTAGTTAGTCTGTTTCTATGTTTAGTTAATTGGGGTGTGGACTCTCAATTGAAGGCAGGTGTTGTCTAGTTGCCTTTGATTGAGAGTCCTATATATTAGGGTGTGTTTGTAAATTGTGGGAGGTTGTTTCTTGTTTTGCCTGTGTGAGCCTGACAAGACTGTTTTGTTGATCGTTCGTTCTTCATTTTGTTATTTTGGTGTTTTCTTGGTTTAAAATAAAATACAAGATGAGCATCCACATTCCTGCTGCGTTTTGGTCCTCCATTCCCGACGACAACCGTTACAACAGCAAATACTAAATCTCTCATCAAAGCAATGTATTTGAATTGATTTCCCCCCCATCTATCTTCAGAGTTCGTTCTGTTAGGTGACCTAAACTGGGATATGCTTAACAGCCCGGCAGTCCTACAATCTAAGATCAATCTCACACAAATGATCAATGAACCCACCAGGTACAACCCTAAATCCGTAAACATGGGCACCCTCATAGATATTATCCTGACCAACTTGCCCTCCAAACACACCTCCGCTGTTTTCAATCAGGATCTCAGCGATCACTGCCTCATTGCCTGCATCTGCTATGGGTCTGCGGTCAAACGACCACGCCTCATCACGGTCAAACGCTCCCTAAAACACTTCTGCGAGCAGGCCTTTCTAATCAACCTGGCCTGGGTATCCTGGAAGGATATTGACCTCATCCCGTCAGTAGAGGATGCCTGGTCATTCTTTAAAAGTGCTTCCCTCACCACCTTAAATAAGCATGCCCCTTTCAACAAATGTAGAACTTAGAACAGATATAGCCCTTGGTTCACTCCAGACCTGACTACCCTCGACCAGCACAAAAACATCCTGTGGCGGACTGCACTTGCATCGAATAGACCCCGCGATATGCAACTTTTCAGGGAAGTTAGGAACCAATATACACAGTCAGTCAGGAAAGCAAAGACTAGCTTTTCAAACAGAAATTGGCATCCTGTAGCTCTAACTCCAAAAAGTTTGGGACACTGTAAAGTCCATGGAGAATAAGAGCACCTCCTCCCAGCTGCCCACTGCACTGGGCAGCTGGCCCAGAAACACTGTCACCACCGATAAATCCACGAAAATCGAGAATTTCAATAAGCATTTCTCTATGGCTGGCCATGCTTTCCTCCTGCCTACCCCAACCCCGGCCAACAGCTCCGCACCCCCCGCAGCTACTTGCCCAAGCCTCCCCAGCATCTGCTTCACCCAAATCCAGATAGCAGATGTTCTGAAAGAGCTGCAAAACCTGGACCCGTACAAATCAGCTGGGCTAGACAATCTGGACCCTCTCTTTCTAAAATGATCTGCCGCCATTGTTGCAACTCCTATTACCAGTCTGTTCAACCTCTCTTTCATATAGTACGAGATCCCTAAAGATTGGAAAGCTGCCGCGGTCATCCCCCTCTTCAAAGTGGGTGACACTAGACCCAAACTGTTATAGACCTATATCCATCCAGCCCTGCCTTTCTAAAGTCTTCGAAAGCAAAGTTAATAAACAGATCACTGACCATTTCGAATCCCACCGTACCGTCTTCGCTGTGCAATCTGGTTTCCAAGCTGGTCATGGGTGCACGTCAGCCACGCTCAAGGCATTAAACAATATCATAACCTCCATCGATAAAAGACAGTACTGTGCAGCCGTCTTCATCGACCTGGCCAAGGCTTTCGACTCTGTCAATCACAATTCTCGGGCCGACTCTTTTCTCTGTATATATCAATGATGTTGCTCTTGCTGCGGGTGACTCTCTGATCCACCTCTACGCAGACGACACCATTCTGTATACATCTGGCCCTTCTTTGGACACTGTGTTAACAAACCTCCAAACGAGCTTCAATGCCATACAACACTCCTTCCGTGGCCTCCAACTACTCTTAAACGCTAGTTAAACTAAATGCAAGCTTTTCAACCAATCACTGCCCGCACCCGTCCGCCCGACTAGCATTACTACTCTGGACAGTTCTGACTATAGAATATGTGGACAACTACAAACACCTAGGTGTCTGGCTAGACTGTAAACTCTCCTTCCAGACTCATATTAAACGTCTCCAATCCTAAATTAAATCTAGAATCGGCTTCCTATTTCGCAGCAAAGCATCCTTCACTCACGCCGCCAAACATACCCTCATAAAACTGACTATCCTACCAATCCTCGACTTCGGCGATGTCATTTACAAAATAGCCTCCAACACTCTACTCAGCAAACTGGATGCAGTCTATCACAGTGCCATCCGTTTTGTCACCAAAGCCTCATATACCACCCACCACTGCAACCTGTATGCTCTTGTCGGCTGGCCCTCGCTACATATTCGTCACCAGACCCATTGACTCCAGGTCATCTGTAAGTCTTTACTAGGTAAAGCTTCACCTTATCTCAGCTCACTGGTCACAATAACAACACCCACCCGTAGCACGCGTTCCAGCAGGTATATCTTTCTCGTCAACCCCAAAGCCAACACCTCCCTTGGCCGCCTTTCCTTCCAGTTCTCTGCTGCCAATGACTGGAACGAATTGCAAAAATCGCTGAAGTTGGAGACTTATATCTCCCTCTCTAACTTTAAACATCAGCTATCTGAGCAGCTTACCGATCGCTGCATCTGTACACAGCCCATCTGTAAATAGTCCATCCAATCTACCTACCTCATCCCCATATTGTTTTTATTTACTTTTTTGCTCTTCTGCACACCAGTACTTCTACTTGCACATGATCATCTGCACATCTATCACTCCAGTGTTAATTTGCTAAATTGTAATTACTTCGCCACTATGGCCTATTTATTGCCTTACCTCCTCACGCCATTTGCACACACTGTATATAGACTTTTTTTCTATTGTGTTATTGACTGTACGTTTGTTTATTCCATGTGTAACTCTGTGTTGTTGTTTGTGTCGCACTGCTTTGCTTTATCTTGGCCAGGTCGCAGTTGTAAGTGAGAACTTGTTCTCAACTGGCCTACCTGGTTAAATAAAGGTGAAATAAAAATAAATAAATAAATAAATAAATAAATAAAATAAACGTAGGCTTCCAACTAAAGGGGAGAGCATTGACATTGTTCTGAGACCAATTGAAAAAATGCTGCTGCATTACTCAGCAAGCTTGTAGCACAAAGTTATGATTGCCTCGAGAAAATGAGGTAGAGCGTGATAGTGTGTGCGTATGTGTGTGCATACGTTTGTGTCCGTGTGCGTCTGTGTGTGTCATTCAAGGCTGCCTAATGTTTTGAGATGAGCCAGCGATTGCGTCTCTTCAGCTGAAAGGAAGAGGAGAAAGATAGAAAACGGAAAATAAGTCCTCCTGGGTCTAGAATTCTGTTTCTATAAAGTACACACTCCAACACACAGCTCACCACTCCATTTCATACCTTATTTGTCAATGCCATCGCAGGCAGAGTAACAATTGAGCCATTTCTTGCACAACACCTCCTACTCAACCACAACTTCCATGGTCCTGAGAACACTGAGCAGCTTGCTTTGGATCATCTCCTCATGCACAGAATGTCATTCACCCTTTTGAGTGAAAAAATCTAATTAGGACACATGATGTGTAACTGAGGATGCAGTGTCCTCAGCAGACATTTGGGTTCTGGCAGAAGAGATGGGGAACACAGGAAGGGGTGACGTGTGCAGTAACTTTGGTTTGGTTGCTTCGGTTTTTAATTCACCTGCTTAGCTACTCTAATGGGCTAGAGGGGACTGCTGGTTTATCATTTACAACCAGAATCTTTTCTAATGATGGAGGCAGGAGAGAGATGGGTGACCTTTCAGGCATTGTGGGGGAGGTCTCTCCCTGTCGCAATATCTCTGTAATGTACAGAGGTCTGCTGCCACTGGGGATATGCATCAGGGAGGGAATCCCCCAATTAGCTGACTGACCACTCTTTATAGCCGATGGACAGGGACGGACTGGGAACAGAAATCGTTCCAGACATTATTAACACATTGGCTTGTTTTGTTCTTTGAGGCCCCCACACCAGCCCATTTTTTTCCCTTGAGGCCCCCATTATAAACCAAGTAATGACCATTTTGTGCAAAAAACACAATTTAGACAGGCCCACTGGGCTCTCTGCCGATGGAGCTATTCTTAAGCCTGCAGTCTCTGCCAAATGTTTCTGGTTTCTGACTTCCATTACAGTGGCTCTTCACAGAAATGCACAGCAGCTGAGTGGATTCCTGGTGAGGATAGATTGATTTGTCTGAGAGAGAGCACTGGAATTGTCCGTACGACAGCAAACTAACAGGAGAAAAGCAAGATATAGATTTGTTTCTAACTGCCAGCATTAGTGCCTCTGTTTTAACTGGTGGTCTTGTCAAACATATTCTTTGTATAGGAGGAAGATATTTGTGGTCCAATAGGTTCTATTGTGTCATTATAAACCAGTACTTATTAGATGTTCTCATGCTATAAACGTATGTGACTGATTAATGTGCTGGAACATTTATCCTGAACTCCCTTGGGAAAAAGATCACCACACCTTCTATGTTAACAATAGCATACTTCGGTTATTATCAAGAGGGCAGACACCATGCTACAGATTAAGTGGGCAGTGACTGGTGGAGTGCAATGTCCAAGTGACTCTAGATGTAATTCAAAGAGTAGAATCCCCAAAGCCCCCCATCTCTCTCTCTCTCTCTCACACACAAACACACAGTCATTTATCTCAACACCTCCTACTTTTCTCTCTGGGGCGCCTGCGAGCAGAAGACCCGTTACCTAGTTACAAGCGAGTGATGGTGCAACCAGTAGCCTAATGTAATGTTGGTGGCTTTCAGTGCAGGCTACCTCTCAGACTGTGAACAGTCAGGTGGAAGTGCGCATAAAAGAAAGTTAATTCCGTTTTTATTTATTTATTTTATATCGGATATACTGAAGAAAGAACAACTGTGTACCCTATTATTTGCATGTAACATTTCTGAGGGTAATTTCTCAAGAGAAAGCACAACTTCACCATTATTTAATCACCCAGCTGTGGATACTTACTGAAAAAACGTGTTTGCAAAAGTGAAAGGTAAGATTTTTTTAAAATGGTTTTTGTTTAGTCTATTACTAGAGCAATATACACTGAGTGTACAAAACATTAAGAACACCTGCTCTTTCCATGACATAGAATGACCAGGTGAATCCAGGTGAAAGCTATGATCCCTTATTAATGTCACTTATTAAATCCACTTCAATCAGTGTAGTTGAAGGGTAGGAGACAGGTTAAAGAAGGATTTTTAATCCTTGCGACAATGGAGACATGGATTGTGTATGTCTGCCATTCCAAGGGTGAATGGGCAAGACGAAAGATTTAAGTGCCTTTGAACGCAACCTGGTCTCAGAGCATTTCGTATTATTCTGTTTGTAAACCCAAGACACATCATTTAGTATGATATGTTACGTTTTGTATAGTATGTATTAATTTGTGGATTTCCATCACCCATTTCGTATGATATGTTATGAAATATGATTTATATTATATGTTACAAATTTGCAAACGTACCATAAGTTACAAATTTGCCAAACGTACAATATGTTACGAATTTGCATAACATATGATCTGTTACAAATTCTAGCTAGGTGGCTAACAATAGCTAGCACGCTAACATTAGCTAGTTTAGGGGTTATGGTTAAGGTTAGGGTTAAGTTTAGGAGTTAGGTTAAAGGGTTAAGGTTAGATTTAAGGGAAGGGTTAGTTCAAATGGTTAAGCTTAGGGTTAGGTCGAAGGGTTAGCTAAAAGGGTTAAGGTTAGGGTAAGGGTTAGCTAACATGCTAAGTAGTTGCAAAGTAGATAAAAAGTAGTAAGTAGTTGAAAAGTTGCAAATTAACTAAAATGCTGAAGTTGTCCGTGATGAGATTCGAACTCGCACCCTTTTGGTTACTAGACGCGTGCTGTTCATCACAGTGTCTCGCCAACATTCCCTAGGTGTAAAATACAGAGAGGCAAGGTGTTCTTGCAGACCATGCCCACTCCAAACACCCCTCACCCCCCTGCTCACCTCCTCCCACCAGCCGAAAAAGACAAAAAATATATATTTATTTTTTACTACTTTAGTTTTGATAAGAAAGAAGCTGGGGGATGATGTCTGCTGGAGATTGATGGACGAGCAAATGGACAGAGCGCAGAGTTGAGGCAATCTGAGGATGTTTTTAGCACTCAGTCTGGGCGATTGGTGGAAAATCTGTGACAGAGGGCCCGGGGGCAATCAAAAGAAAAAAAACTAGAGCTCAGTTAAAGTTAAAGATCATTGGAGAGCAGACTCACCAATGAGCATGATGAGTTCCATCTGTCTGTCCATAGCTCTGGAGGGACAGTATGTGAGTCAGCAAGCCCTGAAGAGCTATACCCCGTAGAACAACACCCACAGGATTAGGTTAAAAATAATAACATTAATAAATCATCCAAAATTAATTTATAGACATGCTGGATCATCACTCTTTCATTTATTCAAGGCCTCTTGGCAGATTTGAATATGTGGGTAGGACCTCACTCAGATGGAAAATCTGGGATCCCAGCAGCTTTCCCACACACACACACACACACACACACACACACACACACACACACACACACACACACACACACACACACACACACACACACACACACACTTCCCCACCCATTGAATCTGGCACCTCCCACACACATGCACACTCAGTATGTGTGGTCATTTGGCATTTACAGTCCATACAGTACAAACACACAATGTCAGGAACTTCTGTAGATGGTCCAATGATGTTTGTTGTAATTAGAAAACAATGAATGGCTTTTATTAAGACATCATCTTGAGGCTACACTGTTAGAAAAAATGGTTCCAAAGTGGTTCCTTGGCTGTCCCCATAGGAGAACCAATTTCAGTTCCAGGTAGAACTGTTTTTTGTTCAAGGTAGAACTCTTTTGGTTTCCATGGAAAGTGTTCTACATGTAACCCAAAAGGGTTGTACCTGGAACCAAAAAGGGTTTGTCAAAGGATTCTCCTATGGGGACAGCCGAAGAACCCTTTTAGGTTCTAGATAGCATATTTTATTCTAAGAGTGTATATTATGAGTTGTCAGTAGAGCAGTGCCTTAGTTCTGTGACTGTTGGGATGGGATTTTTAGACGAAGGCAGAAATATGGAAGCAGATAAGGTATGTAAACATCTTTGCATGGCAATGACATTGACCTTGGTTCTCACGTGGTCCTGTTTGCGTTCAACACTGAAGGAGACTGATTCGAATGGTGTGTCCAAGCCATACATGGTGGTTATGTACAGATGTAGGATCTTCATTTGAGCCAGTTTGCTACAGCAGGAAAGTAATCCTGCAGCAAAAAGAAATGTGGATTATTATTATGTTGGTTATAGTTAATGGACGTTTTTATATGGGTTGATTGATACATTTGTCATAGGGGAAATCAAGTTTGAAGTTTCAAAGTGGAAATTAGAAAATACTAAAGTATTTTTAAACCTCAAATACACTACAAGTAAAACATTTCCTGCATTGCAGTTCTCCTGCAACAGGGTGATCAAATTAAGATCCTACAACTGTATGATGATACTTGACTTTGACCCATACCTTTGGCTGCATATTATTCAGTTACTAACATGGCACTGAATCTGTAGGACACATGCCAACTGACTTGAGGGCTCCATGAATGTTTCGTTTAGATTTTTGTTAGGTTGCTTTAGTTTTGCATGTTGTTTAGCATATCTGATCATTATTTCATAAGAATGTGTGAGGTAGCCTGGTCCCATGCTCTTTGTGCTGTAGCCACCTAACGTTTGGCATGACAACAAGAGAGGAGTTGGCTCAAGCACAAACAGACTGGAAAACCAGGCTATGTAAGGGGTGTTGTGGGCGGAGTTGACCCTGTCTGAAGGAATGGATTTATTGGCTATCTAAGTAGTGTTTCCCATACCAACTAATTAACTGATTGGCCCATACAGGTAAAACAAGGCTTTTATCAAGAGGCCTGTCTGCTAGGGCTGTGTTTGGTTTACAGGTCATCTTTGCCAACAACTATCTAGACAACTTGTCACAACAGCTATGCTTTACCTCACAAGTGTGATCATTTATTTATTCGTCTTTTATCTAATATATTTTACAGTAAAAAAGATTAAGTGCCAAAACGTAAACCTAGTACTATATGTTAGGAGTGATGCAAGTGCTAGTTGGATTAGTTAGTGTGCTGTGATCACCTATCTATCAGGAGAATCTTTTGGCCAATTTGTGCTTGAATGTTTTCTGATTGTAAAAATGGTTAGCTGTATGCTAAATTTCAGGGACACTGAAGTCTTTCTGTACTGATAGATACATTATTGTGTTCAGTTCCCTTATTTCCTCAAACAATTTGGCCTCTAAATCATCAGCTTTTATTGACTCTGACAGTGGCACGACATGGAAAAACAAGAT
Organism: Salmo trutta; assembly: GCF_901001165.1. Taxonomy (NCBI): domain Eukaryota; kingdom Metazoa; phylum Chordata; class Actinopteri; order Salmoniformes; family Salmonidae; genus Salmo; species Salmo trutta. Next base: position 59,000,834 of record NC_042957.1, read on the forward strand.
TGATATTTATGAGGCAAGAATCTTTGAGATTGCTTTCCGTTTGAAGGGCAAGATTAGATTGGGTAAAAAAAAATGGGACTGATACTTAATTAAAAACTGAATGGCCCTTCTCTTTTTTCAGAGATTTTTTGTGTTCCCTAGAGGGTCACAGCTTGCAAAAAGTGTTATCTGCAAATGCCAGCAAAGCAAAAATAACAGAAAATAACAGTTCAAGGAAGCAGTGATTTTACCTCCCAGGTAGCAAAGGAGGGTGTTCTACATCTAGTCATTTAGTTAGTGGGACCAAATAACAGCTAAGAGTCTTCATTCCCATGGAAAGCTATTTTCGCCAATTTATCTGAGATTCTTAGAAATAGACCGGCTAGTCTAGTGTTCAGCAGCCATATAATACTGTGCGTATGCTTCTGGTTCAACTGCAAGTTACCCAAGTTGATGATCACTTGTGATTGATCAGGCCTTTGTTAATGACTGCAGTTATGAAGCTTATGAAATATGTAACTGAAATTATTCATGCAAGTTCATGCATTAAAATGTATTCTGGAGATACTCTGTTTTTATTTTAAAAAATGGTGTACTTCTTCTTTTACCGTTGCTTGTTTTAGGTTCTTTTTTGCCATTGGTGGAGCCTCAGGTACTATTTACAAATGTGGTCAGCTTTTGGGGAGTGACAAGTCCCCGTATATAGTGCCACTTTAGATGAGGAGCTGCAAATAATTAATCAATGGTTTCTAAGCAACTACATTAATCATCATCTGAGGTATTAATAAGTGCATGTAGACCTACTCAGATTTATAAATGCACTCATTAAGAATTCCTAAATATCCCATTCATGTTAAACAGTGCCTTCAGAAAGTATTCATACCCGTTGACTTAATCCACATTTATATGTGTTACAGCCTGAATTCAAAATTGTCTAAATTGATATTTTTTCTCAACCATCTACACACAATACACCATAAAGACAAAATGAAAACATGTTTTTTTTTTAAATATTAGCAAATTTATTGAAAATTAAATACAGAAATATCTCATTTACTTGAGTATTCTCACCCCTGAGTCAATACTTTATAGAAGCACCTTTGGCTGCGATTACAGCTGTGAGTATTTCTGGGTAAATCTCTAAGAGCTTTCCACACCTTGATTGTGAAACATTTGCCCATTATTCTTTTCAAAATTCTTCAAGCTCTGTCAAATTGGTTGTTGATCGTTGCCAGACAACCATTTTCAGGTCTTGTCGTAGATTTTCAAGTAGATTTAGGTCAAATTTGTAACTCAGGAACATTCACTGTCTTCTTGGTAAGCAACTATAGGTGAATTAATCTCCCAGTGTTTGGTGGAAAGCAGACTGAACCAGGTTTTCCTCTGGTTCTTAACAATTACAAGCATACCCATAGCATGGTGCAGCCACCACTATACTATGGAGAGTGATGTAATGTGTAATGTGTTGTATTGGATTTTCCCCAAACATAACACTTTGTACTCAGGACAAAAAGTGAATTGCTTTGCCACATGTTTTGCAGTATTACTTTAGCGCCTTGTTGCAAACAGGATGTATGTTTTGTAATGTTTTTTATTCCGTACCGGCTTTCTTCTTTTCACTCTGTCAGTTAGGTTAGTATTGTGGATTAACTACAATGTTGTTCATCCATCCTCAGTATTCTTCTGTCACAGCCATTAAACTCTGTACCTGTTTTAAAGTCACCATTGGCCTCATGGTGAAATCCCTGGGAGGTTTCCTTCCTCTTTGGCAACTGAGTTAGGAAGTGACTGGATGTATTGATACACTATCCAAAGTGTAACCAATAACTTCACCATGCTCAGAGGGATATTCAATATCTGCCCCCCCCCCCCTCCCCCATCTATCAGTAGGTGTCCTTCTTTGTGAGGCATTGGAAAACCTTCCTGGTCTTTGTGGTAGAATCTGTGTTTGAAATTCACTGCTCGACTGAAGGAACTTATCAGTGGCTTCCCTAAAAAATGTAGCTAGAAAAAAACATAAAATAACTTATCTTTCATCTCTCTGTGTTTCATAATTTTTTTTCAATTCACAAGAGGATGAATATCTTTCACCGGAGAAAGCATCTTAGCAAATGAAACAGCACCCCTCTGTCTCTGTATGTGTAGGCCATCTATCCGATTCTGTCTGGTAAAAAAGTGTAGGACATTGTTGCCTCCCGTAGCGTTGAATGCAAAGGAAGACAAAATTCCCTTGATAAAAAAAGTATAAAAAAATAGCCAATCAGTTTTGAGCTAAACTGAGTGAGCGCCACTGTGAATGGTCCTGGCGCACCAAAACAAAGTGTCAAGAGAAGCCAGTTTGGATTTGGCTTCACTCAAATCACATCGAGAGCAATACGTCATTAACAGAAACAACTTGAATTGTTGCATCTCATTGTGTTGTTGTCCTCCGGTGGCTAACTAGCTAGCTAAAATTGTCCCATTCCTAAATTATCCATGGATGGAGATAAGGATTTGGACTTGTGGTTTAACCTAAATCTCCATACTGGCCAATGATTATAACAGAGATTCTGATCCAATCATAAATTCATATGCCTGTGAGGATGGAAGCTCAATATGTAGCTAGATGTAGAAGGTTAATGTTAACTAGCTAACATGGTCCATGAAAGGAAGTTAGGCTAGCGAGCAAGCATTTTAGCCAGGTAGCCAAGGACATAGATGTTTCGTCAACATGAAAGAGAGGAGGATAGCATTGGCATTTCTCTACAAGTAGGGTGTCACGACTTCTACTGAATTTGATGCCCCTCCTTGTTCGGGTGGTGTTCGGCGATCGACGTCACCGGCCTTCTAGCCACCATTGATCAGTTTTTCATTTTCCATTGGTTTTGTCTGGTCTCTTTACACACCTGTTTCATATCCCAGTAATTATATGTTGTGTATTTAACCCTCTGCTTCCCCTCATTTCTCTGTCGGTGATTGTTTGTTTGTTATGTACGTGTTGTTTCTGTATCGGTGTGCGACGGGTTATTGTTTTATTGGTTATTGCTTACACTGATTGGATTAAATCATTTTTTGTATCTTTTAGTTGTCACTACATGCAATATGCTTTGTGGACTTCACCGGACAGAGGTTGCTCTCCGGTTTTGTGATGAAACTAAAGTTGGGATGAATATATTCTGCCACTGTGTCCTCTTATTGTCTAGGTCTTAGGCCTCTATATCACAGCCGCAAGGCATACTGTATGAACTAACAGGTTATAGAGCAAACAACACAATTATCACAACACATAGGTTATAATATGCCTTTTTTTCTGGCTTGGCTTCCCCAGTGATATTACCCACCCACTGCTACTGGACCTTAGAGATGATTATATATGTGGGGTAGAGAGATGCGGTAGTCATTCAAAAATCATGGTAAACACTATTATTGAACACAGAGTGAGTCCAGGCAACTTAATATGTGACTTGTTAAGCACATGTTTACTCCTGAACGTATTTAGGCTTGCCATAACAAAGGGGTTGAATACATTTTGACTGAAGACATTTCAGCTTTTCATTTGTAATTCATTTTGTAAAAATTTCTAAAAACATAATTCCACTTTGACATTATGGGGTATTGTGTGTAGGCCAGTGAAAAAAAATATGAATTTAATCAATTTTTAATTCAGGCTGTAACACAACAAAATGTGGAAAAAGTCAAGGGGTGTGAATACTTTTTGAAGGCACTATATATAAATACATTTACAAATATCAAACCATTAGTCAGCCATTAACAAATGCCTTAGAAATCATCTTATGAGTTGATAATCCTTTCTTTATAACTGTTTTATAAGTACAATAGTTGAACATTATTAATCATTTACAAATTGTGAACATACTATGATCAAACACCTTATTAATTATCGAATAAATAATTTAAAATAGTGTTTATAAATGCATAAATTACTATTTAGAGATTGCTTATTGACATTTACGAATATAGGAACAATGATTAATAAATGGTAAGTAAACTCTTTTTAAACTGTTTATAAATGATTAATTAAGGGATCTTTATCTCTATGAACTTCATGTTGTATCCATTATCTCAGATGGGCAAAGAGGAGAAATGACAGAAAGTGCTCAGCATTGAGTCAAGGCCCTCGACCAATCAAAGAGCATCAAAATAGACTGGCATCAAAGGCTGTGACACCTGTATCAAAGAGCATGACGAAGCCAAGAGCAGGACTGGGTGGCAGTTGTCAAAAAACATTGGATTGCTGTTGTTTTTTGTTGTTATTGTCGTCAGTGGCGGTTGTAGACCATTTCAACTGGGGGGGCTAAGCTGGGGCCAGTTGTACTGTTAGAGGGGCCAGTTACATTAGACGTTATTGTTGTCATATCGTTTTCTTCACTGTATTGCAGGCATTAGCAGGCAAAAGACCATGTTCATAATCATCATCATTGCCACTGTCTAATAACGGATGTAAAAAAAGAACGATAGCAAAAATTAGTTATGTAAAATGTATTTCATATTCCACATTAAGGGGGGCCACAAGGGGTCCAAAATTGTTGTCACAGGGGCACTGCCCCCCCCCCCAGAACCGCTAGTGATTGTCGTCCCATTTATATCATGCCCAAGAAAACGAGAGCACTCCCTGTCCCTCAATAACCTTGCCATAGCAACATATCCTCATGACAGTGAAATGAAAGCGCCTATGGAAACATAAAAAAATATATACTCGGTTGCCAGCTTATTAGGTACACTACCCCATTCACTAAAATGGTTCGCTCCTACAGACAGTGAGTCACGTGGCCATGGCTTGCTATATAAACCATGCAGACAGGCATCGAGGCATTCAGTTACTGTTCGACTGAATGTTAGCATGGGAAAAACTAGTGATCTAAGAAACTTTGAGCGTGGTATCATTCCAAGATGGCGTAGCAGTCAGGCGTCTTTGTCTTCGTCCTGTCGTGTACCGTGTATATATCTTTTTCCTTCGCATTTTCTTCGCATATATTTCGTATATATTTATAAAATATTTTTTAACCTCAACTCCAACATACTTTCCTGCAACCCGCCTCACCCAATGTGGTATGGATCTGCTATTTTCTTTACTCTAGAACCAGAACCCCCAACAGAAGCTATCCAGCTAACTAGCTACTAGCTTGTAGTCAGCTAGCCACTGCTAGTGGTAATCAGCTAACCTTTAGCCCGGACAACTCCTGCCAGTCTGCACAACGCGATTCAACCCAGAGCATACCGGACCCTTTTTCCCCACATCTCCGGATTCCTACCACAAGCTCTGAACCTTTTCACCTGGATCATCACAGCTAGCTAGCTGCTATCTGAGTTGCTACTCCTGGCTAACATCTCTGTCCTGAAGCAAGCACCAATTAGCCTGGAGCTAGCCTATGCTAGGCCCGTCTCCCGGCTAGCTGAAGAGGTCCATCAGCCACTCCTTGGGCTACAATACCTATTTTGCCAATTGGCCTGGACCCCTTTTACTGCCGATACAAAGCCCCGCCGATCTGCTAGCCTGCTAGCCACGGCCCACTAGCAGTCTAGAGCATATCGGACTGTTAGCTGAAGAGGTCCATCAGCCAACTTCTTGGGCTACAATACCTATTTTGACAACTGGCCTGGACCCTTTTACTACACGGAGCCCTGCCGATCCATCATGACTGGTCTGCCTACGTAACCGCCCGAGGGGGCTACAACTGACTCTTCCGTCACGACTTCCCCTTAAGGCCCTTCTGCTAGCCTGCTAGCCCCAGCCCACTAGCTGTCTGAATCGCCGTGTCTCCAGCCCGCCTAGCTACTCACTAGACCCCATGATCAATCGGCTACGCATGCCTCTCCCTAATGTCAATATGCCTTGTCCCTTGCTGTTTTGGTTAGTGATTATTGTCTTATTTCACTGTAGAGCCTCCAGCCCTGCTCAATATGCCTTAGCTAACCCTTTAGTTCCACCTCCCACACATGCGGTGACCTCACCTGGTTTAAATGGTGTCTCTAGAGACAATACCTCTCTCATCGTCACTCAATGTCTAGGTTTACCTCCACTGTATTCACATCCTACCATACCCTTGTCTGTACATTATCCCTTGAATCGATTCTTCCGTGCCCAGAAACCTGCTCCTTTTACTCTCTGTTCCGAATGCACTAGACTAACAGTTTTTATAGCCTTTAGCTGTACCCTTACCCTACTCCTCCTCTGTTCCTTTGGTGATGTAGAGGTTAATCCAGGCCCTGCAGTGCCTAGCTCCACTCCCATTCCCCAGGCACTCTCATTTGTTGACTCCTGTAACCGTAAAAGCCTTGGTTTCATGCATGTTAACATTAGAAGCCTCCTCCCTAAGTTTGTTTAATTCACTGCTTTAGCACACTCTGTCAACCCGGATGTCCTAGCCGTGTCTGAATCCTGGCTTAGGAAGACCACCAACAACCCAGAAATGTCCATTCCTAACTATAACATTTTCCGAAAAGATAGAACTGCCAAAGGGGGCGGAGTTGCAATCTACTGCAGAGATAGCCTGCAAAGTTCTGTCATACTACCCAGGTCTGTGCCCAAACAATTTGAGCTTCTACTTTTAAAAATCCACCTTTCCAGAAACAAGTTTCTCACCATTGCCGCTTGCTATAGACTACCTTCTGTCCCCAGCTGTGCCCTGGACACCATATGTGAATTGATTGCCCCCCATCTATCATCAAAGCTCGTACTGTTAGGTGACCTAAACTGGGACATGCTAAACACCCCGGCCGTCCTACAATCTAAGCTAGATGTACTCAATCTCACACAAATGATCAATGAACCTACCAGGTATAACCCCAAATCCGTAAACACGGGCACCGTCATAGATATTATCCTAACCAACCTGCCCTCCAAATACACCTCTGCTGTCTTCAACCAGGATCTCTGCGATCACTGCCTCATTGCCTGCGTCCGTAATGGGTCTGCGGTCAAACGACGACCCCTCATCACTGTCAAACGCTCCCTAAAACACCTCAGCGAGCAGGCCTTTTTAAATCGACCTGACCCGGGTATCCTGGAAGGATATTGACCTCATTCCGTCAGTAGAGGATGCCTGGTTATTCTTTAAAAGTGCTTTCCTCACCATCTTAAATAAGCATGCCCCATTCAAAAAATGTACAACCAGGAACAGATATAGCCCTTCGTTCACTCCAGACCTGACTGCCCTTGACCAGCATAAAAACATCCTGTAGCGTAGTGCATTAGCATCGAATAGCCCCCGCGATATGCAACTTTTCAGGGAAGTTAGGAACCAATATACACAGGCAGTTAGGAAAGCTAAGGCTAGCTTTTTCAAACAGAAATGTGCATCCTGTAGCACAAACTCCAAAAGTTTTGGGACACTGTAAAGTCCATGGAGAATAAGAGCACCTCCTCCCAGCTGTCACCACCGATAAATCCACGATAATTGAGAATTTCAATAAGCATTTTTCTATGGCTGGCCATGCTTTCCACCTGGCTACCCCTACTCCGGTCAACAGCCCTGCACCCCCCACAGCAACTTGCCCAAGCCTCCCCCATTTTTCCTTCACCCAAATCCAGATAGCTGGTGTTCTGAAAGAGCTGCAAAATCTGGACCCCTACAAATCAGCCGGGCTAGACAATCTGGACCCTCTCCTTCTAAAAGTACCTGCTGCAATTGTTGCAACCCCTATTACTAGCCTGTTCAACCTCTATTTCGTATATCGTGTTAGATACCCAAAGATTGGAAAGCTCATCCCCCTCTTCAAAGGAGGAGACACTCTAGACCCAAACTGCTACAGACCTATATCTATCCTACCATGCCTTTCTAAGGTCTTCGAAATCCAAATTAACAAACAGATCACCGACCATTTCGAATCCCACCGTACCTTCTCCGCTATGAAATCTGGTTTCCGAGCTGGTCATGGGTGCACCTCAGCCACGCCAACAATATTATAACCGCCATCGATAAGAGACAATACTGTGCAGCTGTATTCATCGACCTGGCCAAGGCTGTCGACTCTGTCAATCACCACATTCTTATCGGCAGACTCAACAGCCTTGGTTTCTCAAATGACTGCCTCGCCTGGTTCACCAACTACTTCTCAGATAGAGTTCAGTGTGTCAAATCGTGGGGCCTGTTGTCCGGACCTCTGGCAGTCTCTAGGGGGGTGCCACAGGGTTCAATTCTTGGGCTGACTCTTTTCTTTGTATACATCAATGATGTCGCTCTTGCTGCTGGTGATTCTCTGATCCACCTCTACGCAGACGACACCATTCTATATACTTCTAGCCCTTCTTTGTACACTGTGTTAACAAACCTCCAGACAAGCTTCAATGCCATACAACTCTCCTTCCGTGGCCTCCAACTGCTCTTAAATGCAAGTAAAACTAAATGCATGCTCTTCAACCGATCGCTGCCCGCACCTGCCCGCCCATCCAGCATCACTTCTCTGGATGGTTCTGACTTAGAATATGTGGACAACTACAAATACCTAGGTGTCTGGTTAGATTGTAAACTCTCCTTCCAGACTCACATTAAGCATCTCCAATCAAAATCTAAATCTAGAATCAGCTTCCTATTTCGCAACAAAGCATCCTTGGATCATGCTTCCAAACATACCCTCATAAAACTGACTATCCTACCGATCCTTGACTTTGGCGATGTCATTTACAAAAAAAGCCTCCAACACTCTACTCAGCAAATTGGATGCAGTCTATCACAGTGTCATCCGTTTTGTCACCAAAGCCCCATGTACTACCCACTACTGCGACCTGTATGCTCTCGTTGGCTGGCCCTCGCTTCATATTCGTCGCCAAACCCACTGGCTCCAGGTCATCTGTAAGTCTTTGCTAGGTAAAGCCCCACCTTATCTCAGCTCACTGGTCACCATAGCAGCACCCACCAATAGCACACGCTCCAACAGGTATATTTCACTGGTCACCCCCAAAGCCAATTCCTCCGTTGGCTGCCTTTCCTTCCAGTTCTCTGCTGTCAATGACTGGAATGAATTGCAAAAATCACTGAAGCTGGAGACTCATATCTCCCTCTCTAACTTTAAGCACCAGCTGTCAGAGCAGCTCACAGATCACTGCACCTGTACATAGCCCATCTGTAAATAGCCCATCCAATTACCTCATCCCCATACTGTTATTTCTTTTTTTTGCTCCTTTGCACCCCTGTATCTCTACTTGCACATTCATCTTCTGCACATCTATCACTCCAGTGTTTAATTGCTAAATGGTAATTATTTTGCCACTATGGCCTATTTATTGCCTTACCTCCCTCATCTTACCTCATTTGCACGCACTGTCTATATACTTTTCCATTGTGTTATTGACTGTATGTTTGTTTATTCTATGTGTAACTCTGTGTTATTGTTTGTGTCGCACTGCTTTGCTTTATCTTGGCCAGGTCGCAGTTGGAAATGAGAACTTGTTCTCAACTGGCCTACCTGGTTAAATAAAGGTGAAATAAAATGTAAATTAAAGTATTATTGTCGGTGCCAGGCGCGCCAGATCCAGTATTTCAGAAACAGCCGCCCTCCTGGGCTTTTCACGCACGACAGTGTCGAGGGTTTACTGAGAATGGTACGACAAAGAAAAAACATCCAGTCAGCGGCAGTCCTGTGGGCAAAAACAGCACATTGATGAGAGGTCAAAGGAGAATGGCAAGCTAACAGACGGGCCACAAACAGGCAAATAACGGTGCAGTACAACAGTGCTGTGTATCTTGAAATGCACATTTTGTCAATCCTTGTCACGGATGGGCTATTGCAGCAGACAACCACACCGGGTTCCACACCTATCAGCTAAAAACGAAGCGACTCCAGTGGGCACGCTATCACAAACACTGGACTATTGAGGAGTGGAAAAGCATTGCCTGTTCCGACAAATCCCAGGATTTGGTGTAAGCAGCATGAGTCCATGAACTCACCCTGCCTGTTGTCAACAGTACATGCTGGTGGTGGTGGTGTGGTATGGGGAATGTTTTCCTGGCACACGTTAGGTCCCTCGATAACAATTGAGCAATGTTTCCATGCCCCAAATAATTCAGGCTGTTCTGGAGGCAAAGGGGGGTTAGACCCAGTACTAGATGAGTGTACCCAATAAACCGTGTATGATCATGTGCATTAGTGATCATCTTTAAGAGGCATGTGTCTTCTGTTCTTCCCAGCTATGGAACACAATTGATCTGGCTGAGAGGGCTGATTACGTGGATGCAGCTCTGAAGTAGTCACTTAGCATTTATGTCTCTTTTCCCATGGCAGCTCCGCACTGACGCACTGACTGGCCAGACTCATTCAGAAATATTTGTTCGCTGGACAAATGTCTTCCGAGTGGCAGTAAAAGAGAATGACATTGATTAAAAGACGTGTGTGTTCTTCATTCATACTATATTCCTGCCTTCCCCATGGTACCCTGACCAGCTCAGAACCCCAATTTGTAAATGTAATAGTCTTTTGATTTTTTTTAAAGGCTGGCCCACAGGTCCTGAGCTGCCCTTCTCTGTGCAGAGAAGATTAATGCTGGAGTCCCATCGTGCAAAGACCATTCCACTAACAATATGTTAATAACTGAAGGAAATCCAGGCATTAGTGACAATGTTATGTTCATAAGCCAAGGATAAAGATAAATGCAATGGCTTCCCTCTCTTCTCCATGTGGAGCTGAAGACTTCAGAGCGTGATCTTGTTAGCCTGTCATGTGTGCCCTTTATTTGGTTCTGTTTGATTTATGGCAGCAATCCCAACGCATTCCTTCTCCCTGGTGTCTCCGCAGCTCGGGGAAACCAGCACCAATGTTGGAGGATGGGAAATGTATGCACCTCGCATGAAAATAATCAAACAATTTAGAATATAGAAATTGTGCGATGGAGGAAAATCTTAGTCAAAATGAAACATTTAAGAAATATACACTGAGTGTACAAAACATTAAGAACACCTTCCTAATATTGAGTTGCATCCCCCTTTTGCCCTCATAACAGCCTCAATTCATCGGGGCATGGACTCTACAAGGTGTCGAATGTGGATGGATGTCCTTTATGTGGTGGACCATTCTTGATACACACGGGAAACTGTTGAGAATGAAAAACCCAGCAGCGTTGAAGTGGATTTAACAAGTGACATCAATAAGGGATCACAGCTTTCACCTGGATTCACCTGATCAGTTTGTCCTAATGTTTTGTACACTCAGTGTATATACTGTATAATATTTCTCTTCAACCCCTAAAACATCTGTTTATCGCTCACGTTCCTTTGCCAGTACATTTTCACAGTTGGTCTTTCTTCATGCAGCTCCCTCAGATCAGAACCTGAGCGTCAGTGAGGTGGAAAGCCTGCTTTGAATCTGCTTCACCTCAGCTTCCAGATTTTGAAGTGATGATGACCTTTTAGTGAACTGAGGAAACAGTCGGAGTGTTTGATGAACCCTATCAATGAGCTCAGCTCACGTCTGTGCTATTATAAGTAGGGTTTTGATTTTCCTGAAAAAAATTCATTCAATTACATTTCCAAAAACAGAGAAAATATTATTATGCATATTTCATAGACAGAAACGAATAGATTTGAAAACCATGATAATATGCAAAATGGGGTTACATTAAACTGTGGTGATAGATATGACATGTTCTAACCCACTTGGTGCAGATGTCCGTTCAACTACTATTTTTTATGTATATTTGGTTGAATTGTCAACTAATGTGAAGTCAACATGAAATCCAAAAAATTGCACCATGACATTGGATTTACGTTAAAAGTTTGGTGAAAAAAAATACAAAATTCCCTTACGTTGATGACTTTTTGCAAATCCAATCAGTTTTCCAAGTTAATTCAACATGTATTTATTTTTATGACATGGAAACAACCTTGATTCAACCAGTTTTTTTCCCAGTGGGAAGTCCCTAGAATTCATGTGTATGTGTCCATTTTGTAGTTCAGTACATCCATTGCTGACCAAATACCTCTCTTGTGATGATGGTACCTATGCCACAGGACCAAGTACCAAGGGACAAAGGATGACCTGCTTGACCCAGGTCATTGTTAAATCAATACATAATCTTCTTTTTAATAAAAAAAAACAAGTCAGATTTTTGCAAGTGATTTAAAACTATATACATTGCTGTTATAGCTTCTGAGCATAAAGAGATGAATCCAGGGCCATTACTGTCTGTGTTTTCATGGGATCGACACAGTATGATGGAAGGAGGTAGATAGAGAGAGAGAAAGCCAGGTGTTAATTTGTTCCAGAACCCCTACACGTCATCAGTAGTGGATGTTTACCCAGCGTGGCATTGCAACTCCACAGCTAGATATGAAAAGGGCCCTCCTGTCACAATTGTCGTAGTGATGAGACCAAAATGCAGCAGGGAAGTGTCACGTCCTGACCAGCAGATGGAGCTATTGTATTAGTTCTGGGGTCAGGATGTGGCAGTTTTGTGTGTGTGAATGCTTGTTGGTGATTGGGACTTCCAATTGAAGGCAGGTGTGTTGAGTTGCCTTTGATTGGAAGTCCTATATAGGTGTGTGTGTTTTTCTTTGGGGTTGTGGGTAGTTGTTTTGCACTGCGTTTGTTAGCCTGCAAACTGTTGCTGTCGTGTTATTGTTTTCCTGTGGATGCCTTACTTGATTCTATTAAAGTATGAGTATTCACAGTCTCGCTGCGCCTTGGTCCTCTTCTCTCCAGTACGACATTTTCCGTGACGAGTACGACATTTTATGTGACAGGAAGTGTATACTCATCTTCTTTATTGACGGGAAAAGAAGGAAAAACCAAACAAACACGTATACAAAAATAAAACGATGAACGACGACCAACAGTCTTGAAGGCAACACAGCAATCCAAGAACAATCTCCCACAAGCACGAAACTAAACACATATCCATATATAGGACTCTCAATCAGAGGCAACTAGAAAACACCTGCCTCCAATTGAGAGTCCAACCCCAATAAACTAGACATAGAAATACAAAAGACTAGAGACCACATAGAAATACAAACATAGAACATAAACCCGGAACTAACTAAACAAACACCCTACTAAATAAATCACCACCCCGAACCACAAAAACAAAATACCCTCTGCCACGTCCTGACCAAACTACAATAACAAATAACCCTTATACTGGTCAGGACGTGACACCTCCGAAGCCTTTGAGCTTACCTGAGCTTTCTCCCGTCTCACATTAACTGTGCACACATACACAAACTCCATATTTACATTCACACAAGTACATACACACCGATGACAGCATATGTGTTGGCAGAAGAGCTACACACAGTGGTCTGTGGTGCACCAGAGTACCTAGTTCCCAATAAAATGTAAATTATTAGGCCCAGCAGTGGCTGTTTGTGGGAACACACTCTGTTTCATTTGTCTGGGGGGTCAATAGCCACAAAGAGAAGCCAAACACAGGTGTTGCGATCTGGTAAATTTCTCTCCATGCCCTCACTCCTTGTCTGGCCTTAATTATTTCCTGTCTGACTCATGCTGGGCTGCGTACCTAGTGACATCCCGTTTGGGTGTCCTTTTTCATAATTTCATACTTATCATTTAATTTAACCTCCACCACCTGCTCATTTTTGTTTTGTTTCATCTTCCACGCTCATTGTTTTCCCCAGCTCTTCATTTGTCTTGAGATTTGTTTTAACAGCAGCTTTTCACACAGCCAGACACTGACGTCTTCTTCTCTCATGTACCTCATGCTTCTGGGAATTTACCAAACAAGGCTTTCACCTGAATGAAGTGCAAGAACACAATTAAAGCCGTTTGGAAAACCCTCAATGACGTATTGTCTGGCTACTATTGTGCCTTGGCCCTGAAAGAGCCCATAAGAGGCATAAAAGACATAAAGCCACTGTCAAGTCTGTCACATCCCTTTTAAGGTCCCTTTTAATTTGTGTCTCTCCTTCTCTCCATTGAGCTGCAGATGCTTCTCAATAAAACATGAGATATGAAAGATCTCCTCAGTTTAATAAGTCTTTCTGGTCTCTCCACAGGACAGATGGGTGGGAGTTGAGAGAGACAGACAGACATCCCCCTGGTCCTCCATCTCTCCTGCCTGGACTTCTGCTCACTGCCCCCTCAGAGATGGCAGAGGACATGTGGGAGAACAGCACAGTCCCCAGCCCTTACCCCGACCTCCCCCTGTCTTTGCTACTATGCAACGACACCCTCCTCAATGACACCCTCCTCAATGACACCCTCTTCAACTGTATCAACACCACCAACATTCCAGAGATGCCATTAGGACCCAGTGTAGCAGGGGTCCTCATCCCACTCATCTACATCATCGTCTGTGTCATCGGCCTGGGCGGCAACAGCCTGGTTATACACATTGTGCTGCACTACTCCAAGACGGAGTCTGTGACTAACATCTATATCCTGAACCTGGCCATCGCTGATGAGCTCTTCATGCTGGGCCTGCCCTTCCTGGCTGTCCAGAACACACTCCAGTTTTGGCCCTTTGGCTCCTTTATGTGCCGCCTGGTCATGACCGTGGACTCCATCAACCAGTTCACCTCCATCTTCTGCCTGACCGTCATGAGCATTGACCGCTACCTGGCAGTGGTCCATCCCATATGCTCCTCCAAGTGGCGGCGGCCCCAGGTGGCCAAGGTGGTCAATGGCACAGTGTGGGCCATCTCCTTCCTGGTGGTCCTGCCTGTGGTAATCTTCGCCAACGTCCACAAGACGGGCGGCACCTGCAATATCTCCTGGCCTCGGCCGGCCAACATTTGGCGGGCGGCTTTTATCATCTACACGTCCACAGTGGGTTTCTTCTGCCCACTCCTCATCATCTGCCTCTGCTACCTGCTCATTGTTTTCAAGATCCGCAGCTCTGGCAAGAAGGTCCACGCCACGTCCACCAAGCGCAGGAAGTCGGAGCGCAAGGTAACGCGCATGGTGGTGATCGTGGTGGCTGTGTTCGTCTTCTGCTGGTTGCCCTTCTACGCCCTCAACATCCTCAACCTGCTGGTGTCTCTGCCATCAGAGTACCAGTGCCTCTACTACTTTGTTGTGGTAATGGGCTACGCCAACAGCTGCGCCAACCCCATCGTCTACGGCTTCCTGTCAGAAAACTTTAAGCGGGGCTTCCGCAAGGCCCTGTGTCGCTCCTCACGCAAGGTGGAGAGCCACGACCTGACAGAGCGCCAGCAGCAGGAGGAGAGAGGGAGGGTGCTGAAGCCCCGAGAGAGCTTGAGGAGAGTCGTACGAGATGAGGAAGAGGAAGAGGATGATGAAGACAGGGAGGATGTCACAGAGATGACGGAGATCTGTAGGATCGCCCAGAATGGGAACGGACATCCTGAGAGTTCCCAGGCCCTGTTAACACCCAAGGCGCCAGCTCCAGGGGCATCTGAGCATGTAGCATCCCCAGAAAGGAAAGCCAAAGCTGGTGACATTGGTGGGAAAGGCCCAAGCTTGGGGCCTCCAGCATCCCTGCATAATGGACACACAAATGGGAGTGTCAAACCACTGCCAGAGGAGCCAGTGGAGAAGAACACCTCACTGGAGATAAGCTACCTATAATGTAAAATAACTGGCTCTGAAGTCAGTTACCTGATGGAACTTGCATTAATATTTTGTAGCATTCATGTAATGTCTATGGAATGAGCCACACTAAAGTGTGGCTCTATTTAAATGTACAGCGCTATACACATATAGAGAAGAGAAGCTCTCTGCAAGGCCATAGCACCTTTCATAATTTATTGTTACATTCCTGATCAATGGGGTGGCAGCGTAGCCTAGTGGTTAGAGCAGTGGTTCTTAACCTGGGTTCGATCGAACCCCAGGGGTTCGGTGAGTCAGTCTCAGGGGTTCGGCGGAGGTCAAGACACACACCCGACTCATATGATTCGTGATGACACGCCCCGCTTGGCCATCATTGGCTGCAGGTGATCACGCAACATCGCTTGGCCTATCTGTGCTGCAGGGAATTTGGCGCGCTCAGTAGTCGAATTGTGACTGTCGTGATGGTACGTCGTGTGATTTCTTTCTTAATATTTTAATCCCTTCATACTAACTATGTCGAGCAAAAAAAGAAAGTGGTAGGACGAATATGTACAATATGGATTCACATGTATAACGGAACGTGATGAGAGTCAGCGTCCTAACTGCATGATTTGCAATGCCAAGTTGAGCAATTCTAGTCTAGCACCGGCAAAACTAAGAGAACACTTCCTTAAGCTGCATGGAGATGGACAATACAAGAACACAACGCTCGCTGAATTCAAGGTGAAGAGAGCCAGATTCGATGAAAAGGCTACTCTGCCTGTTCTCGGCTTTGTACCCATCAACAAACCGATCCTCACAGCATCGTACGAAGTTGCTTACCTGAAAGCAGGGCAAACCACACACCATTGGTGAAACACTCATAAAACCAGCTGTGTTGAAGATGGCGAATATCATGCTGGGAAAAGCGGCTGAAGTTAAGTTATCCCAAATTCCTCTTTCAAATGACACCATTAGCGACAGAATAGAGGACATGAGCAAAGACATCTTGGCTCAAGTAGTTGCAGATCTGATTTCAAGCCCGGCAAAATTCAGCCTTCAACTCGACGAGACCACAGACGTTTCCAATCTAAGCCAGCTTGCTGTATTTGTGCGCTATGTGAAAGACGACGTGATAAAGGAAGATTTTTTATTTTGTAAGCCTCTTACGACAACTAAGGCAGCCGATGTGAAGAAACTTGTGGATGACTTCTTCAAAGACAACAATCTTTCGTGGGATATGGTTTCTGCAGTTTGTTCGGACGGAGCTCCAGTCATGCTGGGAAGAAAGTCTGGTTTTGGTGCGCTAGTGAAAGCCGATGCACCACACATCATTGTTACGCATTGTATTCTGCACAGGCATGCGTTGGCAACAAAAACCTTGCCTCCAAAACTGGTTCATTTTGTGCACCAGTAAAATATATACCTATGTTTTGAATTTTATTTTTCCAATTAAGAAGGGTTCGGTGAATGCGCATATGAAACTGGTGGGGGTCAGTACCTCCAACAAGGTTAAGAACCACTGGGTTAGAGCATTGGACTAGTAACCAAAAGGTTGCACGATCAAATCCCCGAGCTGACAAGGTACAAATCTGTTGTTCTGCCCCTGAACAAAGCAGTTAACCCATTGTTCCTAGGCCATCATTGAAAATAAGAATTTGTTCTTAACTGACTTGCCTAGTTAAATAACAGTAAAAGAAAATGGGCTGAGAGCATTTGAACTATGCATCAAGCCAATGGAATTTGTGTTACAATGACTTGATACTGCCTGTAAAATGGTGTATATACTAGGTTGTTTCTGAAGACATTTGTATAATTTCAATCTGTGTTTATATGTTTTACCACATTATCACTGTATGTACATAATGTCTGTGCCTTTTTCCAAACTTATCTGACATATCTGATTGTAATTGTATTACATTTTTACTGCACAATGTGACAATCAATTATATATAGATGAATGTAGCGTCACTTTTATATCCTAGTCATTCATCTCGCTACACCTAAGCTGGAGGAACAGAGGACAGAAGAAAAAGAAGGCACCTTGTGTAGCTTCTATTCCATGCCGTGGTTGTGTTTGTACTGCTGCTATATGGGGGAAGAAAAGGGCTCTGGAAAGAGTTGGCAACTTGGCATCCGGTGACAGTGTCTCATGTTACTGAATATCAAGGTGGAATATCTGGTGACAGTATCTCATGTTACTGAATATCAAGGTGGAATATCTGGTGACAGTGTCTCATGTTACTGAATATCAAGGTGGAATATCTGGTGACAGTGCCACGTATTACTGAATATCAAGGTGGAATATCTGGTGACAGTGCCACGTATTACTGAATATCAAGGTGGAATATCTGGTGAGTGTTCAATTTGCTTGAGGACATACCAAGGTTGCACATATCTGATTGTTGTTGTGTTGTTGTTCAGCACTTGACCCACTGGTTTCTGTAACTCAGCCTATATAGTATGCCATTTGAAAGGTCAAGGAACATCAGAGTTCCTATACACTGATTGTTTCTGTTAAGAATGACTTTTTCCTTTTCTTTTGAATGCTATCTGGCAGCTATGACAGGGGAGCCACATTGGAGGCATTGAGGTTGAACAGACAGAGGATATGAGAATATAGACAGATAAGATATGAGCATGAATGGCTGAAATCACGACATTGTAGGGATGGTATCTACAATATCTGACATCTAGGTGATTCATATGACTAAATGTGTAATAAATGTATTTGTTTTATCATAGATATTTACTTGGACAACAAAAGGAGTGCAGAATGTAAAAATAGTGGATGTTCTCTTTAGAGGTTTAGTTCATCAGGGGAAAAGACTACTGTAAATCATGCACACACACCAAGCCATGAAAAAGAAACTGGTACTGTAGGTGCACACAAAATATACATTATTAGACCGTTACACCAGAGTTATCACAAAGCCACAAACCCTCATAAACCAATTTGCCCAGTGGTGTGGAAGGCATTAGGTGAAACCACACTGACCAACACATAAAGTGCCTCAGTATATTGTTACACTCCACCAACATTGTTGACTCTTGTGCCCCTTTCACTGCATTCAATGATACAAACAGCACTGTATTGTAGAAAGCAGTTAACTCACTTGAACAATGCTATCTGATCCATGATAAATCAATTTCCTCTGCCACACTCCCACACACACACTCTCTCTCACACAGCTGCATTAAGAAGTGTGAAAACATAATGAAAAGGGAATTGTTTCACTAATGCCATGCTTGCAGTTCCGCTGTGCAGACTTGTGACAAGCAGCATACTGTGAAGTGTTGTATAATTGCCACTTTCCTGTAAAATATACACTTGTTTACTCGTGCTTGAGTTGTGTACGGGATTATTCTATCATATGTGATTTTTGTTTCCCACTGTTTGTGTGATCTTTCCTCCGTAATAATCAGCGCAGTGCTTTTTGGAGACGGAGGGGAGGCAAGCAGCTGACCACCTGATTGGTCGACGGGTGGTATCTTTATGCAAGGCTAAGAACACAACAGAGCACTGAAAGTCAGAGAATAGGCAGATGTGCCATTTGGTTTGGGATTAAATCTCTCAGTCCAAGGGCAACACACATGCATTAACATGTTCTCAGCTAACTATCTGTAGAGGATCATTCTGTGGCGTGGCCATTGCGTTCCAATGGGCCATGCCAAAACACCATCAGTGTTATTGTGCCTCTTCTTTTGATGATGTCTCAAGCATCTCATTGTGCCAATGCAATCTGACAGTTTAAGCATTGCTCAAAGAGACAGCTGGGGGATAACAAATATATGGTTTGCTGATGGGGAGAAGGGACTGTTCTGGCAGATGAGGTGTGGGAGAAGGGACTGTTCTGGCAGATGAGGTGTGGGAGAAGGGACTGTTCTGGCAGATGAGGTGTGGGAGAAGGGACTGTTCTGACAGATGAGGTGTGGGAGAAGGGACTGTTCTGGCAGATGAGGTGTGGGAGAAGGGACTGTTCTGGCAGATGAGGTGTGGGAGAAGGGACTGTTCTGGCAGATGAGGTGTGGGAGAAGGGACTGTTCTGGCAGATGAGGTGTGGGAGAAGGGACTGTTCTGGCAGATGAGGTGTGGGAGAAGGGACTGTTCTGGCAGATGAGGTGTGGATTTTGTACTCTGCCTGGTGGCTCTTTTCTTGATTGTTATTCTTGAAGTTGCTGTGTTTTGTGCATCAGCAGGAGCCAATCCCTAAATGTAATTGGATTAATAAAATAAAAAGTTGCTCTGGATAAGACCATCTGCTAAGTGGCGTAAAAGTAAAATGTAAAAATAAAGATTTTGTGGCTATGGAAAGGCTGTCTTTTTGATTGACTGTGTTCGTTATCCAAAACAAGTGCAAACAATCCATAACAACCAAAGTCATAATATTTACCCTTGGCAAAATGTCTTAACGTAGCCTAATAGTAATCATCATATTTCTTAACATAGATGGAGTTTCTGTGCTTTACTATATACTCCTGGGAGTCTAGGCCAGCTCTTAACTCAATCCACTGCTGAAGTACTTCAATAAAATATTTTCAATCCCATTTATTTCCAAACTCGCTTTTCCAAAAGGTCATTTCTGCAAAGATGACAAGCAGCAATGACGAAATCTGTCCCGCCGGTCTCACAATGAAACAGCATGTAGAGCTCACTACACATTGTAACACTCACTACACATTGTAACTCTCACTACACATTGTATTTCTCCTCAAATAAAAACGTAGGTTGACACACGGAAATCATATTTGGCAGAGACATGCCGCTGATTCGTCAACAGACCTTCAGTTGTTTTATATGAGGAAACGATTGGAAGGCATGGACCCCAGGGTTAGCCTCAATTACCATGTGAGAGCAGTAAGCAATGCAGCATGGGACCATAGTGCTATTGATCTACTCTCAGTGGGTGAAGGATAACAATCAAAACACACTGATACAGGCAATTCCCCTGTAACAGAATGACACAGACTCAGAATTTTCACTTTAAAGTATGCCAAACAAAAACTATTGATTGAAAAGTTAAAACTCCATGCACAAGGACTACTGTTAACAACTTCCACAGAAAATGTAAGAAAAACACATTTACTCGAAGAACAGTGCAGATGTCAAATTTGGTTGTAGAATGACGATAAAATCTGTGACTCCAAATTAAGATTCAAAGATGTCTGCAGAAAGAGTGGAGTGTCAGCTATGATATGACATCTTGAGTTTGAAAAAATCTATTTTGGTTCAACACTATGCAAGAGACGGGCTTTTGTAGGCTTTTTGAATGGTTTTCAATGGACAAGAAAGAAGCACAATGGTATTTAGTCAAATTTCATCCATAAACACAAATATAATTTTTTCTATATTTTATATGACCACGTTTTCATGAATTTGATGATATAATCGTCAAGCCCATTCAAAAGACCAGGGACATGAACACAGAGGTATAATGTAGGAACGTGTCACTTGTACAGGGTATTGAACTACAGTAAGTGAAGTGGTTTAACACCCGATAACAGAATGACGGTAACAGATTGACATCATGGGTCATTGATCTGTACTGTATTATAATTATGGATTTCATTCTCTCCATGGTGATGCATCCTGAATTTGTACACAAAGGTAGAAAAATGTAATATCCTCCTTTGCATGTTTGGGTATTATTCTACATACTGGCTATTATTCTAGTGCACTCCGCCCTCAAATAAGATTGTCCCGCCCAGAGTACAGCACAGCACAGTACTGTGTACAGCAGTAGAGTAAAGTAGAGTAGGGTATAGTTCAGTACAGTTTAGTACAGTACAGTACTGTGTACAGCAGTAGAGTAAAGTAGAGTAGGGTATAGTTCAGTACAGTTTAGTACAGCACAGTACCGTGTACAGCAGTAGAGTAAAGTAGAGTAGGGTATAGTTCAGAACAGTTTAGTACAGTACAATACTTTGTACAGCAGTAGAGTAAAGTAGAGTAGGGTATAGTTCAGTACAGTTTAGTACAGTACAGTACTGTGTACAGCAGTAGAGTAAAGTAGAGTAGGGTATAGTTCAGTACAGTTTAGTACAGTACAGTACTGTGTACAGCAGTAGAGTAAAGTAAAGTAGGGTATAGTTCAGTACAGTTTAGTACAGCACAGTACTGTGTATAGCAGTAGAGTAAAGTAGAGTAGGGTATAGTTCAGTACAGTTTAGTACAGTACAGTCAATTTTAGTACAGTGCATTATAGTATGGTACATTACAGTACAGTATCATGCAGAATATTATACTCTACTCTACTTTAGGGTGCTCTACTGTACTGTACTGACCTATACTCAACTCTACTTTTCTTTACTGTACTGTACACTCTTAGAAAAAAGGGTTCCAAAGGGTTCTTCACCTGTCCCCATAGGATAACCATTTTTGGTTATCTTTGGAAAGGGTTCTCCATGGAACCCAAAATGCTTCTACCTGGATCCAAAAAGGGTTCTTCAAAGGGTTCTCCTATTGGGACAGCCAAAGAACCCTTTTAGGTTCTATATAGCATTTTTTTCTAAGAGTGTAATGTGCTCTACTATGCTCTACTGTACTGTAGTGTACTGTGCTGTCAAAACTTGTGAAACAGTGATTGGTTCAGATTTGGACCGACCAAATTTCAACTACTTTTCAATGTCCATGGACGTCTGGTATCGGTCGCTGCTCAGTGGTGAGAGGGATGGTTACAGTAAATGGAAAGAGAGGGGGCTTGTGGGTAGGTGTCAGTGAGAGCTGGGAGAGGTGACATTAACTGAAGAGAGAGAGAGAGAGAGAGAATTTCAATCTGTTTGAAATTCAATGCACGACTGAAGGACCTTACAGATAATTGTATGTGTGGGGTACAGAGATGAGGTAATCATACCTAGGTGTCTGGTTAGACTGTAAACTCTCCTTCCAGACTCACATTAAGCATCTCCAATCCAAAATCAAATCTAGAATCAGCTTCCTATTTTGCAACAAAGCATCCTTCACTCATGCTTCCAAACATACCCTCGTAAAACTGACTATCCTACCGATCCTTGACTTCGGCGATGTCATTTATAAAATAACCTCCAACACTCTACTCAGCAAATTGGATGCAGTCTATCACAGTGCCATCCGTTTTGTCACCAAAGCCCCATATACTACCCACCACTGCGACCTGTATGCTCGCGTTGGCTGGCCCTCGCTTCATATTCGTCGCCAAACCCACTGGCTCCAGGTCATCTATAAGTCTTTGCTAGGTAAAGCTCCGCCTTATCTCAGCTCACTGGTCACCATAGCAGCACCCACCCGTAGCACACGCTCCAGCAGGTATATTTCACTGGTCACCCCCAAAGCCTATTCCTCTGTTTGCCGCCTTTCCTTCCAGTTCTCTGCTGTCAATGACTGGAACGAATTGCAAAAATCACTGAAGCTGGAACTCATATCTCCCTCACTAACTTTAAGCATCAGCTGTCAGAGCAGCTCACAGATCACTGCATCTGTACATAGCCCATCTGTCAATAGCCCATCCAACTACCTCATCCCCATATTGTTATTTATTTATTTTTTGCTCCTTTGCACCCCAGTATCTCTACTTGCACATTCATCCTCTGCACATCTATCACTCCAGTGTTTAATTGCTAAATTGTAATTACTTCGCCACCATGGCCTATTTATTGCCTTATCTCCCTTATCCTACCTCATTTGCACACACTGTATATAGATTTTTTCCCCCCTATTGTGTTATTGACTGTACGTTTGTTTATTCCGTGTGTAACTCTGTGTTGTTGTTTGTGTCGCACTGCTTTGCTTTATCTTGGCCAGGTCGCAGTTGTAAATGAGAACATGTTCTCAACTGGCCTACCTGGTTAAATAAAGGTGAAATAAATAAATAAATAAAATCAAAAAGAATGTTAAACACTATTATTGAACACAGAGTGAGTCCATTCAACTTATTATGTGACTTGTGAAGCAAATTCTTACTCCTCAATTTATTTAGGCTAGCCATAACAAAGGGGTTGAATACTGTGGAAGGACCACCAGAGGGCAGGCTGGGCTCACGGATAGTAGCCCAACAAGGCATGTGAGACCAGGTAACCAGAGTCAATTAAGCACAGCCGACGGTACTAATGAGATATTCTCTTTCCCCTACAAGAGAGAGGATGGAACCAGCAAGAAAGGGGGAAGATAAACTATCTCTGGAGAATGGCTACAGAGAGCGAGGTGCTATCCAAGAAGATCCATTAAGACGGTGACAAATATGTGATTGTTGTTATAGTTTGAAGATAATCGTAATGTGATCCTGTGTCATCTAAAGAAGATGTATGTTGTTCCTTTGGAGATTCTCATTGACTGTGTTGGAGTGTTTGTATTGTCAGAAATCCCTCAATAGACAACTGTGTTGAATCAAGAAAACCTACTCTGGACTCGTTTATTCCACCTTTCCACTTTAGAGTGACACCAAATGACTTGGTCCGCTCACATTGGTGGAGAATGTGGGCACTAGGTGGACGAGTGACACAAGGATAAGTGAGTAAATCAAGATTCTTCCAGTAGACAGAGGAATCATTCAAGAACGATGGACAACGCCCTACTACAACAGTTGATCACGGCACAGCAGACAACCATAGAACTCCTGCAACGACAGCTGAGTGGGCGAGAAGAACCTAGAGTGAAGCCAAGAGCGGCTGCTCACGCCATCTTACCTCGTCTCTCCAAGGAGGATGATATCGAGGCCTTCCTCATGACCTTCGAAAGGACGGCCACCTTGGAAGAGTGGCCGCCCACAGAATGGGCGAGCGTATTAGCCCCTCTTTTGACCGGGGTGGCCCAGGAAGCCTATTTTGACCTGGATTCCCACGAAGCTGCGGACTATGGGCGACTAAAAACCGAGATCCTGTCCCGGTACCAGCTGACTGCCAGAGATAGAGCTGTAAAGTTCCATCAGTGGACCTATATGACTGACCAACCCGTCCGTGCCCAGATCTTCGCTCTAATACGACTGATGAAACAGTGGCTGGAACCCAGAAAGGGAGTAGGACATGTAATTGAGACCCTCATTGTGGACAAGATATTGAGGGAATTACCCAGTGACTTAAAAAGGGTTGTGGGTCAAACCAACCCGTTGTCAGCCGACGACATAGCCCAGGCGGTGGAAACATACCGATCTACAGGGGAGTTGTTAAAAAGGGACAAGAAGGAATGGAAGGATTCTGCAAATCCAGTACCACGACTCGCCCCGGCACGTCCGCCACGGAAACCTCCAAACCCCCTCCAGAGGTGGGAGAAGTCATCCCCCACACAGCAGGGTCGGTGTTTTAAATGTCAGTCTTCAGACCATTATGCCTCACAATGTCCTAGCAAGGACGAGTCCATGGTCACGGAGTCATCGCTGCCCATCCCCACGCATCCCGGTTCGAGAGGGCATGATCAACACTGTTGGTTAACAGAAATAGCCCCAGCCCCAGAGATTCCGGTTCAAGTAGAAGGACAAGATGTGGTTGCCATTCTCGACTCGGGAAGTATGGTTACGTTAGTAGAGGAGCGGATGGTGACCTCAGCAACACTGCTACCAGACAAAGTAGCCGTGTCCTGTATCCATGGAGACACCCACTATTACCCCACCGTGAATCTGTCTATTCTCACTCCGAAAGGAAGGTGTACAGTCAGGGCAGGGAAAGTACCCCAGCTGAAGGTGCCATTATTGATAGGGAGAGACTGTCCTCTATATAAAGAGCTGCGGCAGATGACGTTATACATGGGAAGAAGGGGGACAGAAAAGAAGAAAAAAAACAAATCCAAGCCCGAGGTAGTAGTCCTACAAGGCGACGTAGCCTCGTCCTTGTCCTCTGGAGCAGAGGAAGAAATAGAGACCCAACGTTTACGACAGATATTCCAGGAAACCACCGATGAAGACACCTGCGAAGGGTTATACACGACGCAGGAAGGAAGGAGCAACCAGGCGCTAAGAGATATATTTGAAGCCCCATCCGAGGAGGGAACCTGGAAGGGATTCTCCTCGGTCACCCCTGGAGGGGATGGGGAACAACCTCCACACCCCTCTACCGAGGTTGACCTGCCCCAGGAATTAAAGGGACAGTTCGGCACCTCGCAGCATAGAGACCCAGACCTAAGGGAGGCCATGAGGAAGGTGAAGGTGATCGATGGGAGGAACGTCAACGGATCAGGTGAGCCCCCTCTTCCTTACTATGCAATCAGGTGGGGTCTCTTATATTGGGTCGTGCAACGAAGGGGGGAAATCCAGGAATTACTAATGGTGCCTAGACCATACAGGGATATAGTCCTACAGTTAGCCCATTCCCACGTCCTAGGAGGACACCTGGCACGGGACAAGACTATCGACAGAATCATGCAGAGATTCTATTGTCCCCGTGTCACCCGGGATGTGGCCAGGTATTGTAGGACGTGTGATCAATGTCAGCGTACAGCTCCACGGCCACACCTACGTAACCCTTTGATTCCTCTCCCCATCATAGAGACTCCCTTTGAATGCATAGCTATGGACCTCGTGGGACCCCTCCCAAAATCTGCCAGAGGACACGAGTACATCCTAGTGGTCGTAGATTACGCTACCAAGTTCCCAGAGGCCATACCCCTGCGTAACATGTCGTCCAAGGGAATTGCCAAGGAATTGTTCATGATGTTCTCTCGGGTAGGCCTTCCCAAGACGATCCTAACCGATCAGGGAACCCCGTTCATGTCCCGGTTGATGAAGGACTTGTGTCGGTTATATCAGGTTCAACAGATACGTACAAGCATATTCCACCCTCAAACAGATGGGTTGTGCGAACGCTTGAACAAAACGATTAAAAGCATGTTGAGAAGAGTGGTGTCCAGAGACGGGAAAAACTGGGACATGCTTCTCCCACACTTAATGTTTGCCCTGCAAGAAGTACCCCAGGCGTCCACTGGATTCTCCCCGTTTGAATTGCTCTACGGCAGACCCTGTCGAGGGATCCTCGACTTAGCCAAGGAGACCTGGGAGACCAAACCATGTCCCTTTCGATCCACAATAGAACATGTTACCCTGATGAGAGATCGCCTGTCGGCAGTGTGGCCATAGTAAAGGAGCATATGGAGAAGGTGCAAAGGACCCAAGGCTGGGCCTACGATAAGTCCGCGACATCCCGTGAGTTCTCCGTGGGAGAGAAAGTGATGGTGCTCGTGCCCACAGCTGAACACCGCTTGCTGGCGCAGTGGAGGGGGCCCTACGAGGTAATGAAAAGGGTCTCACCGGTCAATTACCTCATCAAACAACCCGACAGGAGGAAGAAGGTCCAACTCTATCACATAAACCTGTTGAAGAAGTACCATGGAAGAGAGGAGGAGGTGGCTTTGATGGCCATGGAGGGCCAAGGAAAAGAGGAGGTTCTACCACAGGTGCGCCATGGCCAAACTCTCTTGCCGGAACAGTCGAGACAGCTAGACAAGCTGATTATTCACTTCGGCCGGGTATTCTCTCCATTCCCAGGACAAACAGATGTCTTGTTCCACCATATCCACACTGAACCCGGCAAGAAGGTGCATATCCGTCCTTACAGGATTCCTGAGGCCCGCCGAGTCATCGCCAAGAACGAGGTAAGGGAGATGCTGAGGATGGGTGTGATCGAGCCATCGACGAGTGAGTGGTCCAGTCCCATAGTCCTGGTCCCCAAACCCGATGGTAGTATGAGACTCTGCAGCGACTTTAGGAGCGTGAATGCAATCTCTACATTCGACGCGTATCCCATGCCCCGCGTGGATGAACTCTTGGAGCGCTTAGGAAAGGCCAAGTTCATCACCACCCTGGATTTGACGAAGGGATATTGGCAAGTGCAGGTGGCTCCAGAGGACCGCCCAAAGACCGCCTTCGCCACACCGGAGGGGCTTTTTCAGTATGTGAGGATGCCCTTCGGACTGCATGGTGCTGCTGCAACTTTCCAACGCCTCATGGATGCCATTCTACGGCCCCATCAAGAGTACGCAGCGGCGTACATAGACGATGTGGTCATCCACAGCGAGGACTGGGATAATCACCTCCTACGACTACGGGCGGTGCTCATGAGTCTGGAAGCCACAGGGTTGACGGCCAATCCAAAAAAATGCTGCCTGGGTCTGTCCGAAGCGGAATACCTGGGGTACACCGTGGGGAATGGGAAAATACGCCCACAGGCAGAGAAGACCAGGGCAATTCGGGACTGGCCTCGACCCCAGACCAAGCGGGACGTTCGGGCCTTCTTAGGGATAACGGGATATTATCGCCGTTTTATCCCTGGATATGCAACCATTGCCAACCCCCTCACAAACCTCATCAAGAAAAACTTGCCAAACCGGGTAGAGTGGAAAGATGAGGCGGAGGAGGCCTTTCAATTGCTAAAAGAGGGCCTGTGTTCTGATCCCGTCCTACAGGCTCCGGACTTCTCACAAGAGTTCATTGTACAGGTAGACGCCTCGGATACGGGGCTCGGGGCCGTACTAGCTCAGGGTGAAGGCGAAGCAGAGAGGCCGATTCTCTTTATAAGTAGAAAGCTCAGCGATCGGGAACAGAGATATGCTACCGTAGAGAAAGAGGCCCTAGCCATTAAGTGGGCCCTCGATTATCTCCGGTACTACCTACTGGGTCGGAGGTTTGCATTAGTTACGGACCATGCGCCCCTCACGTGGATGGCTGGTAAGAGAAACCATAACAACCGAATAGCCAGATGGTTTCTTGCTTTACAACCGTTCTCTTTCCATGTCATCCACAGGGCCGGATCGAGGAACGGGAATGCAGACGCGCTGTCCCGACGCGACCAAGATGGTGCATCTGGCGCCCGACCCTCCGGTCCGGTCCTGAAGGGGGAGGTATGTGGAAGGACCACCAGAGGGCAGGCTGGGCTCACGGATAGTAGCCCAACAAGGCATGTGAGACCAGGTAATCAGAGTCAATTAAGCACAGCTGACGGTACTAATGAGATATTCTCTTTCCCCTACAAGAGAGAGGATGGAACCAGCAAGAAAGGGGGAAGATAAACTATCTCTGGAGAATGGCTACAGAGAGCGAGGTGCTATCCAAGAAGATCCATTAAGACGGTGACGAATATGTGATTGTTGTTATAGTTTGAAGATAATCGTAATGTGATCCTGTGTCATCTAAAGAAGATGTATGTTGTTCCTTTGGAGATTCTCATTGACTGTGTTGGAGTGTTTGTATTGTCAGAAATCCCTCAATAGAGAACTGTGTTGAATCAAGAAAACCTACTCTGGACTCGTTTATTCCACCTTTCCACTTTAGAGTGACACCAAATGACTTGGTCCGCTCACAATACTTATTGACTCTAGACATTTCAGCTTTTCATTTTTAATGAATTTGTAAACATTTCTAAAAACATAATTCCACTTTGACATTATGAGCTCTCAGTCTGTACGGTTGATGATCCCTTCATTCTACAGAATGAGAACTGGACTCCTCCGGATCCAGAACTTACTCTGGTTAGCCGAGTTAACAACTTGCGGGGTACATTATTTGTTATAGTATGAATAAGTGGCCTTACATTTTCTTTTCTTAAGATCAGAACTGTATCCTTCCAAAAGCTAATCACTACACGGAGACACAGGGAACAGGATCCAGGATGAAAGGAAAGAGCTAAAAAAAAGACTGAAGAACAAAGAAAATATGTTAACAGGATCTGAGTTCTTCAAGCTGTTTGGAGACCTAGAGATAATGTACATCTGAATCACACACAAAAAAAGTTTAAAAAGTAAGTGGAAGAAGGAGCACTCCGCAATACAACATCCAAAGGTGTAGGCAGAGACACAGAGCACACATTGGAGGCCTTAATACATAGCAGCTGTCAATAATTTCCTTCCAACATATTGGAGCACATCCAATACCTCGATTACCATTAGCATTCAAGTGCAAACTGCAAGTTCAGCACAGAAGAAGCAGGTGGGTAAAGTGCAGCTTTCTGAATGTGTCGCAGTCTGGTGTTGACTGCAATGTTGCTAACCATTAACCTTTGCCTTCCTTCTCACACACAGTACTGCACATAGCATCTGACTTGGGGTATTATTCAAGGGGTAATAATAGAGATCCATTAAAATCTCCACTATTGTTGTTATTTGAATACTGGCCAAGAATCCCCAGAAAAATTATAGAAGTGGTTTCAGCAGCTCAGTGAGTTTTAACAAATAGTTTAACAATGAATATTGTTCAATTAATATGTATTAATGAATTTGCACCACTTTTCCTGAGAGATTTAATAAATCCAAAGTTTTCGTGTTTGGTCCTAGTGTTTAGTGCAGGAAAAGTTTACTTTAGCTTCCATTAACAAAAACAATGGATCCCTAACTCATAATAAACAACCACAAACGTCCTTAACACTATATCATTAATTCTGCAACATGCAACAGCAAAAACACACCAGTGGATCTGGACAGCCTTTGAACAAAGAGTATAGGCCTTCAGGTTTCTCCTGTTCTGTATCCTGGCTTTTCTCACAGAAGGCTTGAAAGGAACGTCAGAGGCAAAGGCTCTTTATGACTTTTGGAGGGCCCTCAGACATTTGGGGGAGTGTATCCCCCATCCTACGCATGATACCTAATGGCCTGCTATTTCCATTTCAACTCACCTAACACTGGAAGGATCAAGCAACCACCACATTAACATCTACCTGTGAAAATAGCATATTCACAGTGCCTTAATATATCACAATACATTCTGAGGACATTTCTCATATATCTTTAAACATTTTAAATTAGAGACCTCTAAAGTTGGTCTATAAAAGCTTCTTGGCTCTCATACCAGCCATAATGTCAGGGTATGTCCACAACCTGGACTCAGGTGTAGACGTAACATAGTAAATGTAAATCCGGGAAACTGCAATTAATATGATATGTTACGTTTTGTTTGGTATGTATTCATTTGTGGATGCCCATCGTCCAGTTCATATGATATGTTACAAATTTCAATTCATATCTTACAGAGGAGAGCTGAACACGCCCCTATTCACATCGACGGGGCTGTAGTGGATGGGTCGAGAGCTTCAAGTTCCTTGGCGCCCACATCACTAAGGACCTATCATGGTTCAAACACACCAAGACAGTCGTGAAGAGGGCACGACAATGCCTATACCCCCTCAGGAGGTTGAAAAGATTTGGCATGGGACCTCAGATCCTCAAAAAGTTCTACAACTAAACCCTTGAGAGCATCCTGACTGGTTGCAACACCACTTGGTATGGCAACTGCTCGGCATCTGACCGCAAGGCGCTACAGAGGGTAATGCATACAGCCCAGTACATCACTGGGGCCAAGCTTCCTGCCATCCAGGACCACCATACCAGGCGGTGTCAGAGGAAAGCCCTAAAAATTGTCAAAGACTACAGCCAACCAAGACATAGATTGTTCTCTCTGCTACCACACGGCAAGCGGTACCGGAGCACCAAGTCTGGGACCAAAAGGCTCCTTAACAGCTTCTACCCCCAAGCAATAAGACTGCTGAACACTTCATCAAATGGCTACCGGACTATTTACATTGACCCCCTTATTTTCTTCTTATCTATTCTTATCTTTTGCACTGACTCTCTTGCACAGGCTCAAACCACACACACGCACATACACACGGACACACACACACATGCATATTGGGCTCTGCCCAGCTGCTGGGGTTGCTGCAGAGAAGGTGGAGGAGGTGGTGAGTGTAACCGGTGTGAAATGGCTAGCTAGCTAGTTAGTGGTGCGCACTAGTAACGTTTCAATCGGTGACGTCACTTGCTCTGAGACCTTGAAGTAGTTGTTTCTGGATTTTGTGAAATGATAGGTAACAATGCTTCGTAGGTGACTGTCGAAGTGTTCAGAGGGTCCTTGGTTCAAGCCCAGGTTGAGGCAAGGAGAGGGACGGAAGCAACAGTGTTATATAACCATAGCAAACGTAACATATACTAATTTGAGTGTCCCGGATTTACATTTACTAAGTCTATGAGATCAGGCTGATGTCCTTACAAACCCCATAAGCCTTATGAGACAGTATAACATGCAGATACATAATAATATATGCCATTTAGCAGATGTTTTAATCGAAAGAAACTTACAGTCATGCGTGCATTTTACAGGTGGCCCCGGGAATCAAACACACAATTGTGGCATTGCAAGAGCTATGCTCTACCAACTGAGCCATACAGGACCACATAAACATGTGTGGCCACTGCATTCAGACATATCCCACACATACAAACTAAAGACTCCATGCAATGCTAGTCTCTAAGGGAATGAATCACGTTGCTAAGATACCAATAGTCTGGCTGAAGAAGAGATTAAAAGGAAAGTTTTGTGAGTGTGCTGATTATTAGATGGAGAGAAAGATAGGTAAGTGGGTGGATGGAGCTGCATCAAGGGAGATAGTGGGAGAAGGCAAACTGGTCTCATAGATCAGACGTAACATAATAAACGTAAATTAGTACAATATGTTATGTTTGGTATGGTTACATTAGACAGAAGGTTACTAAAGGCAAAAATGTAAATGGATTGTCGGTTGGTTGGGTGGATGTGTAATGCAAACATCTAGTAACCCAAAGATTGCCTGTTCAAATCTCATTTTAGATAATTAGCAACTTTGCAACTGCTTATTAGATTTTAGCTACTTTGCAACTATATATAATACATTTTGGAAATTCGTAACATATTGTACGTTTTGCAAATGCGTAACATATTGTACGATTTGCAACTTGTAACATTTTGTATGAATAGCAATTCGTAGCATATCATATGACTAAATGGCTAAAATGTAAATGAAATGAATGAGGGCGATCCACAAATTAATACATGCCATACGAAACATAACTTAAACAACCTCTCTGGGATAGGGGGCAGTATTTTCACGTCCGGATGAAAAGCGTGCCCAAAGTAAACTGCCTGCTACTCAGGCCCAGAAGCTAGGATATGCAAGTAATTGGTAGATTTGGATAGAAAACACTCTAAAGTTTCTAAAACTGTTAAAATAATGTCTGTGAGTATAACGGAACTTATTTGGCAGGCGAAACCCCGAGGACAAATCATCCAGGAATTTGTTTTTTTGAGGTGACTCTGTTATCAATTCGTTTTCTATGGGAACCTGGATTTCTGTGGCACTTGGTTGCAGTTCCTATTGCTTCCACTAGATGTCAACAGTCTTTAGAAATTGGTTGATGTTTTTCTTTAGAGAAATTAAGAAGTACGGCTATTCAGAACGAGGGTACAGCCGAGTGGAATATACTGTTTTGATGCGCGCTCCAGGTCACGCGCTTCATGTTGTTTTTATCTGGTATTGAACACAGTTTATCCAGTCTTAAATTTGATCGATTATTTACATTTTAAAATACCTAAAGTTGGATTAGGAAAGTTGTTTGAAATGTTTGGACAGCGTTTACAGGTAACTTATAAGATATTTTGTAGTCATGCTGGGTGAGTTGGAACCGGTGTTTTTCTGAATCAAACGCGCCAAATAAATTGACATTTTGGAGATATAACGATGGAATTAATCGAACAAAAGGACCATTTGTGATGTTTATGGGACATATTGGAGTGCCAACAGAAGAAGCTCTTCAAAGGTAAGACATTAATTATATCGTTATTTCTGAGTTTTGTGTCGCGCCTGGCGGGTTGAAATATGATTTTCATGTGTTTGTTTGATGGGGTGCTGTCCTCAGATAATCGCATGGTTTGCTTTCGCCGTAAAGCCTTTCTGAAATCTGACACGGTGGCTAGATTAACAAGAAGGTAAGCTTTAATTTGGTGTATTGCACTTGTGAATGTATGAAAGTTAAATATTTATAATAATTTAGTTGGAATTTGGCTCTCTGCCATTTCACTGGATGTTGTCAAATCGGTCCCGTTAACAGGATTTGATCCATAAGAAGATATCATACTAAATGGAGTGTCACAAATTTACATACAGAATAATATGAAAAGCTCTGAGACCACGTTAAAGAAGGAGGAGGTAGAGAAAGAGAAAGATAATGAAAGGGCAAAATAGATTAGACCCACTCTGATGGGCAAGCTGCTCCTTTGTCTTCCTCCTGAAAACCACTGCTCACTTTGGCTTGAGTACATGGTGCTTCTACCACTGGTCTTCACTTTAACAATACTAACTGTAGTAGAGAACGATAAAGCCTACAAGTGCTTTTAGTCATCATCATAGATGAGCTGCCTGCTATTAGCGAACCAGGTAATTACACCTGTAGGAACAAGAAAACATCAAGAGAACTTGAGCTCTTCTCAGAGTTGATGCACACATTCATCAATGTTCTAGGTTAACATTCTCACACTGCTTCTATCCATCAACCACTGCCCTTTTATTCCCCCCATTCATCATAATTTGCTTTGATTAGCTCCTCGATGGCAGGAACGGGACTTGCACCCTTTTCTCTAAACCTGTGAGTTGAATCTTGCTGATCAATTGATCCTCCTCTGCCTGTTCTTCATATGTGATTGTGTACTCTCTGTTTATTATCTATGCATAGTCACTTTACCCCTACCTACTTGTACATATTACCTCAATTACCTCAACTAACCCGTACCCCTGCACATGTACTCGGTACCGGTACCCCTTGTATATAGCCTTGTTATTGTTATTTAATTGTGTTGTTTTTCCTTAGTTTAGCAAATTTGTCTTACTTACTTCTTTAAAACTGCATTGTTGATTAAGGGCTCATAAGTAAACATTTCACGGTAAGGTCTACACCTGTTGTATTCGGCGTGCGTTCCAAAAATAAATGTATTTGATTTGTTAGGGGGAGCTTTGTAATTGCTCCTGTCACTGGTTATCAGGTGATCTTTTCTCAACTGCTCCACTGCAGGCTCCTCAATGACTCCTCAATGACTCTTAATCAGTGGGGTGCACCACCTGCTGATAGGCTTTTAATACCACCTCTACCCCACCACCACCACATGCGCACTGTGATGACCTCATGAATCACCCCCTAGAACTCATACTTCACAGCCCACCCTGTCGACACTGCTTAGACCGGGGGTTCCGGGGGCCCACACTGTGAGGAGCTTCTGTAATGCACAGGTGATCCCACAGAAAGTAGAATGGCAAAGAGTGAACTGAGCCTGTTAGCATCAACAGCACCATTGTAAATCAACTACCTGGTAGATATAACAAGTATTTTATGTGGTTGATTGTTGATCCAATCAATCAATTTCACTTTCTAAATTGCATCTATTGTCACCGCTTGGCCATGACAATTTTTTAATTGGATATTGCAAGGACTTCTTTGCTCTCCACAATCAAATAACGACTTGTCTCTGATTTATACTTTCATCTTCAGCACTTCAGTATTCTGTCAGTTGTATTGAGAGAGCCATTTGTCTTGGATACATCTTAATGATAAATTAACACACAACGGCAGAAAAAAAGAACTGTGCTCTTGACTAGACTCTGTTAGTACACTCTTAGAAAAAAAGGTGCTATCTAGAACCTAAAAGGGTTCTTCTGCTGTCCCATAGAACCCTTTGAAGAACCCTTGTTGGTTCCAGGTACAACTCTTTTAGGTTATATGTAGAACCCTTTGACAAAGGATTCTACATGGAACCCAAAAGAGTTCTACCTGAAATAAAATAAAAATGTAATAAAAATGTACACAATAAAATAACAATAAAAACAGTGAGTAGCAGCAGTGCAGGGGGGGTTAATGTAAATAGTCCGGGTGGCCATTTGATTAATTGTTCAGCAGTCTTATGGCTTAGGGGTAGAAGCTGTTAAGGAGCCTTTTGGACCTAGACTTGGCGCTCCGGTAACGCTTGCCGTGCGGTAGAAGAGAGAACAGTCAATGACTTGGGTGACTGGAGTCTATGACAATATTTTGGGCCTTCCTCTGACACCGCCTAGAATATAGATCCTGGATGGCAGGAAGATTGGCCCCAGTGATGTACTGGGTCGTATGCACTACCCTCTGTAGCGCCTTATGGTCGGATGCCGAGCAGTTACCATACCAGGCGGTGATGCAACCAGTCACGATGCTCTCGATGGTGCCACTGTAGAACTTTTTGGAGGATCTGGGGAACCCTTTTTTCTAAGAGTGTACAACTTATTCATTTTTTTGGGGGGGGGGGGTTGTGATTAAATAGGACTTTGGAAAGGCTGTCTGTCTAATGTCTTTTCACATTTATCATACTTAATCCAAGATGGCGTAGCAGTCAGACGTTTTTGTCTTTGTCCTGTCGTGTCCCTTGTATATATCTTTTACATCTTTTTCTTCACATATCTTTTTAAAATATTTTCCTAAACCTCAACTTCTAAGTACTGGCCTGCAACCCGCCTCACCTAATGTGGCGTGGATCTGTTTTTTTTCTAAAGTATTTCTATTTACTTCGGATCTGGAATCACTCAACTGACGCTAGCCAGCTAACTACCTACCAGCTATCAGTCAGCAAACCATTGCTAGCGGTCATCAGCTAATCTTTAGCTCGGAAACCTCTCGCCAATTCGAACAACGTGACTCAAACCAGAGCATAACGGACCTATTATTATTTATTTTTTTAAATTCCCCATATCCCCGGATTCCTACCGCAAACTCTGAACATTTTCATCTGGATCTTCGCAACTAGCTAACCGCAATCCCGGGTGACTACTCCTGGCTAGCGTTTCCATCCCGGAGCAAGCACCAATTAGCCTGAAGCTAGCCCAGCCAGGGCTCCTGTGCTACCACCAAAGCCCATTCCTGGGCTACAATATCCGGACCCCTTCTACTGCCTGTACGGGGCACGGAACCCCGCCGATCCTCTACGACTGGAATACTGACACAATCTGCCCGAGGATTCCAACAGGCCCCTCAGGCGCCGCATCCGCTGAAGGCCCATTCTGCTAACAGCAGGCCTGCTAGCTACCTAGAGCTACGTGGAACCCTACTAATTCACAACTGGTCTATCGACGTCACCGCACGAAGAGGCAAAAACAGACTTACCTCCATCGCGACGTCCCCCAAAGGCCCTTCTGCTAATTTGCTAGCCCCGGTCTGCTAACTGCTAGCTTGCATGCCCCGGTCTGCTAACTGCTAGCTTGCTTGCCCCGGTCTGCTAACTGCTAGCCCCGGTCTGCCAACTGCTTGCTTGCTAATCCGGTCTGCTAACTGCTAGCTTGCCAGCCCCGGTCTGCTAACTGCTAGCTTGTTTAACCTGTCTGGGCTAGGGGGCAGTATTTTCACGGCCGGATAAAAAATGTACCCGATTTAAACTGGTTACTACTCTTGCCCAGAAACGAGAATATGCATATTATTAGTAGATTTGGATAGAAAACACTCTGAAGTTTCTAAAACTGTTTGAATGGTGTCTGTGAGTATAAAAGAACTCATATGGCAGGCAAAAACCGGAGAAAATTCCAAGCAGGAAGTGGCCTGTCTGAGAATTTGTAGTTCTTCTTTCTAGTCCCTTTCGAAACTACAGTATCTCTGGGGTTACGTAGCACTTTCTAAGGCTTCCATTGGCTCTCTAAAGCCTTCCGAAAGCAGATTGAGGCGTCTCCTGTCTCTGGGCAGAGTATGGTAGCTCAGTTTCTCAGTGGTCTGCCTGGTGACTAAGAGATTGGATATGCGCATTCACGAGACCACACTCTTTTTTCTTTTCCTCTTTGAATGAATACACTATTGTCCGGTTGGAAAAATACCATAAAAATTGATTTTAAACAGCATTTGACATGCTTCTAAGTAAGGTAATGGAACGTTTTGAATTTTTTTGTCTCGAAATGCGCTCGCGCGTTACCCTTTGGATAGTGACCTGAACGCACGAACAAAACGGAGGTATTTGGACATAACTATGGATTATTTGGAAGTAGCAGGCCTGGGAGTGCATTCTGACGAAGATCAGCAAAGGTAATACAATTTTTCTAATACTAATTCTGAGTTTAGTGTGCCCCGAAGTTGGAAGGTGTCAAAATAGCTAGCCGTGATAGCTGAGCTATGTACTCAGAATATTGCAAAATGTGCTTTCGCCGAAAAGCTATTTTAAAATCTGACATAGCGATTGCATAAAGGAGTTCTGTATCTATAATTCTTAAAATAATTGTTATGTATTTTGTCAACGTTTATGATGAGTAATTTAGTAAATTCACCGGAAGTTTTCGGTGGGGATACATTTTCTGAACATCACACGCCAATGTAAAAAGCTGTTTTTTGATATAAATATGAACTTGATTGAACAAAACATGCATGTATTGTATAACATAATGTCCTAGGAGTGTCATCTGATGAAGATCATCAAAGGTTAGTGCTTCATTTAGCTGTGTTTTGGGTTTCTGTGACATATATGCTTGCTTGGAAAATGGCTGTGTGATTATTTTGTGCTATGTACTCTCCTAACATAATCTAATGTTTTGCTTTCGCTGTAAATAATTTTTGAAATCGGACAATGTGGTTAGATTAACGAGAGTCTTATCTTTAAAATGGTGTAAAATAGTCGTATGTTTGAAATATTTAAATTATTGAATTTTTTTGGTTTTTGTATTTCGCGCCACGCTGTTCCACTGGCTGTTGAATAGAGTGGGACGGTGACGTGCCACCTAGCCCATAGAGGTTAACCCCGGCTTACTAACTGTTAGCTTGTTAGTATCGGCCTGCTAACTGTCTGAATCGCCGTGTCGCCAGTCAGCCCAACCACTCACTGGACCCATATGTTCACTTGGCCACGCATGCCTCTCTCTAATATCAATATGCCTCGTCCATTACTGTTCTGGTTAGTGATTACTGTCTTATTTCACTGTAGAGCCTCTAGACCTGCTCAATATGCCTTAACCAACCATGTTGTTCCACCTCCTACATATGCGATGACATCACCTGGTTTAAACGTCTCTAGAGACTATATCTCTCTCATCATTACTAGGTTTACCTCCAATGTACTCATATCCTACCTTACCTTTGTCTGTACACTATGCCTTGAATCTATGCTATCGTGCCCAGAAACCTGATCCTTTTACTCTCTGTTCGTATAGCCTTTAGTCGTACCCTTATCCTACTTCTCCTCTGTTCTTCTGGTGATGTGGAGGTTAATCCAGGTCCTGCCGTGCCTAGCTCCACTCCCACTCCCCAGGTGCTCTCATTTGTTGACTTCTGTAACCGTAAAAGCCTTGGTTTCATGTATGTTAACATTAGAAGCCTACTCCCTAAGTTTGTTTTACTCACTGCATTAGCACACTCTGCCAACCCGGATGTCTTAGCCGTGTCTGAATCCTGGCTTAGGGTTAACTATAACATTTTCCGCCAAGATAGAACTGCCAAAGGGGGCGGTGTTGCAATCTACTGCAGAGATAGACTGCAGAAACGTCCCTTTTTCAGGACCCTGTCTTTCAAAGATAATTCGTAAAAATCGAAATAACTTCACAGATCTTCATTGTAAAGGGTTTAAACACTATTTCCCATGCTTGGTCAATGAACCATAAACAATTAATGAACATGCACCTGTGGAACCTTCATTAAGACACTAACAGCTTACAGACGTTAGGCAATTAAGGTCACAGTTATGAAAACTTAGAACACTAAAGAGGCCTTTCTACTGACTCTAAAAAACACCAAAAGAAAGATGCCCATGGTCCCTGCTCATCTGCGGGAACGTGCCTTAGGCATGGTGCAAGGAGGCATGAGGACTGCAGATGTGACCAGGGCAATAAATAGCAATGTCCGTACTGTGAGATGCCTAAGACAGCGCTACAGGGAGACAGGATGGACAGCTGATCATCTGCGCAGTGGCAGACCACGTGTAACAACACCTGCACAGGATCGGTACATCCGAACATCACATCTGCGGGACAGTTACAGGATGTCAACAACAATTATCCGAGTTACACCAGGAACGTACAATCCCTCCATCAGTGCTCAGACTGTTCGCAATAGGCTGAGAGAGGCTGGACTGAGGGCTTGTAGGCCTGTTGTAAGGCAGGTCCTCACCAGACATGATCGGCAACAACGTCGTCTATGGGCACAAGCCCACCGTCGCTGGACCAGACAGGATTCACGTTTATCATCGAAGGAATGAGTGTTACACCGAGGCCTGTACTCTGGAGCGAGATCGATTTGGAGGTGGAGGGTCCATCATGGTCTGGGGCGGTGTGTCACATCATCATCGGACTGAGCTTGTTGTCATTGCAGGCAATCTCAACGGTGTGGTACCCTTCCTGCAGGCTCATCCTGACATGACCCTCCAGCATGACAATGCCACCAGCCATATTGCTCGTTCTGTGCGTGATTTCCTGCAAGACATGTATGTCAGTGTTCTGCCAGCGAAGAGCCCAGATCTCAGTCTCATTGAGCACGTCTGGGACCTGTTGGATCAGAGGGTGAGGGCTAGGGCCATTCCCCCCGGAAATGTCCGGGAAATTGCAGGTGCCTTGATGGGAGAGTGGGGTAACATCTCACAGCAAGACCTGCAAATCTGGTGCAGTCCATGAGGAGGAGATGCACTGCAGTACTTAATGCAGCTGATGGCCACACCAGATACTGTTACTTTTGATTTTGACCCCCCCCCCCCTTTGTTCAGGGACACATTATTCAATTTCTGTTAGTCACATGTCTGTGGAACTTGTTTAGTTCATGTCTCAGTTGTTGAATCTTGTCATGTTCATACAAATGTTTACACATGTTAAATTGACAGTGAGAGGACGTTTCTTTTTTTGCTGAGTTTGTGTTAGAGACTCCAGACAATCACAAATTGCAAAGGGAAAACCAGCCACTTCGAGGACACCGACGTCTTGCTCCCAAACACGTTAAACACCTTCACTCGCTTTGAGGATAACACAATTCCACCGACGCTGCCGCTCCCGAGGACTGTGAGCTCTCGTTTTCCGTGGCTGACGTAAGTAAGATATTTAAGTTGGTTAACCCTCGCAGGGCTGCCGGTCCAGACGGCATACTTACCTGGCTGGAGTGTTTACGGACATATTCAATCTCTCCCTATCCCAGTCTGCTTTCCCCACTTGCTTCAAGATGCTCACCCTTGTTCCTGTACCTAAGAAAGCAAAGGTAACTGAACTAAATTACTATTGCCCCGTAGCACTCACTCACTTCTGTCATGATGAAATGCATTGAGAGGCTAGTTAAGGATCATATCACCTCCACCTTACCCGACACCTTAGACCCACTGCAATTTGCATACCACCCCAATAGATCAACGGATGATGCAATCACACTGCACACTGCCCTATCCCATCTGGACAAGAGGAATACCTACAGTATGTAAGAATGCTGTTCATTGACTACAGCTCAGCCTTCAACACCATAGTACACTCCAAGTTCATCATTAAGCTCAGGGCCCTGGGTCTGAATCCCACCCTGTTCCACTGTGTCCTGAACTTCCTGACGGGCCGCCCCCAGGTGGTGAAGGTAGGAAACAACACCTCCACTATGCTGATCCTCAACACAGGGGCCCCACAAGGGTGCGTGCTCCTCCTGTACTCTCTGTTCACCCATGACTGCGTGGCCACGCACGTCTCCAACTCAATCATCAAGTTTGCAGATGACACAACAGTGGTAGGCCTGATTACCAACAACAACGAGACAGCCTACAGGGAGGAGGTAACGGCCCTGGCGGAGTGGTACCAGGAAAATAACCTCCCCCTCAACGTCAACAAAATGAAGGAGCTGATCTTGGACTTCAGGAAACAGCAGAGGGTGCACACCTCCAAACACATCGATGGGGCCGCAGTGGAGAAAGTGAAAAGCTTCAAGTTCCTGAGCGTACACATCAATGATGGTCCACCCACACAAACATGGTGCACCCACACAAACAGTGTGGTGAAGAAAGCGCAACAGTGCCTCTTCCACCTCAGGAGGCTGAAGAAATTTGGCTTTGCCCCTAAGACCCTCACAAACTTTTACAGATGCACCATTGATTGCATCCTGTCATGCTGTATCACCGCCTGGTTTGGCAACTCTACCGTCTGCAACCGCAGGGCTCTCCAGAGGGTGGCGCGGTCTGCCCAGCGCATCACTGGGGGCACACTGCCTGCCCTCCAGGACATCTACAGCACTCGGTGTCACAGGAAGGCAAAGAATTTCATCAAGGACCTCAGCCACCTGAGCCATGGCCTTTTCAGGTGCATCAAAGCTGGGACCGAGAGACTGAAAAACAGCTTCTATCTCAAGGCCATCAGACTGTTAAATAGCCATCACTAGCCAGCCTCCACCCAGTACCCTACTCCGGACTCCAACATTGCTCGTCCTAATATTTCTTTATTTCTTAATTGCATTATTTTACTTTTAGATTGTTGTGTATTGTTAGATATTACTGCACTGTTGGAGTTATCTGCTAAACATGTGTAAGCAACACAGGAGGTTGGTGGTACCTTATAGGTGAAATGATATCAAATACATCAAACACATTTGATGCCATTCCATTCGCTCTGTTTCAGCCATTATTATGAGCCGTCCACCCCACAGCAGCCTCCACTACTATGCAACCAATAAAAATGTATTTGTTGGGTATGTGGTAATACAGTGTAAATTGTATCCCTGTCTCCTACTGGTCACCATTTACATCCTCTAAAGAGGGAGCTGGGACAGTTGCACCTATCTATAAACCAGCACCTCTATCGGAGTCCACCATCAGTTGGTGGTGCTCTTTTTCAACCAGCCTGTAGAGGAGGCACACACACACAACCGCAAGAGACAAACGTTCAAAAAACAAGGAACAACAACAATTGAAAAATGTGTGTGAAAAGAAGCTCAACGAAAACTCTGAGAGACAAGGAAACAACACAAGGAATCTTTGAAGAAAAGTTCCTTACAATGAACTCCAAAGAAACTGTGGGAGTCAATGAAAACAATCACCAACATGAACCCCACAAAATAATCAGTGCACATAACAGATTAAGTAACAAAAGCTAATGAATGAAATCATTTTTACACAAGGTTTGATGTACATGACTTCTCTGAGTGTGCTAATGTGATTGACACAATTGTTATTGATGACTGGATTCTTACTAGGCTGGAAATCAATCGACAATAGTTTGTCTTTAAGCACACCTGTATGCATAAACAGGCCTTAGATCCTTACCAATTTGCCAATAAGCTAAATCGTGGGACTGATGATGCAATCAAGAGCATAGCACAATACATTGCATCTCATTGTTAAGCACCTGGAGAACCCCAAGGCCTATGCTAGACTGTTGTTTATTGATTTCAGTTCAGCATGTAACACACTACATACAGAACAGGAGGTTGGTGGCACCTTAATTTGGGAGAACGGGCTTGTGGTAATGACTGGAGCGGAATAAGTGCAATGGCAACAAATACATCAAACACGTGGTTTCCAGTTGTTTGATGCCATTCCATTTCCTCCGTTCCGGCCATTATTATGAGCCCTTCAGCAGCCTCCACTGCCCTATGTCCTACTCAGCCAGTTGAGGCAGATGGCTGTTTTTCGTGTAGGTATTCTGGTTGCCAAGATTACAACCTTCTTAACATATTTATTCTACATCGGCAAGAGAGAAGTTCCTATGATAAAATTCCTATGATACTTACAGGTCCTAGTAAATGTCTTTACACCCTTTCGTTATCACCAACTTCCCTCTCTGTGGTGGGGGGAGGGGGGGGCTGTAATGATAACACTTTCATATTAAATCCATATCCAAATCATGTCCAGTCAATTGAATTTCCCACAGCTGGACTCCAACCAAGCTGTGGAAACATCTCAAGGATGATCAATGAAGACAGGATGCACCTGAGCTCAATTTTGAGTCTCATAGCAAAGGGTATGAATACTTATGCAGATAAGGTATTTCTGTTTTTTAATAATACATTTGCTATCATTTTAAAAAAAATTGATGAGGGGGGAAAAAACAATTTACTCAATTTTAGAATAAGGCTGTAACATAACAACATTTGGAAAAGGGGAAGGGGTCTGGATACTTTCCCAATGCACTGTAGGTAAACATTCTTTGTATGAGCTCTGGTCCAAAGGTGTGCATCATCCTTCACCATTCCTGGTGGTCAAGGATGACACACTTTTTCCTCCAGGGACACCATGTATGGGCCAATTTAATTATTCCATTACATTTTAGACAATGAAATTAAATGTTTGTGACCGATTGAATTGTAAAATAAACCTAAAATGATGTATTGCCACTTGGGGTGATGTTACATTCATAAGAACTCTGATTCAGCTGCCACCCTTAACACACAGATAGAGGTACACACATATTACTGGCTTCTGATATAGACAGTTAAACCCACTTTCTCCTCTGGGGCCATGTCACCAATGATTGCGTCCACTGAAGCAGACCTGCCCATCAACCTAATAAACTCCTTAACCAGATCCCTACACTCCCTCTTCACACATTGTGCTAAACATTGTAGTGTTGGTCTTCTGCCTCTTCGCCTCTTTCTCCTGTCCCTCTGTAACGCTCGTCGTAAGAAGGAGAAGTGGACCAAGGCGCAGCGTGGTAAGTGTTCATGATACTTTATTTCAAGAAGCACTCAAACAAAATAACAAACGGCGAAAAAACGAAAGCGCACAGTTCTGTCAGGCTCAGAATGCTAAACAGAAAATAACCTCCCACAAACACAGGTGGAAAACAGGCTGCCTAAGTATGATTCCCAATCAGAGACAACGATAGACAGCTGCCTCTGATTGGAAACCACACTCTGCCCAAAAACAAAGAAACAGAAAACATAGACTTCCCCACCCGAGTCACACCCTGACCTAACCAAACATAGAGAATAATAAGGATCTCTACGGTCAGGGCGTGACACCCTCATCTTTTTTATATCACAAAGATAATTTGAAAGGCCAGTTGAAAAGAATTGGCATAACAAAATTAACATTATATAATATCAATCAAAGAGCAGGCAAAACTGTGTTAGTGAAAATAG
Source organism: Salmo trutta (assembly GCF_901001165.1). Lineage (NCBI taxonomy): Eukaryota > Metazoa > Chordata > Actinopteri > Salmoniformes > Salmonidae > Salmo > Salmo trutta. The sequence goes on from NC_042957.1 coordinate 59,045,019, forward strand.
CAATTGATATGAGCACTGTGTGGTAACAAAACGACTACTAATAACATACCCTCAGGTAGTTGCTGAGGGCTGAAGCTCACATGTTTTCTGGCCCATCAGTATGTATCTTTATCTCCTCCGAACTGATGCTGTACATCATTTTCCCCCGCGTAATTCCCAGAACCCTGATCACTTGAATGCCTTCAAAAAAAAGGTAAAAGTGTTTCAATCCACGGTAACTGTGCTGCTTTCTGACATATAGCCTACATTATTAGCCCGTACAATTTGTATGAAGGAATATACGCTGACGCTCTGTACATTATCTAGAATAATGGCGATGTGGTAGGGACGACGCGCCATATGTTTAAAGTATTCAAGGCCCTGCAACAGACTGGTGCCCTGTCCAGGGGGTGTACTTGTACATCAAGCTGCCTCATGCAGGTAGTGCAATATACATGGGCCTACTGCACTCATCTCTGTATCTTCTGCCAGCTGGATCATCTCCTGCTCTTCAAGGCTTATGTTCTCTGCAATTAAACACATTCCTTGGTCACCAGTAAACCAGGGTTTCATATTAATCCAGGTTTCGGAGATGTGTGAACATTTGTTCCAGCCAAGCAGTTACACATGACTAAGTTTGTCAGGTGTGTTAGTGGCAGGGATCAGCTAGAATTAAACTGCACCACTACCCACACACACACACACACCTCCCCAACCCTCTCTCCACACATTCACCCTTTCTTTCCCCCGCTTTCACTTTGGTAATGAAAATTTGGGCGAGATTTATGACTACACTGGTGAGAAATTCCATATTTGAATATTTTATATTAGCACCATAGGATATAATTTATTGAAAGCTCGGTACCTGGTAGCGCAAGTCTTGTAGCACAGCCTAGAATAGTTGGGTGAAGGTACAGAAGAAGAATATATGGTAAGAATATATGTAGGCTTTATCTCTTCTTATTTTTGTTCCATACAGTCCTTTTTATTATTGTCGTAAATAGCGGGCGCTCCGCACCACGTGTCTCGGGACAAGAGCTGTGTCTTGCTTTGCTCTCCGGAGCAGAGCACAGCTGAAAGGAGTGATAACTGGGGTGGGTTAGAGTGTTGAGGTGGAGTTGAGGATCCCCAGTGTCTGTGATGCACGTCCCTGTGCGACGCAGTCCCAGTGGCAAGCTAGAGACTGAGGAGACGCTGTCTATCCTTTTGAGTTTTGATGGTGAGTTTTTATCTGATAAAGTCATGCTAGGATATGTCAGGTATCCAATAAGAGCTTTTGTTTCAAACCCACTATGGTGTTTCAGGTACTAAGCTTATGGTAATATTGCAGCAGTATGTAGGAGGGAGATTCCGAAGTGTGAGAAGTGTACAGGAGGGCATGGGACAAAGGAGTGTGAAGTTTTGGTGGAAAAAGTGGTGTGTTTCTATTGTGGGGTTGCCCATGTTGCTTGGGATCATAAATGTCCTGTGCGAGTGAGACAGGTTGAGGTTACCAGGGTTAGAGCCATGCAGAAAGTGTCATATGCTGAGGCAGATCTTACCACAGAGGTCCAGGACCTGAAAAACTATTTGCATTTCTCCCAGGGAGCACTTGATGTGATGAAAACAAGACTGCAGCAAGATGGCAACTAACTGTAAGTCCACGAGAAATGACATCTATGTTAACAATGACAGGGAAACAGGGTTATCTAGAAGGCTAATCAAGGCAAAATAACATTGTTGTGGATGAAATCCCAGAGTCTCCACATGAGACCTGGACGGAGTGTGTTATTTTCTTGCTTTGTTCTTTTTCTTCTCAATATTATGTTCTCTCTGATAAGCTACCCAGTAAAGGGATAAAGATAGCCCATATGAATATATAGCCTTAGAAATAAGGTTAATGAAATCAATAACTGGCTTACATCAGATAATATTCATATATTGACTATCTCTGAGATTCACTTAGATAATTCCTTCGATAATAGAGTAGTAGCAATACAGGGATATAACATCTGTAGAAGAGACAGGAATACTTGTGGGGGAGGTGTTGGTATATATATTCAGAGCCATATTCCTGTCAAGAGACGATCTCATGTCAAATGTTGTTGAAGTGCTGCGGTCGAAGGTTCACCTGCCTCATCTCAAGTCTATTCTTGTGGGGTGTTGCTATAGACCACCAAGTGCTAGCAGTCAGTATCTGGATAATGTGTGTGAAATGCTTGATAGTGTATGTGATGTTAACGGAGAGGTCTTTTTTCTTGGTGACCTGAATATAGACTGGTCTTGAGCGGACAGCTTGATGAAAACAAGGCTTCTTACCGTAACCAGTGCCTGTAATCTGGTTCAGGTTATTATTCAACCTACCAGGGTGTTTACAAACACTACAGGAAATATATCATCCACGTGTATAGATCAGGATTTTTACTAATGTTGCAGAACTTTGTTCTAAAACTGTATCCACACCCATTGGACATAGTGACCATACTATACTGTAGTGGGCTATATCCAGAAACGCCAAAGTTCCAAAGGCTGGGCCTAAAATAGTGTATAGGAGATTCCTAAGTTGAAGATGTAAAAAAGATTTGTTGGTCTGAGGTGTGTAATGAGGAGCATCCAGACGCTGCACTTGATGCATTTATGACATTGTTTCTTCCAGCTATTGATAAGTATGCACCTATAAAGAAACTGACTGTTAGAACTGTTAATGCTCCGTGGACTGATGAGGAATTGAAAAACTGTGTGGTTGAGAGTGATGAAGCAAAATGAGTAGGCTAATAAGTCTGGCTACACATCTGATTGGCAAACTTACTGTAAATTGAGAAATGATGTGACTAAGCTGAAACAAAAAGAAGAAGAAAATGAATCATGAAACTAAGATAAATATTATAAAGTATGAAGGGAAAAAAGCTTTAAAGTACTTTAAATTAAATAATGGACAGAAAGACTAATTCAACTCCATCTATCATTGAATCAGAAGGCTCATTCATCACAAAACCTTTTGATATTGCCAATTATTTTAATTACTATTTCCTAGGCAAAGTGGGCAAACTCAGGCATGAAATGCATAAAATACTTTATAATGAAAGGAAAGCGTTGTAATTTTTTATTCTGTCAAGTTAGTGTGAAAATGTATTGTTGTCCATCAATAATGAGAAACCACCTGGTATTGACAACTTAGATGGAAAGCTACTGAGGATGGTAGCGAACTATATTGCCACTCCTGTTTGTCATACAGTGCATTCGGAAAGTATTCAGTAACACAGTGGTCTCCATCATTCTTAAATGGATGAAGTTTGGAACCACCAAGACTCTTCTTAGAGCTGGCCGCCCGGCTAGACTGAGCAATCAGGGTAGAAGAGACTTGGTCAGGGTTGTGACCAAGAACCTGATGGTCACTCTGAAAGTCCTCCAGAGTTCCTCTGTGGAGATGGGAGAACCTTCCAGAAGGACAACCATCTCTGTAGCACTCCACCAATCAAGCCTTTATGGTAGAATGGCCAGACGGAAGCCACTCCTCAGTAAAAGGCACATGACAGCCCTCTTGGAGTTTGCCAAAAGGCACCTAAAGACTCTCAGACCATGAGAAACAAGATTATCTGGTCTGAAGAAACCAAGATTGTACTCTTTGTCCTGAATGCCAAGCGTCACATCTGGAGGAAACCTGGCACCACCCCTACGATGAGGCATCATGGTGTGGGGATGTTTTTTAGCAGCAGGAACTGGGAGACTAGTCAGGATCGAGGCAAAGATCAACGGAGCAAAGTACAGAGAAATCCTTAGTGAAAACCTGCTCCAGAGCACTCAGGACCTCAGACTGGGGCAAAGGTTCACATTCCAACAGGACAACGACCCTAAGAACACAGCCAAGACAACTTAAGAGTGGCTTTGGGACAAGTGTTTGAATGTCCTTGAGTGGCCCAGCCAAAGACCGGACTTGAACCCGATCGAACATCTCTGGAGAGACATGAAAATCGCTTTGCAGCGACGCTCCCCATCCAACCTGTCAGAGCTTGAGAGGATCTGCAGAGTAGAATGGGAGAAACTCCCCAAATACAGGTGTGCCAAGCTTGTAGCGTCATACCCAAGAAGACTCAAGGATGTAATCGCTGCCTAAGGTGCTTCAACAAAGTACTGAGTAAAGCGTCTGAATACTAATGTAAATGTCATATTTCCTTCTTTTTTTAAGCAGCGCAAAAATGTCTAAAAAACGGTTTCTGCTTTGTCATTATGGGGTATTATGTTCAGATTGATGAAGGGGAAAAAAACAATTTAATCAATTTTAGAATAAGGCTGTAAAGTAACAAAATGTGGAAAAGGTCAAGGGGTCTGAATAATTTCTGTATATGTACTGATGTGTGAGTAACTGTCAGTAATGTGTGTAACTGTCAGTAGGACCTTTTTTTGTTCTAATATTCTTATTTTAAATGTGTGTAGTTCAGTCCTTGAGCTGTTCTTGTCTATTGATGTTCTGTATTATGTAATGTTTTGTGTGGACCCCAGGAAGAGTAGCTGCCTCTTCAGCAACAGCTAATGGGGATCCTAATAAAATACCACAACAACAAAAACAGTGAGGAAAGTAGAGGATGGTGAGCAATGGATGAGGGAGCCTGAGAGGATCCCTGTGAGTTTTGGGCCAGTACAGAGTAACCCAAACAGTTTGTGCTTTAGTAAGGTTGACTTCTTGGCATTTATTGCTATGGTCATTACTGCACAGATGGAAAGGAAATCCCAGAAGACTGATTTGATGGTAGAAGCAGCAGAGATGTTTTGTGTGTTGAGATTTTAGTGCAGAAGAACTACAGGGGGATTTCAGAGAAGGGTTTCCAGCCTCCCAAAGTAGTGTGAAGGGGTGGTGGGTTTGTTGGGGATAGTGGTGTATATCTAGGGGTAGATGGTGGTGCAATTCATTTTTTTACCAATTTCACTTTTTGTGAACAAAATCTGCAATTCACACTCCGACCTGTGAAAGGCAGCAATATGCAACAAAGCTTATAGTCTGCCAGAAAACAACTCTTAACTGTACTTTTCCACTTCCTTTTTCTACGGCGCTTTTAGAAGAAAATTGTGACTCGGCTGATTGGCCGAATAAAAGCTGCCGTTTGGTCGTCACAATCTCAAAGGTGAGATTCGAATAAGACATATAAAGATGTATGAACATGTCATGTTTACAATTATGTTTAGGGTAAACATAATGTGAGATGTACTCGAGTGGATGTTACTGCCACCGCCGTTAGCTTAGCAGATTGCTATCTGCCACCTGGCTAACGAGCATGCTGGTTAGCTTGCCATAGTGTCCATATGGAAACAACGTAGTTGCGCTCACTTGTTGATGTCCCCGATTAATGTCCCCTTACTAGATTTGGTGTTGTGACATTTTTGGTTAGCTAAGTTAGCTAACTAGGTCGCCTGCTAATATAATGCTAGCTGGCTAACGTTAGCAAGCTTAGGCTAGGGTATTGTAGATAACGACGTTAGCATTGCATTCTCTGCTTGATGATTACTTATGCAAATAGTCTATCGATGGTAGTTTCTTAGCAATCCAATGGTTATGTGTCCTGGGTCCGTGATGACTAGGCCACTGCGCAAACTGAAATGCCTATCTAATGTTAGTGCATTGCTGAGTGAAAACAGTGCTGTTCATTGACATTGTCTGAGACCCTGCGGCCTAGGTTACTAATCTTATCATCCACTTGCGTATGTACACCCAATTTCTATCTAATATACATAGTATAAGGTAACTAGATATCGTTCAAATCTGCGTTTCATTTGAAATGTTTACAACATCTGCCCTGACCTCAGACCATGGCGAAGTTCCATGCTCCTGAGATCCAGGACAATCCCTCTGGATGGGGTCCCTGTGCTGTCCCTGAGAAGTTTAAGGACATGCCCTACCAGCCCTTTAGCAAAGGAGACCGCCTGGGAAAGGTTGGTCTTCCTCTGCTGCCTCTCACCTTTAATTACAAACAGCAGTTTGCCCTGCCTCAAGAGGAGGAAATTAGGCTGACTGATTTACTTTTCTGTCCATCTGTGCAGGTGGCTGATTGGACAGGAGCAACCTACCAGGACAAGAGATACACAAGTGGGTTAAATTGTATTGTAGGATTCACGATAATGAGCTCCTAGAGTGTGCGGCTCTCCCTTATTTTCAAGGATTCACGATAATAACATGATATGGTGTAAACATAATCCAGAATATATTGCCTATTCCAAATGTCTATATTCAATATTGATTTTGAGGTATTTCAGACCATGGATGCCATCATTTGACATTTGGTTGTATGTTTTGACAGACAAGTATTCATCTCAGTTTGGGGGTGGTAGTCAGTATGCCTACTTCCATGAGGAGGATGAGACGAGCTTCCAGCTGGTGGACACTGCCAAGACGCAGAAGACTGCCTACCAGAGGAACCGCATGAGGTTTGCTCAGGTACAAGACTAACCTGCTCGACCACACACTAAAAGGCTTTTCTGTGTCACCTTTTCTATAACAGGATGTTCTGTTTTTACAGAGGAATCTGCGCAGGGACAAGGACCGCAGGAACCTGACCCAGTTCAATATGCAGACCCTCCCGAAGAGTGCCAAGCAGAAGGAGAGGTGAGCTGCCTGCAGTTGTTTAGCCAATCCACTGCTAATGTGGCTTTCTAAAACACATTTTGTTCTGGTTTTCTCTATAACTCTGTCTTATCTCACGTGGTTCTGTCCAGGGATCGCATGCGCCTACAGAAAAAGTTCCAGAAGCAGTTTGGCGTCCGTCAGAAGTGGGACCAGAAATCCCAGGTATGGGAAGCTCAAAAACATCAGTGCACCTCCGGACATCTGAACCGTATTGTCATACCCCTCAGATAGCATCTGATGTAGTCGTATGAAGTTTCTGGCAACAGTCTTCCCAAACACCTGCTAACGCTACCATACGTGCCTGTCTCTCCTCCCTCCCCTTTCCCTTTCCCCCCTCATACCTTTCATTTCAAGGCCCAGTTGAAACCCCGGGACTCGTCGGTGGAGGTCCGGAGTGACTGGGAGGTGAAGGAGGAGATGGACTTCCCCAGGCTGATGAAGATGAGATACATGGAGGTGGAAGACCCCACTGACATGTGAGTGACTTATCAACACTGCATCTGTGCTCAAACCAAGGGAGAACGACTGCCCCCTCGCATTGAGTTCAAGTTGATGGACGACCGCGGTACTGCGGGCATTGTTTCCACAAAACAGTATCCCCCATTATAGTGAAAGGGGAAATGGTGCTCTTTGGTCAGTATTCGTAGATGTATATAAACAAAATATTCAAACACAATCATGGTACCAATAATGGCTTCTATTTCACCAGATGTATGTCCTTGAACCGATTACTTTAAAATCACAGACAAAGTTACTAGAATAATCAAGTTGCTAATGGCAGCCTGCAGTACCTCTCTCGGCCTTCAACTTGAGATACTCAATGAGAGGGAGCAGCACTGAGCTAGCCTTCAACGTCACTTCATAGAGTAGGTTTTCAACAACTCCTCTGTGTAAAAGGATGGTCACATGCTGAAATGACACTTCGTTATCATGAAATGCGCCACTGAGCATTCTCATAGGAAACAATGGGGTGATGTCATCGATAGCTTTGTCCATATTTATTTACAGTCTGTCTCACAGTTCAGAACAAAACCCACATTCTGAATAACATGATGTTCAAGTTGCTTTTCACCTGCAATGAGTCTAGTCTGTTTTTTCCCTTTTTGTTTCTACTGGAAGACAATATTATATCCACGTAAAGTCAGTTGATTTTCTTTCTCCCTCAGTGAGTGCTGTGGTGCGTTGGAGTACTACGACAAGGCCTTCGACCGCGTCACCACTCGCAACGAGAAGCCTCTCAAGAGCATCAAGAGGATCTTTCACACAGTCACCACCACCGACGACCCGGTCATCCGCAAGGTACACCCTCTCAATTCCACACTTGTACAGCACTGTGCCAGGTACAGTAAGCCAGAGCAACATATTATTGATTCAGTCCTTTTGTTGTTTTGTCTGCACATTCTTGTCCAGAACTAATGGTTTCACACATTTCAGAAACAAAAACATGATTATTACAATGTCCACTGTCCTGTAGAGTGTGTTCTCTGCTCTGATGTAAATCCTTCCCTATACCCTCCTCTCTGCAGTTGGCTAAGACCCAGGGCAATGTGTTTGCCACCGATGCCATCCTGGCCACCCTGATGTGCTGCACGCGCTCAGTCAACTCCTGGGACATCATTGTGCAGAGAGTGGGCAACAAGCTCTTCTTTGACAAGAGAGACAACTCTGACTTTGGTGAGGCTATCTCAAGTTAATCTATTCAGCTGTTGGTCCATCTATGACTGGGCAAGGAAGTCTTGTTTACTAGTGAATCAGTAGTTATACCTTATATCAAACTCTCTAATATTTAAGTCTTCTTGTCATAATGCCAATGTTTAGGGGTGCGTTCGGTTTTTGTGCATTCGGCTCATCTAACCATCTGTAACTGTACGTGTCAGATCTGTTGACGGTGAGTGAGACTGCCAACGAGCCACCACAGGATGAGGGCAACTCCTTCAACTCGCCCCGTAACCTGGCCATGGAGGCTACCTACATCAACCATAACTTCAGCCAGCAGTGTCTGCGCATGGTAAGACCACTACAGTTATACACCAATGGACATGTCTAGTGACATTCCTTCAATGTGTGTGTAATGTGGAAAAAGTCCAAGCATTTCTGCCATTGTAAAGAATACATTTGAATTGGATGTTAATTCTTTCAGTTGTAATACGATGCTGTGTCTTTGTTTCCCCTCAGGGTGGGGAGAGGCACAAGTTCCCTAACCCCAACCCATTTGTAGAGGAGGACATAGACAAGAGTGAGGTGGCCTCTGTTGCCTACAGGTGGGTACTGACCCCTGCTGCTCTCTCACTACTGCTCTCTCTCTACTGCAGACCATCTAATCAGTCAGACCACCTAATCACAGTTAATTCACATCTGTAAGTTGTCTTTTTAAAAAGAAAAAGTGGTACTCGTGTTTTTAAATAGATCCATGTGATGTGTCCTGCTGGACTCTGGGTTAGTGTTGAGGGCTGTAGCTGTGTAGACCTGTAAACTCACCTGTTTCTGTGTCAGGTACCGCCGCTGGAAGCTGGGGGAGGACATTGACCTGATTGTACGCTGTGAGCACGATGGAGTGATGACCGGGGCCAATGGAGAGGTGTCCTTCATCAACGTCAAGACCCTCAACGAGTGGGACTCCCGGGTAAGAGGAGGAACGAGTGATGACAGTAATAGATATTTGATACGATCTCTGGGGATGAAATGCTTAATGTTGTTGAATGTTTTGTTCTTGTCTTAAGCACTGTAATGGAGTGGACTGGCGTCAGAAGCTGGACTCTCAGAGAGGAGCTGTTCTGGCCACCGAGCTGAAGAACAACAGCTACAAACTGGCCCGCTGGACCTGCTGTGCCATGCTGGCTGGCTCAGAGTACCTCAAGCTAGGGTCAGTGCGACTATATACTGTTCACAGCAACCATTTTTCCCCTTCAAATTGTCCATAAATTCAATTGGTTATGAGCTGAATAGCTTGGTACATCCTCTGTTATTAAACAATTCAACCGACCTCCATCAGTTAAATCCCCTGCCTTCCCGTCTCCAGGTACGTGTCTCGTTATCACGCGAAGGACTCTGCGCGCCACGTGGTCCTGGGCACCCAGCAGTTCCAGCCCACTGAGTTTGCCAGCCAGATTAACTTGAGCATGGAGAACGCCTGGGGCATCCTCCGCTGTGTCATCGACATCTGCCGCAAGCTGGAGGAGGGCAAGTACCTCATCCTCAAGGACCCCAACAAGGTGAGCCCGGGACTGCTGACCATTGAGCCTCTGTGACCGCTGACCATGGAGCAGAGCATGCACTTGACTGTTTCTGTAGAGCGCTGCCAATGACTTGAAAGACTAGTACTTGTCTCTGCAACTTGTAGTAGTTGATTTCCCCCATTGTCTGACGGTGTCTGCACACAGAGCTCTACAAATGTTAGTGTTCCTTACAGAGAGTCAATATCATCATTGTTGGTTTGTGTGCTTTTGCCAACAGCAAGTGATCCGCGTGTATAGCTTGCCTGACGGGACCTTCAGCTCAGATGAAGATGAGGAAGACGATGATGATGATGATGAAGAGGACGAGGAGGAGGAAGGTAAGGACTGCCACCATTGCACTATGCGGTACCTGTATAATGTTTACAGGGCATTCGGAAAGTATTCAGACCTCTTCACTTTTTCCACATTTTGCTACATTACAGCCTTATTCTAAAATTAATGAAATAAATGTACACACACTACCCCATAATGAGAATTCGAAAACCGGTTTTAGTATTCAGAGCCTTTGGTATGAGACTTGAAATTGAGCTCCGGTGCATCCTGTTTCCATTGATTATCCTTGCTGTTTCTACAACTTGATTGGAGTCCACTTGTGGTAAATTGAATTGATTGGACATGATTTGGAAAGGCACACATCTGTCTATATAAGGTCCCACAGCTGACAGTGCATGTCAAAGCAAAAACCAAGCCATGAGGTTGAAGGAATTGTCCGTAGAGCTCCAAGACAGGATTGTCTCAAGGCACAGATCTGGGGAAGACTACCAAAAAATGTCTGCAGCATTGAAGTTCCACAAGAACACAGTGGACATTTTTAAGTGGAAGAAGTTTGAAACCACCAAGGCTCTTCCTAGAGCTGGCCACTCGGCCAAACTGGGGACACGGGCCTTGGTCAGGGAGGTGACCAAGAACATGATGGTCACTCTGACAGAGCTCCAGAGTTCTTCTGTGGAGATGGGAGAACCTTCCAGAAGGACAACCATCTTTGCAGCCCTCCAACAATCAGGCCTTTATGGCCAGAAGGAAGGCACTCCTCAGTTAAAGGCACATGAAAGCCTGCTTGGAGTTTGCCAAAAGGCACCTAAAGACTCAGACCATGAGAAACAATATTCTCTGGTCTGATGTAACCAAGATTTAACTATTTGGCCTGAATGCCAAGGGTCACATCTGGAGGAAACCAGGCACCACTCAACTGGCCAGTACCATCCCTACAGTGAAGCATGGTGGTAGTAGCAGCATCATGCTGTGGGGATGTTTTTCAGCGTTTGGGACTGGAAAACTAGTCAAGATCGAGGGAAAGATGAACAAAGCAAAGTACACAGATCCTTGATGAAAACCTGCTCAGGACCTCAGACTGGGGCGAAGGTTCACCTTCCAACAGGACAGCGACCCTAAGCACACAGCCAAGACAACGCAGGAGTGGCTTCGGGACAAGTCTCTGAATGTTGTTGAGTGGCCCAGACTTGAAGCCGATCGAACGACTAGAGAGACCTGAAAATAGGTGTGCAGCGACGCTCCCCGGCCAACCTGACAGCTTGAGGCTCTGCAGAGAAAAATGTGAGAAACTCCCCAAATGCAGGTGGCCAAGCTTGTAGCATCATACCCAAGAAGACTCAAGGATGTAATTGCAGCCGAAGGTGCTTCAACAAAGTACTGAGTAAAGCATCTGAATACTTAAGTAAATGTGATATCAGTTTTTTTTATATATACATTTGCAAAAATGGCAATCCGTTTTTGCTTTGTCATTATGGGGTATTGTGTGTAGATTGAGGGGGGGGCGATGTAATCCATTTCAGAATAAGGCTGTAACACAATGTGGAAAAAGTGAAGGGGTCTGAATACTTTTCGAAAGCACTGTATATATTACAATGTGTGGTCTTAAATTGTTTATTTGATTGTATTCTGTCTAATGGTTTATAAGTAATGTGATTTAAGTTGACTTTTTGTACAATTTGTTTAGCATATTCTGAATTACTTATGTTCTCTCCCCCTTATTTCTCTCTTTCCTGTCCTCTTTTTCTAGATGAACAAGAACCCTAAGGTGTGGCAATTGCACTAGTGACCAGGTGTCCTGCATCACACAGAAAATACTCATTACATTCAAATAAAGATCTGAGAAACTGGCTCGTTTCCATTTATTTTGTATTTTCTCCTACTGAAAAATAATCACTAAGCAGACTCATCAAAATGAGTCAAGGATTCCTATTCTGCTCTTCTGTGAAGTGTATATATTGTTAATAGCAATTGAGGTTTCCGGTATATTTAGATACTTGATGTTTCTGTACACAGGTTGAGTGAATGGCTACTGGGTAGTTGGTGAGGGCAGAACTACATCAATCTGTATGCTGATCTATGTCCCAGATAACTTCCAAGGCATGTCATCCGTCTGCTCCTCAAACACCTGGTCAAAGCTGAGCCACTGTAAAGGTGTTCTTCCAGTCAATGCTTTTATCTGCCAAATAATAAATATGTAGCTGTTTGAGATCTTCAAACATAATGACATGAACTACCAAGGGGGACCTCTTACATTCAATCTTGTTTGCCAGAGATGTGTGACTGATAAGTGAGTCTGTTTCGTTATCGCCAGGGCCCTGTCCAGAAACTACCCCTCCCAAATCATCTGGCACTGAGCCAGTGTCCAGAAGTTGAGTCTCCCTCAGGCACAAAGAAGCTGTTCCCATACAGTATATTTTGGGGCTGTATCACAGCCAGACTTATGGCTATATCGTAAGCCATATCAGACTAGATGTCCCAAGATGGGAGGGGAGAGGACTGGGGAAAACACCTGTTGTATACATTGTTCTGATGAAAGTGGAGTATATTTGAAGGCACTGGTTGTGTGTTGCCATATCATAAAAGTATGATAAACGGTGGATTCAGATGAGGTCATGGTGGAAATGGAAGCTCAGATTTTCAACCAGGTCAGTTTTTGATCAATCCTGGCAAAACTAGAAACAGGAAGTGAAAACACTGCAGTCAGATAAACTGTCCTAACAGTATCTCAATACAATGATTGTAATGATCTCATGAGGGATTTTCATTGATAGCTATAATACATATGTGAGAAAAGGTTGTTTAAAGAAATATGCAATGAAATAGAACTATGTTATTCTGTTTGTTCATTTAGGCCAAACAGTCCCTCTCTGAGGTCTCAGGGTTGCGAATAATCCTTATCAGAGAGAGGTGGGGAAGAGTGCTGTGGGAAATGGCATCCTAGGCAGAAGGGGTGTTTGACGTGGTGTGGGTGAGAACCAGGGAGGCGGTGAGGAGACAGGGCAAGGATGCCGAGAGGCAGGTGACAGTGGCGGACGCCTAGTTGGGAGGGGTTCCCCTCCAGGGGCTCTTCTCTGAGGGTCCGGAGGGACATGGTCCACGGCGATCCTGAAGGAGGCCAGGATCACTGATGTCTGGTATTAAATTGTCCTGATGAGAATGCAGTACCAAAGACCACTTTTTATATATATATATATATATATACTGCTTAAAAAAATAAAGGGAACACTTAAACAACACATCCTAGATCTGAATGAAAGAAATAATCTTATTAAATACTTTTTTCTTTACATAGTTGAATGTGCTGACAACAAAATCACACAAAAATAATCAATGGAAATCCAATTTATCAACCCATGGAGGTCTGGATTTGGAGTCACACTCAAAATTAAAGTGGAAAACCACACTACAGGCTGATCCAACTTTGATGTAATGTCCTTAAAACAAGTCAAAATTAGGCTCAGTAGTGTGTGTGGCCTCCACGTGCCTGTATGACCTCCCTACAATGCCTGGGCATGCACCTGATGAGGTGGTGGATGGTCTCCTGAGGGATCTCCTCCCAGACCTGGACTAAAGCATCAGCCAACTCCTGGACAGTCTGTGGTGCAACGTGGCGTTGGTGGAGGGAGCGAGACATGATGTCCCAGATGTGCTCAATTGGATTCAGGTCTGGGGAATGGGCGGGCCAGTCCATAGCATCAATGCCTTCCTCTTGCAGGAACTGCTGACACACTCCAGCCACATGAGGTCTAGCATTGTCTTGCATTAGGAGGAACCCAGGGCCAACCGCACCAGCATATGGTCTCACAAGGGGTCTGAGGATATCATCTCGGTACCTAATGGCAGTCAGGCTACCTCTGGCGAGCACATGGAGGGCTGTGCGGCCCCCCAAAGAAATGCCACCCCACACCATGACTGAACCACCGCCAAACCGGTCATGCTGGAGGATGTTGCAGGCAGCAGAACATTCTCCACGGCGTCTCCAGACTCTGTCACGTCTGTCACGTGCTGTGTGAACCTGCTTTCATCTGTGAAGAGCACAGGGCGCCAGTGGCGAATTTGCCAATCTTGGTGTTCTCTGGCAAATGCCAAACGTCCTGCACGGTGTTGGGCTGTAAGCACAACCCCCACCTGTGGACGTCGGGCCCTTAGACCACCCTCATGGAGTCTGTTTCTGACCGTTTGAGCAGACACATGCACATTTGTGGCCTGCTGGAGGTCATTTTGCAGGGCTCTGGCAGTGCTTCTCCTGCTCCTCCTTGCACAAAGGCGGAGGTAGCGGTCCTGCTGCTGGGTTGTTGCCCTCCTATGGCCTCCTCCACGTCTCCTGATGTACTGGCTTGTCTCCTGGTAGCGCCTCCATGCTCTGGACACTACGCTGACAGACACAGCAAACCTTCTTGCCATAGCTCGCATTGATGTGCCATCCTGGATGAGCTGCACTACCTGAGCCACTTGTGTGGGTTGTAGATTCCGTCTCATGCTACCACTAGAGTGAAAGCACCACCAGCATTCAAAAGTGACCAAAACATCAGCCAGGAAGCATAGGAACTGAGAAGTGGTCTGTGGTCCCCACCTGCAGAACCACTCCTTTATTGGGGGTGTCTTGCTAATTGCCTATAATTTCCACCTGTTGTCTATTCCATTTGCACAACAGCATGTGAAATGTATTGTCAATCAGTGTTGCTTCCTAAGTGGACAGTTTGATTTCACAGAAGTGTGATTGACTTGGAGTTACATTGTGTTGTTTAAGTGTTCCCTTTATTTTTTTGAGCAGTATATATATATATATATCCCCCTTCAGAATACCAGCAAGTAGGCCTATTTTTAACACAAAAAAGGCCAGACATGATCAGTCCCTTTCCATTTCATAACATTTCCACACAAGTCAACATCAGAATAAATTGTACTAACATGTTTCATTGCCTGTTAGCAAGGCATCTTCAACTACTGGTGAAGTGAGGAATATGAGTCTTCTGTGTATGAAGGTGCATGTCAGCAGCACAATATTGGAAACATTATTACATTTCACTTTCAGTATTTTGACTGAACACATCATTGTAAACAGGGCATGACATTAAACAGACTACTCTGAACAAGTAATAAACTGAATACATTTCATCAAATTACCTTAATTTTAGTTTTGTAAACTCTTGTGTACAGAATGATTCATAAAAATGAAAAAAAGTGCTTTGTGTCATTTATTTTTGACTGTTGAACATTCCAAGTGCCACTGTACAGTATGTTTGAGAGGCCCTAACTTAAAACTGGTAAGTCATTGATGTTGTCCTACTGTATCATACACATTGTTTTTTTCTCTTTCAGATTCTGCTCCAGAGGGTAAAATGGCTGCTCCAGGATTCTCTGGCACTTCCTGGACTTCCAAATTCCTCTACGCAGCGAGTCATGGATCCTTTGCCAGGAGTCCAGCTCTGTGCGCCACAATGCTGATCTGGCACGGATGAGCTGGGATCTCTCACTCTTGCTGCCTTTGGCCAGGCTGACACTGTCTTTACAGATGAAGAAGACATCCAGGCCAATGAAGAGGGCGTTGAGAGTGATAAAACCAGCCCGCGCCGAGCTGGAGAGGGCTAGTGGGGTGCCTTTCGCTACCTGTCCAATGTCCGGGATGTCCCCTGCTAGCTTTGGTAGGTTTCGTGCTGCTTTGCCTTCCTGGACCACCAGCTTACCAGCGCTTGTGATTAGATCTTCATTTGCAAAGGCCTTCCCACTCAGAGCTGAGGCACAGTCCATTATGGAGTCAATGCCTTTTCCGATGGCCCTGGCTTTGACAATCACCTTCCCTGCTCCCAGTATGACATCCACCCTGCTCTGCTCCAGGATGGGCTCCATATTCCTGGCCACATCCTCCAAACACTCCTGGAGACTCTCCACGTCCTCCATGAAACTCTGGAATATTTCACTGGCTTTCTTCACATGGATGCTATTGACCTTTATCTCTGTGATACCAGTGGTTATACTGTTGACCGCACTGGTGAACCCCAGGCTGGCCCCTGCAATTGTGAGGGCCAGTGACACTCCAGCAGTGACAGGGGACAGAGCTAAGCCCACGATAGAGAGGATCCCTCCAGCTGCCCCCACTGAGCTGCCTGCCACACTGGAGATCTTAGCCCCCAGCTTCATCCTGTCCAGCTGCACAGCATTCTCCTCCAGATCGGTCAGAAACTGCTCCATCCTGGGTCGGCGCTGGCTGAACTGACCAATGAAGCGCTGAGCAGCCCCTTGGAACAGGAACGTCAGTCTGAGGTTCTGGTCCATCCTGGGGAGATGGATTCAACATCTATTTACTCTATACCAATAAACATAGTTCTTGCTCAAAAATATCAATAGAAGTTTAAAGAGAACAACCAAACTAACCTTACCTGATATCACTCAGCTGATTCAAATGTTGGAGCATCTTTTGTATGGACTCTTCCCTCACATCAGCACCAAGATTGACCACAGGGATGTCATTCTTCTTTTTCCAAAACAGCATTTGACTGATGTAGCTACTGTAGCAATGCATATTAATTTCAACATTACATTATATTCATTAGATTATTATGTGGCTTTTGAATTATATCACAAAACAAATATAATATAAATGCTGATTTTGAGGGATCTTACCCAAGTTTATTCTCAGACTGTGGCCTGGTCTGTAATCTTGAAGGAAAAAATGGGCATCAAGTGTTTGTAAAATAGCAATGAAGAAGATTAAATGAGTTAATGTTGAAGCAATAGTGATGGGAGCTCCACTTACCCCTTCTCCATCCTTTTACAGACCTGCTGGCTGATTTGTATGTATCTATCCAGTTGGCAGGCCAGCACCTCTACATTGAGAAGGCTGGGCATAAAGAAGGCCTTAGCATCCCTCTTAAAATGGATGAGGAGAGGGCAGGCTATTCTGGCAGCAATGATGACAGCCTGAACACTGGCAGGGCTCGTCCCCTGAGGCAGACAGAGGAACCTGTTCTCCTCAAACACCAACAGACAGGTGACCGCCAGACACTCCACAGCATCCAGGAAGTAATCCAGCTTCTCCAGGCCTCCCAGAGTGTCCTTTAGTACAGCCCCCAGCTCCTTCTCCAGCTCCTCACGCCTACTGTCTGCAGTCACCTGGGTCAGACCGCTCCATACGAACTCCCCAAACGCCTTGGCCTTGGTCTCTGAGTTACGGACATGGTCGAACTTAAGGACAATTCTGTCTGCCCTCTCCTTGATGTCCCTCATCATTTCCAGTTCTGTCTCCCTCTGAAGGGCCCATTTGGAATGCCTGTCACAGAACTCCCTCACTGTGTGAATGTGGCTGAGGGTGTCTGAGATGTACTGGCCCAAGAGCTCCCTTGTTAACGCTGATCTGTAACAAAAGAGGGCTATACTATTGAATTCAGGATAATCACTTTATACAATTACGAAGTTGTAGATTTACAGAGTGCCAACTTTACCCTTTTATTGAACAACCTTTATTGAATGAATACATTGGATTCTTTGTCAACACTGCCCTCTGTTGTTTTTGTAATGTAGCCCAACAACACTCTCCTTACTGCCCCAGTTAATAAACCTCTTAAATGTAAGGTCCCCTATGTGGTTCTGGTACCGGTTCCAACCGACATTATCGCTTATAAATCGATCTGTGGACACAGTAGATCGAAATGGATTAAGCGAAAGCCCTGGTTCCCAAGGACACAGTAGTATTTTTTCTGAGCCTATGTGATGTAGGATGTGAAATCTGAAACCACTTGAAGCTGGGATGTCCCTCCTACCATTTCATTCACTCTTCCAACTGTCCATCAACTCCTGAACCCTACATCACAGGTTTCATCATGGTAGCACATTAAGAGATACGTTTTAGATGAATGGCTATAAATCTATAGTTAGTCATTTTATAATTTGATTATGCTATATTTAGAAAGCATAAGTCATTTCAATCCATATTCATACAGTTTTGTTGAATAGGAAATACATCATATAAAATACTTCATATTTGTACTGTGTACTTGAGCTTGTCCTCAAAAGTGACTACACCTCAGCAATTTATAACAATTTTTTACCAGAAAGGTGAGATTTTAACCTTTCTTTGAGTATACAGCATTACTGGTTATTGTTTATGGCCCTCTCATGATACATTACTTTTGTGGATTACGTAGATTACATTTTTTATTACATTTAGTTACATTTAACTGTTTAACAGTCTCACCGTGACATGACGCTCTCCATGTGTTTGGACATTTCCTGGTTTGGTTGATATCGTTACTGAACAGTGTTGCCTTGTCCCCAATGCATGTCCAATGGAACTGTGGATAAAAATAAAAAAAATCACAGGCATGAAAAATAAAAGTCTACATTTTGTTAGGGTTTAACCAACTATTTGTTTGCATAACCAATATAATACAACTATTTAAACCTATATAATAAAATTAGTTGTGGTGCATAACTTATGAATACTAATGCTAAACATAAGAGGTTTATATTGTATTAACATAGATTGAGCAACATATAATAGACATGACTAACTGGAGGGTTGCTGGCTAGTAGTGTAGGCTGAGTAGACTCGTGACACACACACACACAATGCCTGGTTGTGGGGCCGCACAAGGACAGGTGTATGTGAGGAACTGATAGAGGGGAGAATGGCTGTAGCATAAAAACAGGCACTGTCCTTGGGTGTCTGACTCTCGGTTACACACACGAAGATAAGCTAGAAGACAACTATGCCTGAAAACAAAGACGCGTCTAGAGGCTGGGACCAGCCTGCACGCCAACGATAGGCTGGAGTAAATCTAAACCACACCCAAGCCTCTACTATGACAGGCCCTCAGGGAGAGGGAACTAAGTCTGTCAATAAGTATTTAAAGTAAAACTTGTGATGTTATTCCAGTTCTCTGTTTTGCCCTGCGAGGTGTTACAGGGAGCCCGTATATACGAACCACCTATTTACCCTTCAAGGGTTTGCATTAATTAAAGTACAAAGAAATCAGAAGTTACTATGTGCTGACTATTTTGTTCTGATACCAGATTCGAATTGGCGCGACCTAACAATTTCTCTTCTGAAATAATTTTGAATTAGGATTCAGACATCGCATAGCTACATGCGCAAACACAGTACTTAATTTGTAAATCGGGAGGTCCCGGAAAACATTGTGAGCGCGAGGAGTGGCATCCATCCAGGGACCACATTGAAGGAAAGTGACAAATAACGTAGCAGCTTAGCAGACAGAGTAAACAGCCAAGTAGCCTACTATATGTGGTGGTGAAATGGACAGGGGAATCAGTTGCTGATTCCGATTTCTTATTTCCTCATTCTAGACAGTGTACTACAACAGTTTCAGACGTGACTGCAGAACACCCGCCATATGCATATGCACACATACTCAGCTGTGGTGTTTTACAAGACCCGAATTCCATCTAATTTTCAAGACATCAATGTAGCAGAAGAACAAATATCACAATATCGTAATAGTACTTCAAATAAAATAATATAGGCTTTTAGTCTCCTTCTAAGGCTGTGTGGAAGACTGGCTGTTGTGTCTTTTTTCATGTTCAGTGTTAACTATAACCTGTGTCTTCTTAAACCTTGTCTACAATGCTTGCTGCCACCAAATGCGCCTTGGTTTGGGCATGTTAAAAAACTTTTTTCTAAGGGCTCTTAGTTTCTCTTTTAATGTCAGAGGATGTTACTGCATTCTACCCACACTTTTGCTAGCTAGTTTAATCCCCATAACCACTATGTACAAATAAGAAAGCAGTTCTTGAATCAGTGTGGCAAGATATGACGATTACACCGGAAGACCGCGCTTTCACGTGATGATCTTTCTGGGGGGCGGGAGCAATAACGAGGAGGCAACTCGAACAAGTCAAATCTGAGAGACGCTGGATCCGGCTCAAATTAAGCACTGGGGCAAAGGTGTTAAAACTTTTCGTAGTACAACATTTCAAAAGGGACAATCTGCAGTCGGGAATGTATAAAATAACGATAGCCCTATGTACACATTATCTCTTGAAGAATATAATGTATTGCCTCATTAGCTTAGTCCAACTCTCATATCCCACCAGAACCCACAATATAAGCTTGTTTTACTCCAATGTTTGCAAACAAAGTAAATGTAAACAAACACTGTATACGCTCAATACATGGTTAAAACTATAATGTTGATATCATGGATGGTCAGTCCTTGTATGCATAGGTCTGTCTGTGAAGTGGTTACAATCTCCAGTTACATCCCTCAATTTTTAGCTGAAACGGGCTGGTAAAACGATTTTTTATTGTTTCAACTGTTGATAGCCCCTTTCATTGAATTAAATACATATGGATTTATAAATCTCACTCACCTTGACAAAGGCGCCGAATGCTGTTAATTCTCCCTACACCGGGAATGTTGTCTTCTCAGTTTCGTTTCCCTTTACCAAACTCAACCTGGACCCGTTGAGCTATAATAAGAACGCTTGGCCACGTCACCATCATGCCTTTGAATGATTGAGACTGCGAGGCGAGAAAGAAACGCCAAAACACAGAGCAAATTCTTTAGTAAACAAATCTGTTGCGTGGAACAACATTGTGGCCTATTTTTTTGTGTGTTCATTTTAAAGTTTTATTTGGAAGGATGGTGAGACTAGTCACATAGTAGTGACCAGAGGGTAGCTGACAAATGTAATATCCATTTCAGACAGATGTGGTATGTTACCTGTAAAAAACTATAAGGCAATATTTATATCTCATATAGAGTAAGTGAACAGCAAACCTGGTTTCAAAAAACAATTAAAGCAACACCTCATGGCACAACACCCTTCCTCATTCCTCACTTTGTGTGTATGTACTGACATGTATGTGTAACTGATAGATGAACACACATGCAGACTACATGTGACATGTATGTGTAACTGATAGATGAACACACATGCAGACTACATGTGACATGTATGTGTAACTGATAGATGAACACATGCAGACTACATGTGACATGTATGTGTAACTGATAGATGAACACACATGCAGACTACATGTGACATGTATGTGTAACTGATAGATGAACACATGCAGACTACATGTGACATGTATGTGTAACTGATAGATGAACACATGCAGACTACATGTGACATGTATGTGTAACTGATAGATGAACACATGCAGACTACATGTGATATGTATGTGTAACTGATAGATGAACACATGCAGACTACATGTGGCATGTATGTGTAACTGATAGATGAACACACATGCAGACTACATGTGACATGTACGTGTAACTGATAGATGAACACACATGCAGACTACATGTGACATGTATGTGTAACTGATAGATGAACACATGCAGACTACATGTGACATGTATGTGTAACTGATAGATGAACACATGCAGACTACATGTGACATGTATGTGTAACTGATAGATGAACACATGCAGACTACATGTGACATGTATGTGTAACTGATAGATGAACACATGCAGACTACATGTGACATGTATGTGTAACTGATAGATGAACACACATGCAGACTACATGTGACATGTATGTGTAACTGATAGATGAACACACATGTGGACTACATGTGACATGTATGTGTAACTGATAGATGAACACACATGCAGACTACATGTGACATGTATGTGTAACTGATAGATGAACACACATGTGGACTACATGTGACATGTATGTGTAACTGATAGATGAACACATGCAGACTACATGTGACATGTATGTGTAACTGATAGATGAACACACATGCAGACTACATGTGACATGTATGTGTAACTGATAGATGAACACACATGCAGACTACATGTGACATGTATGTGTAACTGATAGATGAACACACATGCGGACTACATGTGACATGTATGTGTAACTGATAGATGAACACACATGCAGACTACATGTGACATGTATGTGTAACTGATAGATGAACACATGCAGACTACATGTGACATGTATGTGTAACTGATAGATGAACACATGCAGACTACATGTGACATGTATGTGTAACTGATAGATGAACACACATGTGGACTACATGTGACATGTATGTGTAACTGATAGATGAACACACATGCAGACTACATGTGACATGTATGTGTAACTGATAGATGAACACACATGCAGACTACATGTTGATGTTTTAAATGAATGTCAATTGTAAAGTATTTTGTCTGTAATATATTTTTCGTTATGTGTTGGACCCCACTAGACTAACTGTCACCACTGACATCGGCTAATGGGGATCTTAATCAAATCCTAAATCTTACCCTTTCAAACATCCCCTTATTTACAACTTATTTGCAGGTATAACCCTTTTATACATATAAGTGGGAAACTGGCAAGTTGGGAGGGGTGGGGAGTGGGGGATGTTGCTGTTTGCAGTTCAAATTAGGAAGGTGTTAAAGAATGGAAGTGATTACACATTTACCTGCAAAAAGCAGAGAACCATTCACACAGACCTGATACCTGTATTTTGGTTACAGGGTCGGTGAAAATGCAGGAATCATTATTAGGTCTTTAGGTGGCTTTTATTTTCCGTGTTTTTTTTTTTATTCCTTACCCCTTTTCAGATATACATATGTCCCACCTTGCTATCTTAAGGTGAATGCACTAACTGTAAGCCAAAGCGTCTGCTAAATGACTAAAATGTCAAATGTAAATGTGACTGACTAGCACAAATCGGTCTTATGTAGCAACATTTTAAATTGTGCTTTTTACATTGGATAAAGTAGAGACTCAGAGCTACAAAATGGTATATCATACACTGCATTTTTGAGGAACAATGGGAAAGTAATTCTGCTTTGAAAGTTAATAAACTTAGCATTAGCATTAGCATTGTTCACACCCTCTTAAGCCAGCCCCACCCATCTCTTTAAGGATTCACATGTGAGGTCATGTGCTAAACAGTGAGTAGTGTAGTAAAGATTAAGACTAAAAGTGGTAAAAGTAGTAGCCTACAATAATGAAAAATTCCAGGTAAACAGAAAGTGTCCAGACAAAAATATGTTATAAATATTAGATGACGCTTACCCAGACACACTTGTCTAAATTGATGGGTCATGTGAAATAAATGCTATAACCCCCAGCCACATCCAATGGTGGAAAAAGTACTAAATTGTCATACTTGAGTAAAAGTAAAGATACCTTAATAGAAAATTACTAAAGTAAAAATTAAAGTCACCCAGTAAAATACTACTTGAGGAAAAGTCTAAAAGTATTTGGTTTAAAAAAAAAAGTAAATGGAATTGCTAAAATGTACTTAAGTATCAAAAGTAAAAGTATAAATAATTTCAAATTCCTTATATTAAGCAAACCAGACAGCACAATTAAATGTTTTATTTTTTATTGACGGATAGCCAGGGGTACACTCCAACACTCAGACATAATATACAAACAAAGCATTTGTGTTTAATGACTCTGTCAGATCAGATGCAGTAGGGATAACCAGGGATTTTCTCTTAATAAGTGTGTGAATTGGACAATTTTCCTGTCAAATTGTAAGGAGTACTTTTGAGTGTCAGGGAAAATGTATGGAGTAAAAAGTACATTATTTTCTTTCTGAATGTAGTTAAGTAAAAGTAAAAGTTGCCAAAATTATAAATAGTAAAGTAAAGTACAGATACCCCACAAAAATACTTAAGTAGTACTCTAAAATATTTTTACTTAAGTACTTTACACCACTGGCCACATCTTGCTAAGTGGATGGGTCTCTACAGGAGGTGTAAACGGTACAACCAAATGGTTACTTGCATAGTAGCAATATCAGAAATAGATTGCGTGAATATAAATAAAATAATATACAGTATGTACAAGAACAATATCAATAACGATATCAGTGATAGACGAGGGGTAAAGTGGCTGAGCAGCAGGTTAAAAAAATAATAGTAGCAACAACGTAGCAGAGAGTGTTAGGAGAGAGTCATTTGAATAGAGGCACTGCAGATTGTGCTGATGACTGGTCAGTCCGAACCACGCATGAACAAAGGGCTCTATATTCGGAGAGACTGTTTCTGTCCTACCCTTGACTTTGGTGCAGGGCATGTGATGTCCATAGCCTCTTCGTCGAAAAACTCCTTGATCTTCTCAAAAATATAAGTTTGTCTAGCTGTGTCCAATCCAGGTGGTGCTTGTACAGGCAGACCATCTATTGGAGGAAGGATGTCAGCGTTCCGCAGCAGCTGAAACCTGATCCCGACTGAGTCCGAACGCTCCTTGGCGACAACAACACCAGGCTCCAGAGCATCGAAGCTGTAAACATGAAATAACCAAAACATTTGAGAAGACATTACAACCTTGCAAAATATAAATTCTCCTCCAAAGGTTAGATAATAAGAATAACCTCATACAATGCAATGAAAATTATATTCACCTGAAGTTCTGGTAGTGCTTGACCTGTGGCAGCGGCCTGAAGTACAGAGTCAGGTGTTGTTGCCAGCCATAGCTTTCCACCAGCACCGTACCATCTTCCAGTCTAACCAGCTGTGGAATGTTGACCCCTGTCACAGTGCTCTCCTTCACAACACCAGCAATGTCAGACAAAGTGTTCACTCTGGTCTTTCTGAAGCTCTACTTAATGAGGCCGGAGCACCAGTCGGGGGCAAACTTGGTGTGGCCTGTGATCAGGAAGTGAAGATCCAGACTGTGGTGGCTTGTGCATGGTCCACCAGGCACAATACCAGAGCACAAACGGGTTCTTGTTTTGGCAACTACAGTTACTACAATTCAGGTCCACACGTGTTACCCCAAGTCCATAGTTGGTGAATAAATGGTGCTTGTAGTTGATGACTGCGCTGTTGCCTTTGCTTAATGACATGCCATCAATCATGTAGTTGACATATTTTTTTATGTAAAAATGTAATATAAGTTACTGCAGTATCTTCTCCCTGCCACATGAGGGGGCATGGCACCAACCTGAGTGACTGGAGTAAAGCATATGATCCTTGAATTGTAGTGTTGTGATCTTATACCTCTGTGCTTGTTTGTGATGAACACATAGCCTATCATTAATATGCATAGAATTGTCAAGAGAGAATCAGATGAATCTGATGATGAGTGTCAAAGGATTGTTCCAGTGTGTTTCTTGTTCCATGTCTTATGTGTTACTCAAAGTGAAATTTGTTCACTGTTTGATCTGATAATAACCATTAAACCATTAACTCACTAATGGATTCATTTGTATGCATGTTGGATATTTTTATTATTATACCTGCTACCAAATTGGCCAGCAATGGGTCAAAGAATTTCTGATTTGATAGTTTCTAAGCATTTACCCCATCTCAATCAAATCAATTTGTATAGGTTGCTTACACATATTTTGCAGATTTTATCGCAGGTGCAGTGAAGTGTTTATGTTTCTAGCTCCAACAGTGTAGAAATACCTAACAATACAAAACAATACACACAAATCCCCCAAATAAAAATAAAGGAATTATACATATCAGAACGAGCAATGTCAGAGTCCAGAATATTTATATATATATATGTATATGATGGTGTGTCTAGACAGTATGGACAGTATATGAATAGAAAAGGTGTGTACAGCAGTAGTTATTTAGGCAGCCTTGACTAGAATACAGTAGATATACTGTGTACAAAGCATTAGGATCACCTTCCTAATATTGAGTTGCACCCCCTTTTGCCCTCAGAGCAGCCTCAATTCGTCAGGGCATGGTGTCGAAAGCGTTCCACAGGGATGCTGGCCCATGTTGACTCCAATGTTTCCCATAGTTGTGTCAAGTTGGTTGGAAGTCCTTTGGGTGGTGGACCATTCTTGATACACACGGAAAACCCAGCAGTGTTACTACTACCATACCCCGTTCAAAAGCACTTAAATATTTTGTCTTATCCATTCACCCTCTGAATGGCACACATTCACAATCCATGTCTCAATTGTCTCAAGACTTAAAAATCCTTCTTTAACCTGTCTCCTCCCCTTCATCTACACTGATTGAAGTGGATTTAACAGATGACATCAATAAGGGATCATGGCTTTCACCTGGGTTCACCTGGTCAGTCGAGAGAGTGGTTCACTATTCCCCTGTAAATACTGCATATTTCCTTGTGTCTCTAAGTCACGTGTCTCTGTCCTTCATCTTTCCTCCCGAAGGCACTGGGTTCAGGGAGATTAAATATGGGCCCTGCTTTCACATTGGGATTCCCCAGCATGTTCGCACCACACTACTTTGGTGGTGACACATTGCTAAACTAAATAGATTGGATTGAAAAAGTGCTGTGACTGGGAAGGTCAAGTCTTCCTATACCACTGAAGCAAGCTCAACCTGATTCAGCTCGCCTGCTTTAACCTGGTGCTGGACTGGTAGACCCCTCCCCACCCCCCTACTCTCTTCCTACTAATAACGTATAGTTAAAGCTGGGTTCCCTGTGGACCAAGACTTAGACATACTGAACAGACTGATATAGATATGGAATAAGAAAGTCAAAACTGGTGGATGAAATTACAACAATACCATAACCAGCCCCAGAAGTGACTTATCAAATATGCAAGACTATCTTTGTTTTGTCTTAGGAATTAAGCATTCTATGTGTTGCTCTAGTCAACCCCCATTTTGTCACACTTCTGCGATGCAGAGATTCTGTTGTCTTTACATCCTGTAGGTCTGATATCTGGTTGGACGTTAACTCAACAGTATTGCTATTCGTCAACAACTCAGGTTTCGAAACCAAACATGGTCAAATGGTTATAAAAGGGTCTTAGATTCATGGCTTTTCAGGCTATGGGTTTTTCTCTCTCACTCTCCCTCTCTGATCATGCCTAGAATAACACTTGTAATGCTTGTTAATGCTTTGTAACTTAAGCTTATTCCTTATATGTAAATACATTTAGAAAAGTAATTAAATACACATTGTCAGACGTTTCTTGATTGTCTATTACTGTAACGCAACTGTAGTCTCTTGCATATTTCAATTTTATGGAGTTAGATCAACATTTAATAGACTTTATTAACATATTAATAGTATAGTCTTATTATGGGTTGCATGTGAGGTGTATATATAAAATATGAACCCACTACAGTTTCATAACCTGTTGTCTGTTACAACAAGCAAATTATGGTAATTTATGATATACCTTTAGAAATGCATTTAACTGTGAAAATTTGATTTTTTTTTCCTCTAAAATAAAGCTTTACCTCTCGTCTCAGCCCAATCCAGTCGCTGCTTTTATCTGCAAAAGATTAAACATAGTGTCACGTCCTGACCATGGTAAGCTGTTATTTTCTATGGTAGAGTAGGTCAGGGCGTGACAGGGGGGTTTTCTAGTTTAGTTTTTTCTATGTTGTTATGTTCTAGTTTTGTATTTCTATGTTGGGTTGTTCTAGTTTTTGTATTTCTATGTTGGGCTTTGTTTGAGATGATCTCCAATTAGAGGCAGCTTGTCATCGTTGTCTCTAATTGGAGGTCATATTTAAGTTGGTGTTTGTCCCACCTGGGTTTGTGGGAGATTAATTTTGAGTAGTGTATGTTTCACCTCTGCGTCACGGTTTGTTGTTTTTTGTCATTGAGTTTATTTATGTATTGCATAGTTCCACAGTATAAATAAAATGTGGAACGATGACCAGCTGCCTGGACGTGACACATAGTGACTTCAGAAAGTATTCATACCCCTTGACTTATTACACATTTTGTTGTGTTGCAGCCTGAATTCAAAATGTATTAAGTATATTTTTTCTCACCCATCTACACACAATACCCCATAATTACAAAGTGAAAACACGTTTTAAGACACTTTTGCAAATGTATGGCAAAATGTAATACAGAAATATCTAGTATTCACACCCGAGTCAATACTTTGTAGACACAACTTTGGCAGCGATTACAGCTGTCTTTCCTTGTAAGTCTAAGAGCTTTCCACACCTGGATTGTGCAACATTTGCCCATTATTCTTTAAAAAACAATTCAAGCTCTGTCAAATTGGTTGTTGATCATTGCTAGACAACCATTTTCAGGTCTTGCCATAGATTTTCAAGTAGATTTAAGTCAAAACTGTAACTCTGCCACTCAGGAACATTCACTGTCTTCTTGGTAAGCAACTCCAGTGTAGATTTGGCCTTGTGTTTTAGATCATTGTCCTGCTGAAAGGTGAATTCATCTCCCAGTGTCGGGTGGAAAGCAGACTGAACCTGGTTTTCCTCGAGGATTTTGCCTGTGCTTAGATCCATTCAGTTTATTTTTTATCCTGAAAAACTCCCCAGTCCTTAACGATTACAAGCATACCCATAACATGATGCAGCCATCACTATGCTTTAAAATATGGAGAGTGGTACTCAGTAATGTGTTGTATTGGATTTTCCCCGAACATAACACTTGGTATTCAGGACAAACAGTTAATTGCTTTGCCACATTTTTTTTGCAGTATTACTTTAGTGCCTTGTTGCAAACAGGATGCAAGTGTTCTGTACAGGCTTCCTTCTTTTCAATCTGTCAATTAGGTTAGTATTGTGGAGTAACTACAATGTTGTTGATCCATCCTCAGTTTTCTCCTATCACAACCATTAAACATTGGCCTCATGGTGAAATCCCTGAGCGGTTTCCTTCCTATCTGTAAACTGACTTATCTGTATCTTTGTAGTGACTGGGTGTATTGATACACCATCCAATAACTTCACCATGCTCAAACGGATATTCAATGTCTGCTTTTTTTTAACCCATCTACCAATAGGTGCCCTTCTTTGTGACGCATTGAAACCTCTTTGGTCTTTGTGGTTGAATCTGTATTTGAAATCCACTGCTCGACTGAGGGACCTTACAGATAATTTAATGTGTGGGATAAAGAGATGAGGAAGCCATTCAAAAATCACGTTAAACACTATTATTGCACACAGAGTGAGTCCAACAATTCGACTTTTTAAGCACATTTGTACTTCTGCTTGCTATAACAAAGGGGTTGAATAATTATTGACTCAAGACATTTCAGCTTTTAATTTGTAAAAAAATAATACACTTTGACATTATGGGGTATTGTGTGTAGGCCAGTGACAAACAATCTAAATGTAATCCATTTTAAATTCAGGGTGTAAAACAACATTTGGAAAAAGATAAGGGGTGAGAATACCTTCTGAAGGCACTGTGTGTTGCTGTTGGTGAAGGATCTTCAACAATCAAACAGATAATTCCAACTGAATATGACTTTCATTCATTACTAAGGAGGAGCTCTCACATTTAATCTTGTTTGCCAGTGATTTGTGTGGTACTACTGATAAGTGAGTCTGTTCATTATCTCCAGGGCCCTGTCCAGAAACAGCTCCTAACTCATCAGGACCATTTCCCTTATCTCCAAAAGTTTCCAACAAGTTTCAAGTCTTCCTCAGGCACAATAAAGAAGCTGTGTTCCCATACAGTATCGCTTGGGGCAGGGTCACAGCCAGAATGTTGATTCCTGCCAAGGTAGTGTTATCTAGCTGTGCAAACATGCAAGCAGTCCCACTGTGAACTTTGGATCCCTGGGACAGTAAAAGGGGCTGTAAAGAATGATTAGCAGGGTGGCTACAGTTCATAAGCCATTCAGACAACAAGATGTACCAGGAGGGAAGAGGACTGGGGAATATTTCCTTCCTTTAACAAAATATCTACTGTATACTTTCAGATTTGATGAAAGTGGACAAGTATGAAGTAGCATTTTCAAGTATGAAGTAGCATTTTAGAAGGCACTGGTTGTGTTATCATACAAGTATGATAATCAGTGGTTTCAACATGGATTCAGAGGAGGCCATGGTGGAAATGGAAAAAACTGGAAGCTCCTCAGATTCTCAACCAGGTCAGTTGTTGATCTATCCTGGCTTATGAGAAACCGGAAGTGAAAATTCAATACAATTGAATTGTGTTATTCTGTACATTCATTTAGGGTGGTATGATTCTTTTTACAGACCAAGCAGTCCCTCTTTCTGTGGTCTCAGGGTTGCGAATAATCCTGATCGGAGAGAGAGAGGCGGGGAAGAGTGCTGTGGGCAATGCCATCCTGGGCAGAGGGATGTTTGACGCGGTGGGGGTGAGAACAAGAGAGGCGGTAAAGCGTCAGGGAGAGGTGGCCGAGAGGCAGGTGACAGTGGTGGACACGCCTGGTTGGGAGTGGTTCCCCTCCAGGGGCTCTTCTCTGGGGGTCCGGAGGGAGATCGTCCGGGGCGTGTCGCTGTGCCAGCCTGGCCCCCACGCCGTGCTCCTGGTGGTGCCCCTCTCCTTCTCCTTTACCAGACGGGAGCGGCAGGCGGCCGAGGAGCATGTGGATATGTTGGGGGAGCGGGCTTGGGGGCATACTGTGGTGCTTTTCACAGTGAAGGGTGGGCGGCTGAAGGATGCCACCTTAGAGGAGGAGGTGGAGGAGAGTGAGGAACTCCAGGGCCTGGTGGATCGATGTGGGGGCCGCTATCATGCCCTCTATGGGAGGCCCAGGAAGGGCCACGATGCTGTGGCAGAGCTACTTGAGAAGCTGGACAACATGGTGGCCAAGAACAGAGGGGAGTTGCTCTCCAGCAAGGAGGTACTGGAGGAGGCCAGGGAGAAAGAGGAGGAGGAGGAGAGGAGGCAGCAGGAGGAGGACAGGGAGAGAGAGGAGGATCTGAGGAGGGTCAAGGAGGCTTTGAGAGAGCTGGAGATGGAGGAGGAGATAGAGGAGGTGCAAGGGGAGGGAGAGGAGGCCACAGAGGAGTCCACGAGACAGCAGAGGGGGAGGAGGAGATACACAGATGAGAAATCAGACAGTGAGTAAAACACTATACTATACCTACAGTACTTACTGAGAAAGTTGTTTTATGTGATGCCTAAATATGCCCATCAGTTGTCAAATGAGACAAACAAATTATTCTGTATGTCTGCCAGTATTTTCTCAATGTGAGAAAATTATAACGAAAGGAAAGTGAAAATACATTGTACTGACACATTTTTGTGGTTCAACAGCAGGTGTGGAAAGCAGCTCAGCAGATCCTACATCAGCCCCACCACACCTCACCTGGTCTGACCTCAGGGCCATTAGAGATCAGAGATGTAAGACACAATAAAAGAGGGGAGAAGAACTTGCTGACTTCTTGATGGTCTATACTGACTACAGTCCAAAATACATTCATATTTTCCACTATTGATTTTGGATATGGACTGCCAATTCTGTACAAATAAGATTATTTGAAAAAAAGGTCTACTTGTGGCAGTAGCATAGCCAGAAAGTCATTGGTGAGCCTCCAGAAATTTGTGTGGGCCCCCCAAAAAATAAAAAATAAAAGACAACAGCTAACTTCATGCAATTCTACACATTTAGCCATTGGGGCAGAGAGAAAAATGTGCATTTCTGTAGCTAATCTCATGCTATTCTACACATTCTAATTAAAGCTCAAATATACATGTGTTGACTGTGATAAAGGCACTTGATTATGAGCTGTCTGGTTTGATAAATGAAAAAAGAGAAGAAGTAGCCAGTGGCAAGGTGCATATAGCCATAGAAGCACAGTGACATTTGCCTCAATGCCGTCATATTTGTGGTTTATTGCGTCTTATTGGGGGTGTGGCTTTCATCCACCCATCCCATGACAGTGAATGTCATTCCAGTTAATCTGAATGTCATTCCAGTCCACTGCTTGCTATGAATTGTATCTGATGGTGATTCCATATTTAGGTAAAAAGACAAATAATGTCCTGTTGGAACACTGACAAGTAGAGAGCATCATTTTCTATTTATTTTTTGCTCATCCCACACTTTTTGAAAAACCATTAATCAAATACAACCACCGACTGTTTCCTTGTTGAGATTCAATTTGTACATGAACATTTGCGCTGAGTTGCCATCTTAGAGCAACAACAATGAGCAAACAGTCAGTGGTTGTATTTGATTCATGTTTTTCAAAAAAAGTGTGGATTTCAGCAATCAAAGAAAGGCACGAAACTACAGAGGACAAACAGGTACAAGGTTGACATTTCATAATAATGAAAACTTTTTTTATATTGTCCTTTTGCAAATTGATGTAGTCATAGCTAGGTTCCACAAAGCCTGGTCTTTGCTCCTCTCAGTTGATGAAATTCATCAGAAACTTCCTTCACCATGGAGTTTAGTCTGCTAAGGAACACTCAACTCCATTATCTTAATCTTATATCGAGGCGTAGTTGAGTTTTGATAACTGGTCACTCGATTTGCTAGCAACAACATTGAGTCACGCTTACCTGTACCTATGTTTGTCCTGTACAACTTTTCCTCATTTGTGTTGCTCAACTGGAGACATATCAGCCTTGACATAAGCCTACTAAAAACTCAGATGAAATTGGCACATGTGCATTCACGCTGAGTTGAGCAACACAAATGAGGGAAAAACTTGGTTGTAATCAATAAAAGTTTTTATTAAAAGTATGAATTTCAGCACTCGGTTGGACCCCTGTTATCCTCTATGGGACCGGCGGGACGAATTCGTCCCACCTACGTAACAGCCAGTTGAATCCTGTGGCGCAATTTTTAAAACGTTTGAAATACTATTACTTCAATTTCTCAAACATATGACTATTTTACAGCTATTTAAAGACAAGACTCTTGTTAATCTAACCACACTGTCCGATTTCAAAAAGGCTTTACAACGAAAGCAAAACATTAGATTATGTCAGGAGAGTGCCCAGCCAGAAATAATCAGACACCCATTTTTCAAGCTAGCATATAATGTCACAAAAACCCAAACCACAGCTAAATGCAGCACTAACCTTTTATGATCTTCATCAGATGACACACCTAGGACATTATGTTATACAATACATGCATGTCTGTTCAATCAAGTTCATATTTATATCAAAAACCAGCTTTTTACATTAGCATGTGACGTTCAGAAAAAGCATACCCCCCGCAAACCTCCGGGGAATTTACTAACAATTTGCTAAATTACTCACGATAAACGTTCACAAAAAGCATAACAATTATTTTAAGAATTATAGATACATTACTCCTCTATGCACTCAATATGTCCGATTTTAAAATAGCTTTTCGGATGAAGCACATTTTGCAATATTCTAAGTACATAGCCCAGCCATCACGGGCTAGCTATTTAGACACCCGGCAAGTTTAGCCTTCATCAAAATCACATTTCCTATAAGAAAAATGGTCTTACCTTTCCTGTTCTTCGTCAGAATGCACTCCCAGGACTTCTACTTCAATAACAAATGTAGGTTTGGTCCCAAATAATCCATCGCTATATCCAAACAGCGGCGTTTTGTTCGTGCGTTCTAGACACTATCAGATTTGTAAATCACGGTCGTGCGCATGGCGCAGAACGTGACAAAAAAATTCTAAATATTCCATTACCGTACTTCGAAGCATGTCAACCGCTGTTTAAAATCAATTTTTATGCAATTTATCTCGTAGAAAAGCTATAATATTCCGACCGGGAATCTGCAATTAGCTAAACAGCCGAAGGAAAATACTGTACGGGGGCGAATCGCGCACGCGCCTAATTCTATTGTCCTCTGATGGGACACTTGGAAAAGGGGATAATGTGTTTCAGCCTGAGGCTGCCTCGTCATCGTTCAGGTTTTTCCCGGGTTCTGAGAGCCTATTGGAGCCCTAGGAATTGTCACGTTACAGCTAAGATCCTGACTCTTCAATAAACAGAAGCAAGAACAACAACACCTTGTCAGACAGGGTACTTCCTGCATGAAACCTTCTCAGGTTTTTGCCTGCCATAGGAATTCTGTTATACTCACAGACACCATTCAAACAGTTTTAGAAACTTTAGGGTTTTTTCTATCCAAACCTGAACAATAATATGCATATTCTAGCTTCTGAGTTGGTGTAGGAGGCAGTTAAAAATGGGCACATATTTTTTCCAAAATTCTCAATACTGCCCCCTAGCCCGTAGAAGCCAAACCAAACATAGGTACAGGTAAGCATTTTCAGAATTTAAATTTTTACAAGTATTGATTTACTTATTGTGACTCAATCTTGATGCTAGCAAATCGCGCGACCAGTTATCAAAACTCCACTCCACCCTGATATAAGAGAACAGTTGAGCATTCTTCAGCTAAATTAGGTAAGGGTTATGGTTCAGGTTGGGTTAGGTTAGGTTAGGTAAGATTTAGGTAGTGATGTCCCAGGGATGCCCGATAGCACTAACTGTCTGGAGCTGCTGAGTCGGAGGAGCGTGTGTAGGACTGTGTAAGACTGTGTAAGAAACAAACAACTAAAATTAACGAATCACTCAGAAAAACAAATCCTGACTTTTGAGTCATTAAAGAGTCGTTCAAAAAGAATGAGTCGTTCAAATAATAACGAATCGTTTGTGAACTACAAGTCAGACTCCGAAAATGACAAAGAGACACCAAAGATACTGTGAGAAACGGCTAATAAGTATTCATGCATTTTTACAGTAGGCCTATTTTGTTTAAGGGCTAACCATCTTTACCAGTCATATCCTTTGCCTTTATTTATCTGTAATTTTATTTTCATCAGTTACTAAACTGTGTCAAAGAGGGACAACATGAATTCCAAAATGATCAACAATAAGCTGCACATGACTCACTTGGAACTCATAGGCCTATTAGTCAGTGAGGTTACAAAATATATAAGGTTTTACTTTAAGGTTTCAACAGGAACATGACTCAAATGTGTAGGCTATGTGCATTATAAATTTGATCTCCTTAGAGGTCCTTACATCAGTCACCCTTGTACAAGGATAGATTCAGGTATGCCTAGGCCTACACTGTGATGTAGTTAGAATTATCCTTCTTCATGATGCCATCCTATTTAAACAAACAGGTAAGAAACCCTCTGTCTGCATTCCATTTTTTGAAAAGTCACTGGTTTTAGCAATAAAGTGACATTTAAAAAATGCAGACACTGTTGTAAGGGACTGTAATAGAAGTTTGGATTGGAAAATATGGCTTTTAAGCATGTACACTACATGTATGTGGATACGCCTTCAAATTAGTGGATTCTGACAAATCTGGGTTTGGCGGATGCCAGGAGAACGCTACCTGCCCCAATGCATAGTGCCAACAGTAATGTTTGGTGGAGAAGGAATAATGGTTCATGTCCCCTTAGTTCCAGTGAAGGGAAATCTTAACACTATAGCATACAATGACATTCCAGATAATTTTGTGCTTCCAACTTTGTGGCAACAGTTTTGGGAAGGCCCTTTCCTGTTTCAGCATGACAATGTCCTTGTGCACAAAGCGAGGTCCACACAGAAATTGTTTGTCGAGATCGGTGTGGAAGAATTTGACTGGCCTGCACAGAGCCCTGACCTCAACCTCATCGAACACCTTTGGGATGAATTGCAACACCGACTGTGAGCCAGGTCTAATTAGGTCTAATTGCCCAACATAAGTGCCCGACCTCACTAATGCTTTGGTGGCTGAATGGAAGTCCCTGCAGCAATGTTCCAACGTCTAGAGGAAAGCCTTCCCAGAAGAGTGGAGGCTGTTATAGCAGCAAAGGGGGGACCACATACTTTTGGTGTCCACATACCTTTGTCCATGTAGTGTGAGGTCCAGGATCACTGTGCTCCTGACATTGACAAAACTGTCAAACAAGCAGGTATTGCAATGAATTCGTAAAATAAAACATTATTTTATGGACTGAAATGGAAAAAGTCCTTGAGTCTGTGTTCCATTAATAGCACAAACTGGTACACTCATTAGTGCAACGGCAATGGAGTTTATAGAAATGTAAATGTTTCTAGGCTACTTGGCACTTGTGGTCAATGAATAATGGTAGTTCGACGTGACAAGAGAGCAGCAGAGAGCTCGCATCATCACGAATACCAGGTGAAAATAATATTCTAAAAGGTTGTATTTTCTTACAGAGAGCAAATTAGGGGGTTATTAGTTCAATACATCTCAGACACCCTCAGCCACATTCACACAGTGAAGAAATTCTCTGATGGGCATTCCAAATGGGCACTTCAGAGAGAGACAGAAGCAAAAATGATGAAAGACATCAAGAAGGAGGCCAACAGAATGAACCTGAAGTTTGACCATGTCACCAAATATAAGGTCAATGCCAGGGCACAGGCCAAGGCGTTTGGGGAGTTCATATGGAGCAGCCTGAGCCAGGTGACTGCAGACAGTAAGATTGAGGAGCAGGAGAATGACCTGGGGGCTGTAATGAAGGATACTGGGGGATGGAGAAGCTGGACTATTTCGTAGATGCTGTGTAGTGTCTGGCGGTCACCTGTCTGTGTTTGAGGAGAACAGGTTCCTCTGTCTGCCTCAGGGGACGGGCCATGCCAGTGTTCAGGCTGCCATCATTGCTGCCAGAATGACCTGCCCTCTCCTCATCTATTTTAAGGGGGATGCTAAGCCCTCCTTTATAACCAGCCTCCTCAATGTAGAGGTACTGGCCTTCTAGGTGAGCAGCTGCATACAGATCAGCCAGGAGCTTTGTGACAGGATAGAGGAAAGGTGTGGAATGCCCATCACAATCCACCACTGTAGTTTGTCTAGTAGGCTATAGAGTGGTGAGGAGGGGGAGTCTACCGTGTCCGGAAGCAACTTCACTATTCATTTTCTGGATTCAGGGTTAGGGTTAGCTGGACGTTTCTGACTGGTCTTGGAACTGTGACAACAGGCAGCCTCTCCCCGCTTGGCTCGATGGGATATGTAGTGATTTTGCCAATACAGCCAGATATGTACACATAGTCAATTTAAAAAAAGGTTAAAGGTACAAGACTATCTTATTTGTTGATTTAAATCATGCTTTATTAATATAATGAGTAATCGAGGAATATCACAACTTAATTCACACAAAAAAACTGGAAAAAATAGCAACTCTACAGAGCGCCAATGGCGACAATGAATGTCAATTACTTCCTGAAATGAAGGGTCCGAAGAGCTCCTCATCACCACTCAATTGGTATTAAAGTAGTACTTTCAATGTTCTTCAATGTCATTATACATACATTTGAAAAAATATGCTACGACAGCCTGAAAGTAAATTTGAGGAAGATCCCCACAATTGTATTTGTTTATTTAAAATACCTGTAAAAAAAACATGGTCCTACCTAGTAATTACACACGATACAGTATATTCTCTTTAATACTCTTTCTTTGGGCTAACAAGGCTGGTGTCATTCCATGGATAGAGTGCCTTTTGGGTAGTGTAATTTTGCCAAAAATAACTATATATATTTCACCTAATTTTAACATTCTGTCATAACGTTTTTCTGTGTTGATGTGTTATGCTCATCGACACGCTCAGTTTTCCACCGCAAAATGGACAAAAAGAGTAGAATCCACTCAGATGCTTTTACACTATGATTTGACCATTAGATGTTCAATGTTTTTTTTGTTTTATTAAGGGAATAGTTTTACTATATTAAAACGAGAGTTCAGTTCACATTACAGGGTTGACCTCAGCCTGAAAACCCAAAGTTGAATTTAATTGAATTCTACATTGAGCAAAAATGAGCATTTGTCCTCTCACGGCCTCTACAAGCCAGCATGTTGAATACAATTATATTTTAACTTACATTACTGGTTATCCGTGCGGTTGGTCCTTTTGCAGGTAGGAATGTGAGACAATATATCCACAGGAAAGTATAATTAAATCAACTTTTCAAGGCGCTGGTAGTACGTTCAGATTTCTATCACCTGAAGCATGCCACAAGATGAAAATACATGCACGCAACACATTCATACTTGCAGAGCTCGTGCATCTGTTTACATGGTTCTGCGCATGCTTCAGGTGTGATTAATATGTGTCCGGGGGATCCCTGTGTCTGTGGGAACCAGGGATATCGCCCAATGCAAGCCATTTCGATCTACGGTGTCCACAGATCGATTTAAATGGGGGCACTACAGTGTAGATAAATAAAAAAATGTAGCTCCACTGTCCGAATACATATGGAGGGAGGGTACTGTATGTATATTTGAGTACAGTAAATAGATGTTGAATCTCTCTCCCCTCTATTAAGATGGACCAGAACCTCAGAATGACGTTCCTGTTCCAAGGGGCTGCTCAGCGCTTCATTGGTCAGTTCAGCCAGCGCCGGCCCAGGATGGAGCAGTTTCTGACCGAGCTGGAGGAGAATGCTGTGCAGCTGGACAGGATGAAGCTGGGGGCTAAGATCTCCAGTGTGGCAGGCAGCTCAGTGGGGGCAGCTGGAGGGATCCTCTCTATCGCGGGCATAGCTCTGTCCCCTGTCACTGCTGGGGTGTCATTGGGTCTCACCATTACAGGAGCCAGCCTGGGGGTCACCAGAAGGGTCAACAGTTTAACTACTGGTATCACAGAGATGAAGGTCAATAGCATCCATGAGAAGAAGCCAGAGAAGTCTTCCAGAGTTTCATGGGGGATGTGGAGAGTCTCCAGGAGTGTCTGGATGATGTGGCTAGAAAGGAGGCGCTCCTGGGGCAGAAAGGGTTGGATGTCTTAGTTGGAACAGGGAAGGCTATTGGCACCTCAGGGGCCATCGGAAAAGGTATCGACTCCATAGTGGACTGTGGCTCTGGTTTGATGGCAGTGAAGGCCTTTACAAATGAAGATCAGATCATCAGCACTGGTAAGTTGGCGTGCCAGGACGGCAAAGCTCTTTCTATCCCCACCAATGTCTTATTCATTGGCCTGGATGTCGTCTTTATCTGTAAAGACAGAATTAGCCTGGCAAAAGGCAGCAAGAGTGAAAGATCCTAGCTCATCCTTGCACTGTGGCGCACAGAGCTGGACTCCTGGCAGAGGATCCATGACTCGCTGTGTAGAGGTCTATTCATGTTAAAGAAGAGCCAGAGAATCCTGGAACACCCATTTTACCATCTGGATGAAATGCTAAGAGTAAATAAGTCTGAGCTCTTTTCAATCTGTATCGCTGAAAAGTTACAGATTACACAATTTCCGATTGAGCCGATATATGCAACGTTTACCGTGAATGCAGTCTCCACTGCCTTTACATTTCAATCATGCTGTAACGCTGAACTTCCACGATACGGATTGAATAGAGCCCTAGGATGAGTATAACATAGCAGGATGACAAAATGACTTACCAGTCTTTCAGGTCTTTGAAGAGGGGAGTTTGTGGCCCTGCAGAAGCAGTTTTCATCAATAATTCAGTATATTAAAGCTGATCATTTAAAATCAATTATACAATTTGATGTAAAGCAACAATTTAAAAAATATTATTGATTTACTAGATTGGTCTGTAATTCATTTATGAGATAATCCACTGGTTATTGGAAGTAAACTCATTCTCAGTCCGACATTAAACAATAACAGTTATTGCATTATCCACAGCATAGTCATCCTATTGAATTATGATCCATTGTAGTGATTTCCTTTTTATGTACTACTGGAAATGGTCTGCATATCATCTTTAAGCTATCTCTGGGATTTACTTTTTAAATGCTATATGTATCAGTAGAAACTGAAAGCTTTGTTTGGTGTTACAGGTATAAATTCAAGAAGGCCACTCAGAGCGGTGATATATGTTATGGTTGACCACCACGTAAAAGTAAGTGTACCGTATCTTCTAGTTCTCTATATTTCATCAAATGTACTTGGGAATTGTGTATTAATCCTGCCTTTTGATAAAGACAATTCATCTACAACCTATTTTCAGTCTCTCATAGAGAGGGAAAGGGAGTACAGTAACCAAAGCTGAGGAGGGTCTGAAAGGAACTGTGTAAATACATTGCACTTAAAGCAGCACTGTAATGTTAAAACTGTACATATTTATCAACATTTGATAATGTACTCACTTAAATGTAAATTTATGTGTGTGTTTCAACAGCATGTGTGGTGAACTGTTCAGATCCTACATCAGCCCCACCACACCTCACCTGGTCTGACCTCAGGATCATTGTCAGTCAGAGCTGTAAGACACAATAAAAGAGAAGAGGGAGATTAAGACTTTGCTGACTTCCTGATGACACACGCATAATGTGTATACTAACTGACATGTACTGTTTGATAGAATGTAGAGTATTCGCACAAATACCACACCGTGACAGTTTTCCCATGTTTTGAATGCACAGATTTGCATGATTTCTCCTATTGATGTGGACCCCAGGAAGAGTAGCTGCTGCTTCAGTAACAGCTAATGTAGATCCTAATAAAATAAAATAAATAAAATGTCAATGTGAATCATTATAACTGCTATTACCAAGCATTCCTGAAAACAGACATAGAAGCAATCACAAACTGGGTCTGATTATCCCAGGTAAAATGTGTGTATAGCTGCCTTTGATTACCACACCTGTTGACTGTTTCTATGGCTACACTGGGGCATGACACTGGCTGTAAAAAGCTATTGCCTCTCAGGCTGTCCTATGAGAGTCTTCCTTGTTTTGTTTCCTTGTATACAACATTTTGAAAAGTTGTTATTTTTCCAGGCCAAAGTCCAGAGATAAATGATATGGGCAAGGGATTTAACACTTTCTGTACATATAGGATTACATATAAGGAACACATGTTTTAGGATGATTTATAATCACAATAAATTGTGTGGAGCAAACAATATCAGTTAAAACATATGCAAAGAGTTCTTATTGTGTTCTGTTGTACAACACAATGCTTTTGTCTTGCTGTACACGACTACAGACTGCATCACTGTGATGTCCGGTATTCAGTTATGTCATGATGAAAATGAGAACGCAGTACAAACGTCCAATTAAAAAATACCATTTATTTTTTCATTTTTTACAAGGGTATTTCAGAACACCAGCAACTAGGCATATTATTGTTAATACAAATGAGACCAGACATGAACAGTCCCATTTCATTTAACATCTCTTAGAAACGTTTTCACAAAAGTCAGCATCAGAATAAATTGCAGTAACATGTTTCATTGCCTTTAAGGGCCAGATCGAAATTTACTGGGGGGGGGGGGGCTGCTTTGGGGAGGGTTGTGTGTTTTTTGGGGGGAAACGGGGAGGGTAGTGCAAACCTTTTTCCTATAAACAATGGCTTGACTTACTTTTGATATTACCCTAATAAAGTTTAGAAACATTTGTGAAGGTTTGGTATGGTCTGGTATGGTCTGGTATGGTATGGACACTGTAAAATCCATGGAGAAAAAGAGCACCTCCTCCCAGCTGCCCACTGCACTTAGGCTAGGAAACACTGTCACCACCGATAAATCCACAATAATCGAGATTTTCAATAAGCATTTCTCTACGGCTGGCCGTACTTTCCTCCTGGCTACCCCAACCCTGGCCAACAGCCCCCCCCCCCCCACACACACACACACAGCTACTTGCCCAAGCCTCCCCAGCTTCTCCTTCACCCAAATCCAGATAGCAGATGCTGCAAAACCTGGACCTGTACAAATCAGCTGGGCTAGACAATCTGGACCCTCTCTTTCTAAAACTATCCGCCGCCATTGTTGCAACCCCTATTACTAGTCTGTGCAACCTCTCTTTCATATCGTCCAAGATTCCTAAAGATTGGAAAGCTGCCGCGGTCATCCCCCTCTTCAAAGGGGGAGACACTCTAGACCCAAACTGTTACAGACCTATATCCATCCTGCCCTGCCTTTCTAAAGTCTCAAGGTACTAAACGATATCATAACCGCCATCGATAAAAGACAATACTTTGCAGCCGTATTCATCGACCTGGCCAAGGCTTTCGACTCTGTCAATCACCGTATTCTTATCGACAGACTCAACAGCCTTGGCTTCTCAAATGACTGCCTTGCCTGGTTCACCAACTACTTCTCAGATAGAGTTCAGTGTGTCAAATCGAAGGGCCTGTTGTCCGGACCTCTAGCAGTCTCTATGGGGGTGCCACAGGGTTCAATTCTCGGGCCGACTCTTTTCTCTGTATATATCAATGATGTTGCTCCTGCTGCGGGTGATTTCTTGATCCACCTCTACACAGACGACACCATTCTGTATACATCTGGCCCTGCTTCGGACACTGTGTTAACAAACCTCCAAACGAGTTTCAATGCCATACAACACTCCTTCCATGGCCTTCAACTGCTCTTAAACGCTAGTAAAACTAAATGCATGCTCTTCAACCGATCGCTGCCCGCACCCGCCCGCCCGAGTAGCATCACTACTCTGAACGGTTCTGACTTAGAATATGTGGACAACTACAAATACCTAGGTGTCTGGTTAGACTGCAAACTCTCCTTCCAGACTCATATTAAGCATCTCCAATCCAAAATTAAATCTAGAATCGGCTTCCTATTTCGCAACAAAGCCTCCTTCACTCACGCTGCCAAACATACCCTCGTAAAACTGACTATTCTACCGATCCTCGACTTCAGCGATGTCATCTACAAAATAGCCTCCGACACTCTACTAAGCAAACTGGATGCAGTCTATCACAGTGCCATCCGTTTTGTCACCAAAGCCCCATATACCACCCACCACTGCGACCTGTATGCTCTCGTCGGTGGCCCTCGCTACATATTCGTCGCCAGACCCACTGGCTCCAGGTCATCTATAAGTCTTTGCTAGGTAAAGCTCCGCCTTATCTCAACTCCCTGGTCACCATAACAACACCCACCCATAGCACGCGCTCCAGCAGGTATATCTCACTGGTCATCCCCAAAGTCAAAACCCACTTTGGCAGCCTCTCCTTCCAGTTCTCTGCTGCCAATGACTGGAACGAATTGCAAAAATCGCTGAAGTTGGAGACTTATATCTCCCTCACTAACTTTAAGCATCAGCTATCTGAGCAACTTACCGATCGCTGCAGCTGTACATAGCCCATCTGTAAATAGCCCACCCAACTACCTACCTCATCCCCATATTTTTTTTATTTACTTTTTTTGCTCTTTTGCACACCAGTATTTCTACTTGCACATCATCATCTGCACATCTATCACTTCAGTGTTAATTTGCTAAATTGTAATTGCTTCACTACTATAGCCTATTTATTGCCTTACCTCCTTACTCCATGTGCACACACTGTATATAGATTTTTCTGTTGTGTTATTGACTGTACTTTTGTTTATCCGATGTGTTGTATTTTTGTCGCACTGCTTTGCTTTATCTTGGCCAGGTCGCAGTTGTAAATGAGAAGCTGTTCTCAACTGGCCTACCTGGTTAAATAAAGGTGAAATAAATACAAAAATGTAATGGTGTGGCTATTATTAAACTTGAGCTACTGCAGGCCTATGATACAGTATGAAGGCAGTGCGTCCCGGAGCTCCAACTGACTTCGACAGTTGAACTTGATGTGAGGAAGACTGTTCCAGGCCTACCAGAGTTAATCCTATAATCTAACAATAAAATGCTTATTATTATACAAAATATTTGGATCAAAAATGTGCAAATTACCCTCATTCTGTACATCTATATCTGTATAGCAGACGCAGTAGCTATCTGACATGAAGAAATGCATACCAGTATCGTAGCATGCCACCGGAATATATATATATATATATATATCTGGGGTTAGGCATAAGCTTCTCTTCCTTTATATACAATGTACAGTACCAGTCAGAAGTTTGGACACACCTACTCATTCAAGGGTTTTTCTTTATTTTTACTATTTTCTACATTGTAGAATAATTAAGAAGACATCAAAACTATGAAATAACACATGGAATCATGTAGTAACCAAAAAAGTGTTAAACAAATCACAATATATTTTTGATTTTAGATTCTTCAAAGTAGCCACCCTTTGCATTGATGACAGCTTTGCACACTTTTGGCGTTCTGTGGACTTTATTTAACTAATTATGTGACTTCTGAAGGTAATTGGTTGCACCAGATGTTATTTAGGGGCTTCATAGCAAAGGGGTGAATACATATGCACGCACCACTTTTCAGTTATTTGTTCCATTTCACTTCACCAATATGGACTATTTTGTGAATGTCCATTACATGAAATGCACATAAAAATCTATTTAAATTACAGGTTGTAATGCAACAAAATAGGAAAAATAACAAGGGGGATAAATAATTTTGC
Source organism: Salmo trutta (assembly GCF_901001165.1). Lineage (NCBI taxonomy): Eukaryota > Metazoa > Chordata > Actinopteri > Salmoniformes > Salmonidae > Salmo > Salmo trutta. Next base: position 59,088,901 of record NC_042957.1, read on the forward strand.
AAGGCACTGTACAGTGCATTCAGAAAGTATTCAGACCCCCTTTACTTTTTTCACATATTGTTAGGTTACATTCTCCTGCTAAAATTGATTAAATAGTTTTTCTTCCTCATCAATCTACACACAATACCCCATAATGACAAAGCAAAAACACGTTTCTAGAATTTATTGCAAATGTATGAATAAAATAAAACGGAAATATCACATTTACATAAGTATTCAGACCCTTTACTCAGTACTTTGTTGAAACACCTTTGGCAGCGATTACAGCCTCAAGTCTTCTTGGATAGGACGCTACAAGCTTGGCACACCTGTATTTGGGGAGTTTCTCCCATTCTTCTCTAGTTTTTGCAGAGCCTCTCAAGCTTTGTCAGGTTGAATGGAGAGCGTCACTGCACAGCTATTTTCAGGTCTCTCCAGAGATGTTAGATCGGGTTCAAGTCCAGGCTCTGGCTAGACCATTCAAGGACATTCAGAGATTTGTCCCAAAATCACTCCTGTGTTGTCTTGGCTGTGTGCTTAGGGTCTTAGTCATATTGGAAGGTGAACCGTTGCCTCAGTCTGAGGTCCTGAGCGCTCTGGAGCAGGTTTTCATCAAGGATCTCTCTGTACTTTGCTCCGTTTCTCTTTTCCTCGATCCTGACTAGTCTCCCAGTCCTTGCCACTGAAAAACATCCCCACAGTGTGATGCTGCCACCACCATGACTCACCATAGAGATGGTGCCAGTTTTTCTCCAGACAAGACGCTTGGCATTCAGGCCAAAGAGTTCAATCTTGGTTTCATCAGACCAGAGAATCTTATTTCTCATGATCTGAGTCCTTTAGGTGCCTTTTGGCAAACACCAAGCGGGCTGTCATGTGCCTTTTACGGAGGAGTGGCTTCCGTCTGGCCACTCTACCATAAAGGCCTGATTGGTGGAGTGCTGCACAGATGGGAGAACCTTCCAGAAGGACAACCATCTCCACAGAGGAACTCTGGAGCTCTGTCAGTGACCATCGTGTTCTTGGTCCCCTCCCTGACCAAGGCCCTTCTCCACCGATTGCTCAGTTTGGCCGGGAGGCCAGCTTTTCTTCCATTTAAGAATGATGGAGGCCACTGTGTTCTTGGGGACCTTCAATAATACAGACGTTTTTTGATACTATTCCCCAGATCTGTGCCTCGACACAATCCTGTCTCAGAACTCTACGGACAATTCCTTCGACCTTGTGGCTTGGTTTTTGCTCTGACATGCACTGTCAACTGTGGGATCTTACATAGACAGGTGTGTGCCATTCCAAATAATGTCCAATCAATTGAATTTACCACAGGTGGACTATAATTAAGTTGTAGAAACATCTCAAGGATGATCAATGGAAACAGGATGCACCTGAGCTCAATTTTCAGTCTCATAGCAAAGGGTCTGAACACTTATGTAAATAATGTATTTTTGTTTTGAATTTTAATACATTTTCAAACATTTCTAAAACCTGTTTTTACTTTGTCATTGTGGGGTATTGTGTGTAGATTGATGAGAAAAAATATATATTTTATCCATTTTAGAATAAGGCTTTAACGTAACACAATGTGGAAAAGGTCAAGGTGTCTGAATACGTTCCGAATGCACTGTATACAGTATGTATTTCTTTAACTGACAAATAAAATCAATCAATTCAAATTGTGCAGCGGCCAATTGAGGAATGGAAAGAGACATCTGTTACAAAACATTAAAAAGGTGAATGACATTTTGAGATTGTCAAGCCAAGCCTTCAATACTGGGTAAGCCTACAAGTTAGGCAGGGATGTATTTTCTGTTTGTCGAGATTGACATACAGTAGTCTATTTATTGTGGTGTTGAAAATGCAAACCATGATATTGAAGTGCCCGAAGTCGGTATGCTTTGTTTATAGATTGTGTGGTCATTGGCAAAGAAACCTGTTGGTGGAAAATTTGTTGCATATATTTGATGTAATTAGGAATACGGTATAAACATTTTGAAAATCTGATTCACCCCAAGCTGATGATTGTCTGCAACCAGCTCTGATCGTAGTGTAATGAAACAGGCAGGGAGAGTGAGCTCGTCTGTGTTGGTTGCGAGCCCTATGGTGGGAATTACCAACTTCGTAATGCACATGCGCTGTATAAGCCTTATCCTGTACATTTCCACTGTTTGTTTTTTTCATGTAAGAAGAAGCCAGTGTTTTTCCTCTCTTGTTTTTGAGTAACTTAGTCACACGGCCAAAGACAAAGGGCCGTCTGAGAGTGACCAGTTTTTGGTCCACCCTGTTCTTTTTGTATATTTCAAGGGCACAGCTGTGTGGAGATATGAATAGAACAGAGGCTAGTTTGAGCAGCAGCGACAATTCTATCAGCAGAAAGGAGTAACAAAACTGGCGTTATCACTTGTTTACGCTATGTTCCCATCATGATCTTACACACCTGCTAAACTGGCACATAGACTAAGGTTATAAAAGCCGAGACAAAACTATTCTTTGTTGGGTTCTTAACTTTTGAGTGATTGTTTTAACCAGCTCCAGATTTTCACATCTTATTTAAAAAGGTTGTTGTTTGAAGGATCTACAGTCTCTTCCTTTCTGTTAGAGAGGATGCTTTTTTTACGACACCTTCAGTTGGACAAGCCCCTCCCTCCAGTAAATTTTGATCTGTCCCTGTGTGAGAAGTCTTCAACTTCCAGTGAAGTGAGGAATATGAGTCTTCTGTGCATGTCAGTGTAACATTGTAGGTTCTGTCCCTCTCTTCGCCCCAACCCGGGCTCGAACCAGGGACCCTTGCACACATCAACAACTGACACCCACGAAGCATCGTTACCCATCGCGCCACAAAAGCCACGGCCCTTGCAACGCAAGGGGAAACCCTACTTCAAGTCTCAGAGAGAGTGACGTCACCGATTGAAACGCTATTAGCGCGCACCACCGCTAACTAACTAGCCATTTCACATCGGTTACATCAGCAACACAATCATAGAAACATTATTACATTTCACTTTCAGTATTTTGACTACACTGAACACATATTTTGGGAACATATGGCCATTATATTAAAAACAGACTACTTAAAAAAAAGTGCCAAGCTGAATACGTTTCATTAAATTGAACAGATTGTTTTATTTCTTATAACATTAAATTGTAAAGTTGATTATAAAATTAGACTTGTGTACAGAATGATAGATGAAAATGAAAAAAGTGTGTCATCTCTTTATTTTTAATTGATAACATTCTAAGTGCCACTGAACAGTATGTTTGAGAGGCCCTAACTTCAAAGACTGTTAAGTCATTTATGTTGTCCTACTGCGTCATACACATCGATTTTTCGCTCTCAGCTTCTCCCCCAGGGGGTAACATGGCTGCTCCAGGACGATCTGGCTTTTCTCTAATGTTAATAGACCTCTACACAGCGAGTCATGGATCCTCTGTCTCTGGGCAAAGTACAGCAGCAGAGTTTGTAAGTGGTCAGCCTGGGGACAGTGAGACTGAGATGCGCGTTCACGAGACTTCTCCATTTTTTTCTTTCAGTCTTTGAATGAATACAACGTTGCCCGGTTGGAATATTATCGCTATTTTACGAGAAAAATAGCATAAAAATGTATTTTAAACAGCGTTTGACATGCTTCTAAGTACGGTAATGGAATATTTTGAATTTTTTTGTCATGAAATGCGCTCGCGCGTTACCCTTCGGATAGTGACCTGAACGCACGAACATAACGGAGCTATTTGGATATAACTATGGATTATTTGGACCACATTTGTTGTTGAAGTAGAAGTCCTGGGAGTGCATTCTGACGAAGAACAGCAAAGGTAATCCAATTTTTCTAATAGTAATTCTGAGTTTAGTGAGCCCCAAACTTGGTGGGTGTCAAATTAGCTAGCCTGTGATGGCCGAGCTATGTACTCAGAATATTGCAAAATGTGCTTTCGCCGAAAAGCTATTTTAAAATCTGACACAGCGTTTGCATAAAGGAGTTCTGTATCTATAATTCTTAAATTAATTGTTATGTATTTTGTCAACGTTTATCATGAGTAATTTAGTAAATTCACCGGAAGTTTTCGGTGGGTATGCTAGTTCTGAACATCACATGCTAATGTAAAAAGCTGGTTTTTGATATAAATATGAACTTGATTGAACAAAACATGCATGTATTGTATAACATAATGTCCTAGGAGTGTCATCTGATGAAGATCATCAATGGTTAGTGCTGCATTTAGCTGTGGTTTTGGTTTTTGTGACATATATGCTTGCTTTGAAAATGGCTGTGTGATTATTTTTGGCAGGGTACTCTCTTGACATAATCTAATGTTTTGCTTTCGCTGTAAAGCCTTTTTGAAATCGGACAATGTGGTTAGATTAATTAAGTTTGTGGCGTCAGCAACGGTGGTAGACCTGATCACCGACAACGATGAGGCAGCCTATAGGGAGCAGGTCAGAGACCTGGCAGTGTGGAGCCAGGACAACAACCTCTCCCTCAACATGAGCAATACAAAGGAGATGATTGTGGACCACAGGAAAAGGAGGGCCGAACACGACCCCATTAACATCGACGGGGCTGTAGTGGAGCGGATCGAGAGTTTCAAGTTCCTTGGTGTCCACATCACCAACAGACTATCATGGTCCAAACATGCCAAGAAAGTTGTGAAGAGGGCACGACAACGCCTTTTCCCCCTCAGGAGACTGAAAAATTTGGAATGGGTCCCCAGATCCTCAAAACGTTCTACAGCTGCACCATCGAGAACATCCTAGTATGGCAACTGCTCGGCATCTGACCGTATTACAGAGGGTAGTGCGTACAGCCCAGTACATCACTGGGGGCAAGCTTCCTGCCATCCAGGACCTATATACTAGGCGGTGTCAAAGGAAGGCACAAAAAATTGTCAAAGACTCCAGTCACCCAAGTCATAGACTGTTCTCTTTGGTCCCGCACGGTAAGAGGTACCAGAGTGCCAAGTCTAGGTCCAAATATCTATGCATAGTCACTTTTCCCCTACCTAGATGTAAAAATTACATTGACTAACCTGTACCCCCGCACATTGACTCGGTACCGGTACCCCCTGTAAATAGCCTCATTATTGTTATTTTCTTTTTTAATATTTTCTTTCGTTTATTTAGTAAATATGGAGAGAGAAAAAAGTATTTAATAAGATTATTTCTTTCATTCAGATCTAGGATGTGTTGTTTAAGTGTTCCCTTTATTTTTTTGAGCAGTATATATATACTGCTCAAAAAAATAAAGGGAACACCAAAATAACACATCCTAGATCTGTTTCTGACCGTTTGAGCAGACACATGCACATTTGTGGCCTGCTGGAGGTCATTTTGCAGGGCTCTGGCAGTGCTCCTCCTGCTCCTCCTTGCACAAAGGCGGAGGTAGCGGTCCTGCTGCTGGGTTGTTGCCCTCCTACGGCCTCCTCCACGTCTCCTGATGTACTGGCCTGTCTCCTGGTCGCGCCTCCATGCTCTGGACACTACGCTGACAGACACAGCAAACCTTCTGGCCACAGCTCGCATTGATGTGCCATCCTGGATGAGCTGTACTACCTGAGCCACTTGTGTGGGTTGTAGACTCCGTCTCATGCTACCACTAGAGTGAAAGCACCGCCAGCATTCAAAAGTGACCAAAACATCAGCCAGGAAGCATAAGAACTGAGAAGTGGCCTGTGGTCACCACCTGCCGAACCACTCCTTTATTGGGGGTGTCTTGCTAATTGCCTATAATTTCCACCTGTTGTCTATTCCATTTGCACAACAGCATGTGAAATGTATTGTCAATCAGTGTTGCTTCCTAAGTGGACAGTTTGATTTCACAGAAGTGTGATTGACTTGGAGTTACATTGTGTTGTTTAAGTGTTCCCTTTATTTTTTTGAGCAGTGTATATAGTTTTAAATCACAAGCAAAATAACCCTGTCAAATGACACATCTGAGAAGGAAGGATAAAAATGAAAGGAAAATAGTAAAACTATGCTAATATAATAGAAATGCTGATATTAAAAGTGTGTGTGGGATCTTACCCAAGTTAACTATCAGGCTGTGGTCTGATTTGTAATCTCGAAGGGAAAAATGACATTACATAAGTTAATGTTGAATACATTGTGATGGGAGCTCCACTTATCGCTTCTCCAACCTTTTACAGAGATGCTGGCTGATTTGTATGTATCTATCCAGTTGGCAGGTCAGCACCTCTACATTGAGAAGGCTGGGCATAAAGAAGGCCTTAGCATCCCTCTTAAAATGGATGAGGAGAGGGCAGGCTATTCTGGCAGCAATGATGACAGCCTGAACACTGGCAGGGCTCGTCCCCTGAGGCAGACAGAGGAACCTGTTCTCCTCAAACACCAACAGACAGGTGACCGCCAGACACTCCACAGCATCCAGGAAGTAATCCAGCTTCTCCAGGCCTCCCGGAGTGTCCTTTAGTACAGCCCCCAGCTCCTTCTCCAGCTCCTCACGCCTACTGTCTGCAGTCCCCTGGGTGAGACCGCTCCATACGAACTCCCCAAATGCCTTGGCCTTGGTCTCTGAGTTACGAACATGGTCGAACTTAAGGTCAATTCTGTCTGCCCTCTCCTTGATGTCCCTCATCATTTCCAGTTCTGTCTCCCTCTGAAGGGCCCATTTGGAATGCCTGTCGCTGAACTCCCTCACTGTGTGAATGTGGCTGAGGGTGTCTGAGATGTACTGGCCCAAGAGCTCCCTTGTTAACTCTGATCTGTAAAAAAGAGGGCTTCAGATAGGAGCTTTACTATTGAATTTAGGATAATCAGTATATCAAATTACAAAGCTGAAGATACAGAGTGCCTATACAACTTTAACATTTTATTGGATGGCCTTTATTGAAAACCTTTGATTCTTTGTCAACACTGCCCTCTGTTGTCAATGTAAAGTAATCCAACAACACAGTAATTTATTGCCCCAAGTTATTAATAGTCTCACCGTGACATGGCGCTCTCCCTGCGTTTTGACATTTCCAGGTTTGGTTGATATTGTTACTGAACTGAATTATAATTGCCTTGGTCATGTCCATTAACTGTGGATCAAATAGTCAACAATCATGAAAAATCAAGGTATACATTTCTCTTCTGAAATAATTTAGAATCATGTGGGCAAACATGTTTAGATACTTTTCGAAGTACAACATTTCATTTGTGTAACTTTTTTTTTTTTATTAAACATCACTCACCTTGACAAAGACCCTACTGCACGCAGACAAAACTGAAATGTAGTCTCTTTAAATGGGTCAACATGCTTCGATTCGACTGGGGAATAGCCAAGTACCAAACGAGCAGGGTTGCCAGGTCCAGCTGAAATTACTAGATCAATGACCAGTCAAAACCTGCCCACAGGCCCCGAAAACTAACCTACATGTTGCAGCAAGAGACGAGTTGCCACATTTATCCAATAACGCTTTTGTTTCATAACATTATGGAGTGAATTAAGAAGGAATATTGACGCAATTTGTAATGACCTAGGCTAAGAAGCAACATTTGGTTTTCAATCAAAATAATAATTATTTCATGTTTAAGAATATGTTGCCATATACCACAAACCTCTGTGGTAACTTATTGCTATTATAATCATGTTATCAACGTAATTAGAACAGTAAAAAGTCATTTATTGTCATACCAGTGGTACACGGTCTGATATACCACGGTGTTCAACCAATCAGCATTTAGGGCTCAAACCACCCAGTTTCTAATCGTAAATAAATCCAGTTTGCGCATGTTTTAGTTTAGTTTATTAATTCGACCATTTTACAAAACAAACACACAAAAACTTAAAAGCCATACATGCACATGAATAAAATCATCGAGGATAACACACTATAAAGTCTGGGACTTATTTCCATTGTGGTCCTCTTGAGACAAGATGGCTAGACAAGATCAAACACAGTATGGCAGTGAAATAATAAAACAAAAACATAGAAGAAGAACATCTATCTCATCCTTCCAGTTACATCATAGGGGTTATTCATATGGGCACAGAAGACAAAGATATTTTTACTTTATTTTTAAAGCTGTCCAGAGAGGACATTGTTTTTATAGGCAGAGGCAACTCATTCCATTCTGAGGCTCCAGTATACAAGAAAGTACCTTTCCCAGCATTGCTCCTGAACCTGTATAAGCACACATCAGCAACACCTGATCTGGTGCTGTGATTGTGTGCATCCCTAACACGAGGAAAGTAAACTCACTTAGATATCTGGGCGCAGGACCATAAATATTCCTGTAAACCAAACCTAGTCTAATCTGGGACACCCTAGCCTCAACAGGCAGCCAGTTTAGTTCCTGAAAGCAGCTCCTGCCTATGTGAGTACGTGGACTCACCTTCAATACTACCCTGATCAGCTTATTCTGGGCTATATGGAGCTTCCCCTTCATAAGTTTAGATAAGCCCCCAAACCAGGAAGTACTAGCATAGTCAAAATGGCATTGAATGAGGGCAGTAGCTAGCACTTTCATGGAGTCCTTATGCATGTGCATAACTATAGATAAATCCAACAGGAGAGTTTGAGGAGAGTTTGCGTGATGGACGTTGGACAGAGGATCTTGAAATCTCTGTACAATAAATACTTGGACAAACTTCAAAAATATTATATTAGGCTATTTTCTGGCAATTGTGCTATTATTATGTGCCAGATGTTAAGACTCCAAAACAATCAGTGGTGATTTTAGCATGTAAATCTTGGTGTAGCAACAACAACAAAAAGCGGGATGCATGCCAGCAAAGCCACTACACAACACAACACTAAACAATACATTAATTGCACTATACCACTGCTACACCTGGCTATCAGCGGAGCCTTGTCTGGCAGCGAAACAGTTCATTCAGCCTAATTTACTGCCTTTAAAAAATATATAGCTGATATGGCTGACTTGCATAAACAAATATGGTTTCTACTGACAATTGAGATATACAAACTATGGCATAAGGGGACGACAAGCGGATAAGAAGCAATCTGTAATTTCGATTAAGACATTAATGAGCGAGCTAGGACGGACTTTCAGCACTTTTGAAATGTACTGTGACAGAATTCAGAACTTGCGCCGTTCTTACAGTGTTCTTCCTGTACACCAAGTCAGAACCGTAGGATAAATAAAGGGGGTATATAAACAGACAATGAAAGCTCTTACAATATTCAATGATTACGTCTCTCAAAAACAGGTTATAGGCTACATGTGCACCACCAAGTCAGAACAGTAGGCAAAATTAAGAGGTGAAAATAGACAAAATTATTATGGTGAGGCACATGGGCTACTAACAGCTTACTACACAACATACACTTAGTATTACTTTCTTAGTTACAGTATACATATCTCCCTGGCATATTATATCATTTATGCAGCAGCATACAAAACATTTTTGTACGCACCTTGTTGTGCTGTGCTCACTTGAACAGGAAGGTCCTTCGTGGCCAATATTTTTTTATTAAACTTTGTCATCAAAGTCTGGAATTCTCTGGATTCATGGTGCTTTCAAGACAACTGGGAACTCGAAAAAGAAAAAAAAAGTTGAATCACGATGATGTCAGAGATCTTCAGGTTGTAGCTCTAGAAAGAGGCCCAAGTTCCCGATTTACAATTCCAAGTTGGATGAAAGTTCAAAACCTATTTTCCCAGTCGTAGCTCATTTTTCCAGAGTTCCCAGTTGTCTTAAACTCACTAAAGTCAGATTATGCAGTTCCAAGTTAACAGTTGTTTTGAGAGCGGCACAAATTATGCATCATTGACATCATTTGCCAATTTTTCATTTAACTAGGCAAGTCAGTTAAGAACAAATTCTTATTTACAATGACAGCCTAGTGGCTTAACTGGGGCAGAATAAAATAATTTTACCTTGTCAGCTCAGAGATTCGATCTAGCAACATTTCAGTTACTGGCCCAACTCTCAAACCACGAGGCTACCTGCCACCAACGTTGAATGTTTATCATTTTAAACTAGGAAAAGAGACCCTTATTCTTAGACTTGAGATCACACATCTACAGCCATTCCACTGAATAGCAGGCTAATGATTGCTTTGCATGCTTGCAGTTAGCCACTGATTCCTTCCAAACCACTCATTGTTGAATTTGCAATTTCCTACTTGTTGTGTGATGTTTATGTCCAATGGCCAATGAGCACCGCTACATTTTATCTATATTTCTCTTTATATTTTTTTAACCTTTATTTAACTAGGCAAGTCAGTTAAGAACAAATTCTTCTTTACAATGACAGCCTAGGAACAGTGAGTTAACTGCCTTGTTCAGGGGCAGAACAACAGATTTTTACCTTGTCAGCTCAGGGATTCAATCTAGCAACCTTTCGGTTACGGGCCCAATGCTCTAACCACTAGGCTACCTGCCGCCCCATATGACAAGGATTAAAAAGGATTTGCCAGTAGATTGTCGACTTGATTCATGATGATTACTGCTAGCTAAGATTTTGAAAGTCCAATTAAACTGATTAATCATGTAACTGTAATTAACTAGGAAGTTGGGGCACCAAGGAAAATATTCAGATTACAAAGTTATAATTTTCCTAATATAACTTTCAGATATTTTAATATCTGATCAATTAGTCTTCGAATTAATGAATTATTATTTACCTCACGTTAGTCTCATTCCAAACGTCGTAAATTGTTGGTTATCTGCAAGAACCCAGTCTTCACTATGAGTCATCCATACATAAATTGTCTTAAAATCATTTATTTACTAACTAGGTAATTCACAGAAATGCATAACAGACAGTAGATATGGTTACAAGGAAATTATAGAATGTGCCCTAGTGGGCTAAACCGCCATGGCGTCTTGATAGACAAAAGGGGAGTGGGGGTCAGCTGAGGAGGCACTACAGAGTTGATAATTATAACAATTGAAATGCTAATCCTTTGCACATGAACGCTCACTCATTCGGGAATAATTGCAATCAATATATATATTTACGCTCAGTGTGTCGTCGGGATCTCTGTTGAAAAGTTTGTTTCTGCTGGAGAGCTTGTCCGCTCTCTCTCTCTCTCTCTCTCTCTCTCTCTCTCTCTCTCTCTCTCTCTCTCTCTCTCGTGGTTAGAATGGATAGTTCAGAGTGACATTCATTCATGTCGTTATAGGATAGATGTTTCGGCGGTTGTCGGTCTTCGCGTTCAATGATACCGAATTTCTAGCTGCAGACTAGTAATTAATATCAAAGACTTGTTCTTATTCTGTCGGTATCCATAGTCTAAGAGTTTAACCACGTGGTATGGTTAAAAGTTCAGCAAGAGAAATGCATGGTCTGCAACCTTTAGCCATCTCGTAATTGAGGTAAGCTTGGTCTCCTCTCAAACCTTGGCCCTCTCGTTATCGAGGTAAGCTGGTCTGAAGTGGGAAAACCCAGATGGGGGTTTTATTCGGAACATCGAAAAGGCTGTCTCATGACGACAGGTCCTGTCTGTGCACCTGGGGGTGTGCCAATGACTTAGTGAGATTGACTTGTTAAGTCAATTGGCATAGGCATAGGCTACCGCAGTGCAATTCAGAAGCAGTCCAAAAACCCACAACCCGTGACCAATACATTTTCACCCGTGACATTGTTTTCATAGTAGCCCAATTGTCCGAAAACTGTGGACATGGCAACCCTGCAAACTAGTGTGCTAGCAAATTCCTTTAGATGTTTGCTTGAAAAATGAAAAAAGGGGGAAACCGGCAATATTACCCCAGGACAGTGAAGGGCGATGAGCTGGAAAAAGCCATCTATGGCCAAACAAGGAAGTGACGACACACCCAAACAAAGAAGAAATAAATTCAAAGATAGTACAGGCAGAACCTGCTTCTCCAATAGAAAACCCTGATCACACTTGTAGGTGATGTCAAGGCAACGTTGGCTAGCTAAGCTCATGCGCAGAAACACATCATTGGGTCCAACTGTTGCCTCGTTCCGAACTGAGCATGTGCAAGCCGTCAAATCAAAGGCACTCATTCGATATACATTTATTTTTGGCTAAAATTAAAATGTGTCAGTTTGTCACATTCACAAGGTTGGAGTAATAACAAGTTGGCTCAAATCTAGATTGTGCCTTTAGATTTAGAGAAGATTAACAACTTAAGGAAGAATTTTTCACTTCTCTCATTGACTTCTCAAACCCCAAACCTTGTCTGCTTGGCCTGTTTCGCAAGCGTTCCGGGAAGTCTCTCAATGTTGCGCCTCTAGGTTTAGAAACTGTGATAAAATAGTGTACACAGATAGTTTTGGAGGAGATGGGAAACAAAGGTTACGTATGTAACCACGGTTATGTGTGCTATAGGATCACTTCAATATGGTATTCTTCCACATACGTTCCGAGTAAGAATTTCAGATTAGTCCCGTGTACCGGGTAGTGCTGCGGCTGATCCCCTTAAATAGCTGCTGCCGCACTACTTCCACCTTGTGTCCTTTTCGAGGCGCCGTTGATCACCGACAAAGAGGATATGGTATCACAATACCAAATGAATCGGTGAACTATGTAAGGGCCAGACATAGATGAGGGAAATAAGTATTTGACCCCTCTACAAAACATGATTTAGTACTTGGTGGCAAAACCCTTGTTGGCAATCACAGAGGTCAGACGTTTCTTGTAGTTGGCCACCAGGTTTGCACACATCTCAGGAGGGATTTTGTCCCACTCCTCTTTGCAGATCTTCTCCAAGACATTAAGGTTTCGAGGCTGACGTTTGGCAACTCAAACCTTCAGCTCCCTCCACAGATTTTCTATGGGATTAAGGTCTGGAGACTGGCTAGACCACTCCAGGACCTTAATGTGCTTCTTCTTGAGTCACTCCTTTGTTGCCTTGGCCGTGTGTTTTGGGTCATTGTCATGCTGGAATACCTATCCACGACCCATTTTCAATGCCATGGCTGAGGGAAGGAGGTTCTCACCCAAGATTTGACGGTACATGGCCCCGTCCATCGTCCCTTTGATGCGGTGAAATTGTCCTGTCCCCTTGACAGAAAAACACCCCCAAAGCATAATGTTTCCACCTCCTTGTTTGACGGTGGGGATGGTGTTCTTGGGGTCATAGGCAGCATTCCTCCTCCTCCAAACACAGCGAGTTGAGTTGATGTCAAAGAGCTCCATTTTGGTCTCATCTGACCACAACACTTTCACCCAGTTGTCCTCTGAATCATTCAGATGTTCATTGGCAAACTTCAGACGGGCATGTATATGTGCTTTTTTGAGCAGAGGGACCTTGCGGGCGCTGCAGGATTTCAGTCCTTCACGGCGTAGTGTGTTATTATTTTCTTGGTGACTATGGTCCCAGCTGCCTTGAGATCATTGACAAGATCCTCCGGTGTAGTTCTGGGCTGATTCCTCACCGTTCTCATGATCATTGCAACTCCACGAGGTGAGATCTTGCATGGAGCCCCAGGCCGAGGGAGATTGACAGTTATTTTGTGTTTCTTCCATTTGCGAATGATCGCACCAACTGTTGTCACCTTCTCACCAAGCTGCTTGGCGATGCTCTTGTAGCCCATTCCAGCCTTGTGTAGGTCTACAATCTTGTCCCTGACATCCTTGGAGAGCTATTTGGTCTTGGCCATGGTGGAGAGTTTGGAATCTGATTGATTGATTGCTTCTGTGGACAGGTGTCTTTTATACAGGTAACAAGCTGAGATTAGGAGCACTCCCTTTAAGAGTGTGCTCCTAATCTCAGCTTGTTACCTGTATAAAATACACCTGGGAGCCAGAAATCTTTCTGATTGAGAGGGGGGTGAAATACTTATTTCCCTCATTAAAATGCAAATCAATTTATAACATTTTTGACATGTGTTTTTCTGGATTTTGTTGTTGTAATTCTGTCTCTCACTGTTCAAATAAACCTACCATTAAAATTATAGACTGATCATTTCTTTGTCAGTGGGCAAACGTACAAAATCAGCAGGGGATCAAATACTTTTTTCCCTCACTGTAAGTATTTCCAGTTTCAGAGATTTTTGTAGTTCGTTCCAGTCATTGGCAGCAGAGAACTGGAAGGAGAGACGGCCAAAGGAGGAATTGGCTTTGGGGGGGACCTGTCACGATCGTCAAAAGGAGTGGACCAAAGCGCAGCGTGGTAAGTGTTCATCGTAGTATTTATTTACCTTAGAACACTACAAACAAAAGGAACAAACAATGAATACGACCGTAACGTCTTGTAGGCTTAACAAGCAGTAGAAAATTAAGATCCCACAACTACAGGTGGGGAAAGGCTGCCTAAGTATGATTCCTAGTCAGAGACAATGATAGACAGCTACCTCTGATTAGGAACCATACTCGGCTCAAAACAAAGAAATAGATATCATAGAATGCCCGCACCACACCCTGACCTAACCACATAGAGAAACAAACCCTCTCTCTCAGGTCAAGGCGTGACAGTACCCCCCCCCCCCCCAAAGGTGCGGACTCCCGGCCGCAAACCTGAACCTATAGTGGAGGGTCCGGGTGGGCATCTATTCTTGGCGGCAGCTCTGGTTCGGGGCATAGCCCCCCCACCGCCTGCTGATCCCCCCGCTTCTGTGTCGCCGGAGGAACCAGACCGTGGATCATCGCCGGAGGCTCTGAACTGCCGACTGCCGCTGAAGACTCTGGGCTGCAGACCGCCGCTGAAGACTTGGGGTTGCAGATCGTCGCTGAAGACTCGGGGCTGCAGACTGCCGCTGAAGACTCGGGGCTGCAGACCATCGCTGAAGACTCGGGGCTGCAGACCGTCGCTGGAGGCTCCGGACTGCAGACCGTCGCTGGAGGCTCCGGACTGGGGAGCGTCGCTGGAGGCACCGGACTGGGGAGCGTCGCTGGAGGCACCGGACTGGGGAGCGTCGCTGGAGGCTCCGGACTGGGGAGCGTCGCTGGAGGCTCCGGACTGGAGAGCGTCGCTGGAGGCTCCGGACTGGAGAGCGACTCTGTAGGTTCCGGACTGGGGACCGTCGCTGCAGGCTCTGTGCCATGGATCATCACTACAGGTTCCGCGCCATGAATCATCACTGGAGGCTTTGTGCCATGGATCATCACTGGAGGCTCCGGGCCATGAATTATCACTGGAGGTTTCGTGCCATGGATCATCCCTACAGGCTCCGGGCCATGGATCATCACTGGAGGCTTCGTGCCATGGATTATCACTGGAGGATTCCTCCGTGGAGCTGAAACCGGTCTCACCGGACTGGGGAGATGCACAGGAGACTGGGTGCGCAGAGCAGGCACAGGATATACTGGGCCGTGGAGGCGCACTGGAGGTCTGGAGGCACTTCTTCTGGAGGCGTCTGGAGGCGCACTGGAGGCACTTCTTCCTGGCTGACGGCCAACTCTAGCACGGCAATGGTGAGGAGCTTGTACCGAGCGCACTGGGCTGTGAGTGCGCATGGGCGACACAGTGCGCATCACCGTATACCACGGTGCTTGTTCAGTCACTTGCTCCCCACGGTAAGCACGGGTAGTTGGCTCAGGTCTTAAAACCGCCTTAGCCAATCTACCCGTGTGCCCCCCCCCCCCCCAATATTTTGGGGCGCTGCCTCTCGGGCCTCCGTTGTTGCCTTGCCTGTCGATCTCGTCGCTGTACCTCCCTCGCTGCTTCCATCTGTTACCATGGGAGGCAATCCCTTCCGGCCTGGATCTCCTCCCAGGTCCAGGATCCTTTGCCATCCCGGATGTCCTCCCTTGTCCAGTCCATCGGCCCACGCTGCTTGGTCCTTTGGTGGTGGGATCTTCTGTCATGGTCGTCAAAAGGAGTGGACCAAAGCGCAGCGTGGTAAGTGTTCATCGTAGTATTTATTTACCTTAGAACACTACAAACAAAAGGAACAAACAATGAATACGACCGTAACGTCTTGTAGGCTAAACAAGCAGTACAAAATTAAGATCCCACAACTAGGCGGCTGTATTTTTCCACAGTACACAGACCACCTGTCTCCTTATCTTTTGCCAGCCTAGCCGTTTTCGGTCAGTTGTTCCCCTCCCTAACTTAGGGAGGCCCATTTTCCTGTTCCTTTCACAAGGTCGTCTTATCAACTATGCCCTGTTCAATTTGAAATAGTAACAGTGTCTTAGTCTTAAACAGTCTTCTCACACACAGTATTGGATTATAGTTTTTAACACATTAATAATACTTATAAGTTTAATATATTTCACAAAGTTATATGGTATCAGGGTGAAATCATTTAGTCAAACCTTTAATCATATAATTTCCATTACAGGTAGCCAGGTGGAAAGCATGGCCAGCCGTAGAAAAATGCTTATTGAAATTCTCAATTATAGTGGATTTATCGGAGGTGACAGAGTTTCCTATCCTCAGTGCAGTGGGCAGCTGGGAGGAGGTGTTCTTATTCTCCATGGACTTTACAGTGTCCCAGAACTTTTTTGAGTTTGTGTTGCAGGAAGCAAATTTCTGCTTGAAAAAGCTAACTTTGGCTTTTCTAACTGCCTATGTATATTGGTTTCTAACTTCCCTGAAAAGTTGCATATCACGGGGGCTGTTTGATGCTAATGCAGAACGCCACAGGATGTTTTTGTGTTGGTTAAGGGCAGTCAGGTCTGGAGAGAACCAAGGGCTATATCTGTTCCTGGTTCTACATTTCTTGAATGGGGCATGCTTATTTAAGATGGTGAGGAAGGCATTTTTTTTAAATAACCAGGCATCCTCTACTGATGGGATGAGGTCAATATCCTTCCAGGATACCCGGGCCAGGTCGATTACAAAGGCTTGCTCGCTGAAATGTTTCAGGGAGCGTTTGGCAGTGATGAATGGAGGTCGTTTAACCGCTGACCCATTACGGATGCAGGCAATGAGGCAGTGATCGTTGAGATCTTGGTTGAAAACAGCAGAGGTGTATTTAGAGGGCAAGTTGGTTAGGATGATATCTATGAGGGTGCCCGTGTTTACGGCTTTGGGGTGGTACCTGGTAGGTTCATTGATAATTTGTGTGAGATTGAGGGCATCAAGCTTAGATTGTAGGATGGCTGGGGGTGTTAAGCATGTCCCAGTTTAGGTCACCTAGCAGCACGAGCTCTGAAGATAGATGGGGGGAAATCAGTTCACATATGGTGTCCAGAGCACAGCTGGGGGCAGAGGGTGGTCTATAGCAGGCGGCAACGGTGAGAGACTTGTTTTTAGAGAGATGGATTTTTAAAAGTAGAAGTTCAAATTGTTTGGGTACAGACCTGGATAGTAGGACAGAACTCTGCAGGCTATCTCTGCAGTAGATTGCAACACCGCCCCCTTTGCCAGTTCTATCTTGTCTGAAAATGTTGTAGTTAGGGATGAAGATTTGAGAGTTTTTGGTGGCCTTCCTAAGCCAGGATTCAGACACGGCTAGGACATCCGGGTTGACAGAGTGTGCTAAAACAGTGAATTAAACAAACTTAGGGAGGAGGCTTCTAATGTTAACATGCATGAAACCAAGGCTATTACAGTTACAGAAGTCATCAAAAGAGAGCACCTGGGGAATAGGAGTGGAGCTAGGCACTGCAGGGCCTGGATTCACCTCTACATCACCAGAGGAACAGAGGAGAAGTAGGATAAGGGTACGGCTAAAAGCTATGAGAATTGGTTGTCTATGACATCCGGAATAGAGAGTAAAAGGAGCAGGTTTCTGGGGGCGATAAAATAGCTTCAAGGTATAATGTACAGACAAAGGTATGGTAGGATGTGAATACAGTGGAGGTAAACCTAGGCATTGAGTGATGATGAGAGAGATATTGTCTCTAGAAACATCATTGAAACCAGAAGATGTCATAGCATGTGTGGGTGGTGGAACTGAAAGGTTGGATAAGGTATAATGAGCAGGGCTAGAGGCTCTACAGTGAAATAAGCCAATAAACACTAACCAGAACAGCAATGCACAAGGCATATTGACATTAAGGAGAGGCATGCTTAGCCGAGTGATCATAAGGGTCCAGTGAGATTCAGACAGCTAGCCGGGCCATAGGTAGCAAGCTGGCAGAAGATGGAGGGAGGTCTGTTTTTAGCCACCTCGTGCGTTTCCGTCTATAGATTAGTGGGGTTCCGTGTGGTAGGGGGGACCAGTCCAATTGGCAAAATAGTTATAGTTATAGTGGCCTAAGAAAATTGTCCGATTGACCTATTCAGATAGCAGCCGATAAGACAGCTAACGATTAGCGGGCCGCAGATGGGCATTCAGGTTACGTCGCGACGGAGGGGCCAGTTGGATAACTCCCTCGGGCAGATAACGTCGGTAGTCCAGTAGTGAAGGCCCGATGGGGCTCCGCATCGGCAGTAAAACGGGTCCGGATAGGTGATTGTAGCCCAGGAGTGGCTGATGGAACTCTTCAGCTGGCTAGCTCCGGAATAATTGATGTTAGCTCCGGGGCCGACATTAGCCAATAGTCACTCAGGTAGCAGCTAGCTAGCTGCAAGATCCAAGTGTAAATGTCCAGAGCCTCCGGTAGAAATCCGGGGATATGGAGAGAAAATAGGTCCGGTATGCTGTGGTCTGAGTCGTGCTGTACAAAACTGGCGATAGCTTTTCTAGCTAAGGGATAGCTGATGACCGCCAACCGTGGCTAGCTGAACTCCAACGTTAGCCAGTGAACTGGCCAACCTCTGGCTAACCTCTGGCTAGCTTCTGTTGTGGATTTCAGATTTGAGGTAAATAATATTTTTAAATTTTTTTAATTGGTGAGGTGGGTTGCAGGAGAGTGTTTTGAGGTTGAGTTTTTAGAAAAAAATATATAAAAAGATATGTGAAGAAAATATGTAAATATATATATATATATACACGGGACACGACAAGAGGAGGACAAAGGACGTCTGGCTGCTATGCCATATTGGAATGAAAGAATGAGGGGTTAAGACGAAGGGTGACACTCCTCTTGTCTGGACCCATTCTGAAAAACATTCAGTGCTCACTGAAAAGGCATGAAGTTCATTCACCCTCTTAGTGGAGGTAATGGCCAACAGGAATGCCATCTTCACAAATAGGTGCTTCAAAGTAATCAACTCTTGGGGTTTGAGAGTGGCTTAGCAAGCGCTAACAGCTCCACGCCAACGTTCCAGTTTGGCACCGAGCCACTGCTGGACAGAGACATCGAACTCCCTTCATAAATTTGAGAGCAATGGGTAGCAAGCCATGGGTCCCTCTTGGCATCCGTCATGGCATGCCGAGACAGCGGCTAAATACACTCTCAATGTGGATGGCGCTCGGCCCGCATCGAGCAGTGACTGTGAAAACCGTAAAACCGTTTGCACATATGGCTTTCAAACCAGGTACAGAATATGCCCCACCACAACTGATATGATGCACTGGTGGAAGAAACCATGGCGTCCCGCAATGTGTTCACCACATTGTTCTGAAGGCCTAGACTGGTCCACTAACACCTCTCAGAGGCCAAACACGAAGCTGGAAGCGGTGCGGGTCCGGATGCCACAGTGTCTCACCAGCCTGAAGAGAAGGTCAGGCCTCAGGGGTAGCTGCCATGTGGTCCTGAGAGGAGAGACAACAGAAGACTGAACCATGGTGGTCTCAGCCAGCATGGAGCTATCAAGAGCAGCTGGTGGCCAATCAAGATGACCCTCTCTAGTGTAGCTGTGATCGGGGGAAATGGTGGGAAAGTGTAAAGCGGCATTGCCGGCCAATCATGAGAGAGGGCATCGAGAACTAGCTGGGGCAATGTGTTCTCCTGAAATGCAAACAGGTCCACCTGTGCTCTCCCGAACCTGTCCCAAAGCTGTAGCACAGGTCCTGTGCACTCATCACCAACAGTTGACGGTGTCTGTGTTATTTTGGGTGCACAGCAAAAGACAAAGGCTGGCGGACCAGCTGAAATGCTGCGGTAACAGTGTCCACCATGCAATGTGAGAGTTCGGTCGGATAGGCACTGGCCCAAAACTCTCTCACCATAATTAACAAAAACTGATAAAGCTTTCGTATTGCCAGCGTCTGTGAAAAGTGTTCATTGCCCTAGCCGGGCACAACACACTGGGGGAAGCCCCTAGTTCACCCGCAACAGCGAGAGGAGCGTGTGGACAACTGTAATGGCCGGTTAACGTGTCTGTCAAATAGAACCCTTGGCCAGAATGAGGGGTTTGGGTGTAGGTTGACTCCTTCATCTGAACTCATTCGGAAACATTCAGTCAACCAGGACTTCAACATTAGAAGACTCTGAGACATTAGAGGCACCAGAATTATAGTGGTGGCCAGCATCGGAATTGGAGTTCGCAGCCTTACATCACTGTATTCAGTGCCCATGGGGATTCCACTTGGCTCTCTCACTTTGGTCTTTGGACCTGTGAGAAGCTGCCAATGCCAGTGGCAAGCACCTCAGGGTGACAGCAGAGTGCCAACCTTCTTAGATGCAGTCAGCTGCCTGTGGGCAGAGACACCTCGCATTTCTCAAGGCAAAAAGCCATGCTGGACATGGTAGTTTCTCTCTGTGGGAAGAAGAGATGGATAGTGTATACCCTGCAGTATAACAAAATAATATGGCAACCCCATCTATACACTGTGTAAGACCAGCAGTGTAATCTAGCTGTTATGGGAGTTTCTAAAGGAAACTAGGATAGTTACTGTCTGTACTGTAAACTAATGTAACAAAAATATACTAAACCCAGCTATATATTGAAACCCTCAGTGTAATAGATCTGAGATGTGCGTTTCCAGGGGAAACTAGGAGAGTTACTGTCTTAACTGTAAGTACAACAGAAAACTAGTAACACCTGCAGTGTAATCGCTGAAAAGTGAGTTTCCGAGGGAAACTAGGATAGTCACTAGAAACTAGCATAGTTACTGTATGTAGCCCTACTGTAAGTAGTGCATCAGAAAAACTACAGTAAACCCAGCTACACACTGTGTGAAAAAACAGTATTGTAATAGAGCTGTCAGTTTCCAATTAAGGGATAGTTACTGTCTGTACTGTAAAGTAGGGCAACAGAACTATAGTCAAGACAACTACACACTGAAACCCTCAGTGTAATAGAGCTGTGATGTCAGTTTCCAAGGGAAACTATGATAGTTACTGTCTGTACTGTAAAGTAGTGTAACGAAAACTATCGCAACTGTGTGAAAAAACACCAGTGTAATCTCACTATGGTTGGGCTAACATAAACTCAGCCAAATACTGGAAAATTAAGCCAACAGTGTAATATTACTGTCTATAATATACACTGTGCAATACTGTACGATAGTATAGAATGGGACCTACAGTATCAGCCTTTGTCTCATAGACTATCTGAATGAGAGGAGACGTAAATGGGTGTACCTTTTCTTTGTGGAAAAATAATCAAGCCAACAGTGTAAACTGCCTGACCATGATAGGTTTTTTACCTCACACACGTTTCTAGCTTATTTCTTGCTTTATACATGGAGGTGCTGGTTGGCAGGACTTAAGGGATAGTGTGTTTATAACCGTCCTTAGTCCTGCAATGGTCACCTCTCGTTAAGCTACTTTGCATAGCTCTTTCACCGTGGAACGCACAAGAGTCTAAGCAAGATGGCTGCGCCCTGTGAGAGATGAATCGCGGTGCGTCTCACGACAACTAGCTCGCTCTCAGGGGAGAACTGCAAGCCAGCTGGTGAGAAACATACAGTACCATTTTCTACATTGTAGAATAATAGAGAAGACATCAAAACTATGAAATAACATATATGGAATCATGTAGTAACCAAAAAAAGTGTTAAACAAATCAAAATATGTTATATTTGAGATTCTTCAAAGTAGGCACCCTTTGCCTTGATGACAGCTTTGCACATTCTTGGTATTCTCTCAACCAGCTTCATGAGGTACTCATCTGGAATGCCTAGTTAAAAGTTAATTTGTGAAATGCATTTCCTTCTAAATGCATTTGAGCCAATCAGTTGTGTTGTGACAAGGTAGAGGTGGTATACAGAAGATAGCCCTATTTGGTAAAAGACCAAGTCCATATTATAGCAAGATCAGCTCAAATAAGCAAAGAGAAATGACAGTCCATCATTACTTTAAGACATGAAGGTCAGGCAATACGGATCATTTCAAGACCAAGTGCAGTCATAAAAACCATCAAGTGCTATGATGAAACTGGCTCTCATGAGGACCGCCACAGGAATGGAAGACCCAGAGTTACCTCTGCTGCAGAGGATAAGTTCAGTAGAGTTACCAGCCTCCTTTGTTCACTGTTTTATCCATTCATCCATTTACTCACTCATGGATTCATTTATATGCATGTTGGATGTTTTTATTATTATACCTGCAACCTGCAAATGTATTATTTTATTTTATTTGCATTTATGCCACCTCAATCATAATGGCACTGCCTCTGTCCCTCAGTCAAGGTCAGGGATGGTGCAGGTTTAAAATCAGTTCAATAAAGTGAGGAGGTAGACAGTGCACATCTAGCATACAGAGTGGAGCAGAGAGAGATGAGGTGATTTGCCACCATGCCTCACAAGCAGCTCAGGTGTGTGAGGGACAGAGTGACGAGGGAAGGAAGAGAATAAGATATCACCATAGCATCTTTCTATGAAATAAAGGACAGAATAAGAGTATGTTGGGGAAAGGATTTGTTTGAGACAGGAGTGGAGGCATTGTACTAAAAGAAAAGCCTAGAGAGTGGTTCACTATTCCCCTGTAAATACTGCATATTTCCCTGTGTCTCTAAGTCATGTGTCTCTGTCCTTCATCTTTCCTCCCCAAGGCACTGGGTTCAGGGAGATTAAATATGGGCCCTGCTCTCACATTGGGATTCCCCAGCATGTTCGCACCACACTACTTTGGTGGTGACACATTGCTAAACTAAATAGATTGGATTGAAAAAGTGCTGTGACTGGGAAGGTCAAGTCTTCCTATACCACTGAAGCAAGCTCAACCTGATTCAGCTCGCCTGCTTTAACCTGGTGCTGGACTGGTAGACCCCTCCCCACCCCCCTACTCTCTTCCTACTAATAACATATAGTTAAAGCTGTGTACCAACACAAACATTTACTGTAGATGTGGAATAAGAAAGTGAAAACTGGTGGACGAAATTAGAACAATACTATAACTGATTGGTTTCATAAACTGATCTGTTATAACAAGCGGATTAGGCTCATATATGAAATACCCTTAGGAATAAAAAGGGAAAAAACAGAATGAAATAATTGTGCTGCGTTTAACTGTGTCTTAATCAAAATAAAGCTCTACCTCTTGTCTCAGACCATTCTTTGTGACGTAATGCTGAGACAGAGGCAGAGATGGTCCTGCATACAGAGCCACAGCATACTGCAGCTAGAGAGATAGAGAGAGAGAGAGAGAGAGAGAGAGAGAGAGAGAGAGAGAGAGAGAGCGTGCCCATTCACATACATTCATATGCACAAATGTACACACACCCTCACCAATGTGCACAAATCAACGTTGAGATGATCATGACGTATACAACATACACCCCCTGAACATATTGTGCATGCAGGCTCTTTAAAGCGCACACACAAATTCACACACAAAGTCTCTGCTCACAAGCGGCAGCAGTCGGGAAATGTCCAATGGGCCAGCGCTGAAACTGGGAAACTATTTATAGCTATCGCCATTCATGGATTAAATAAGGTCAATATATGTATGTATTTTATTATCTCTTCACTGTGTCCCTGTTTTCCTTTTCCTGCAGAGTCTCTCATCTGCTATGTTGCTATCTAAAGCAATCTCTCAATCTCCCAAGCACACTTACACAGTCGCACGCATAGACCAACTCAAAAATACATAAACACAATTAAAAGAGCATGGAATATACATGGACATTGACCCAGGAATTCACAGACATGGTTTATGGCACATCTATAGGCAAGTGTGAACCAGGCTGTATGTAGCCTAGCGTGTGCAAGCTGAAGATGTGGTTGGGTGGAGGGCAGGATTGGTGCTGTTTCCATGGAAACAGAGCAGTCAGCACATCTGTATTTCTGCCACTGTCACAGCAGGATCTGCCGGGTTCCCCCTGCTGCTTCTTTACCACTGCCCTCAGTACGATCTCGGGCTCACACCCCACCACAGCACGCACAGCCCGCTCTCTAGTACAAACAGGTCTCAGAGCAGATTACAGTACTATCACAAGCAGCCATTGCAGAGCATCAATGATGTCATGAGCAGAGGCAGTTGGAACGGGATGTTGGAATATGAAGACTGCAGAAACTACACTCTGATCCATCTCCCAAACCCAGCATTTTGTACAAAAACCAAACTCTAAAATCCTCACTCTCACTCTCGTCCATCTCTCTTTCTGTCCATCTCTGTCTGTGTCTGTCCCCGCTCTCTCTCTGTGTCTCTGTGGCTGGGAGTAAGGGAGGCCAGAAGCTCTAATTAGAATGCGAGGGAGCGAGTCACTGCTGTAAATTGAAAACATATTGATTCCCTGTGCTCTGCTCTCCAGAGTGTGGAACCAGCAAAGGGAGAGAGAGAGAGAGAGAGAGAGAGAGAGAGAGAGAGAGAGAGAGAAAGAGAGAGAGGGAGAGAGAGAGAGAGAGAGAGAGAGAGAGAGAGAGAGAGAGAATGGTGGACTACAGGGAAAAGGGGGATGAGCCTCACAGATGAAGTATTTCCTTGAAATGAACATGGGAACATTAGCATATAGTGGTCTCATAAGTCTTCCAAATTATAGTGCATTCAGAAAGTATTCAGACCCCTTGACTTTTTCCACAAATTTGTTACGTTACAGCCTTATTCTAAAATTGATCAAATAAAATGTTTTCCACACAATACCCCGTAATGGAAAAAGCAAAAACAGGTTTTTAGAAATTTTAGCAAATTTATAAAAATAAAAAACAGATACCTTATTCACATAAGACCCTTTGCTATGAGACTCGAAATTGAGCTCAGGTGTATCCTGTTTCCATTGATCATTCTTGAGATGTTTCTACAACTTGATTGGAGTCCACTTGTGGTAAATTCAATTGATTGGACATGATTTGGAAAGACACACATCTGCTTATATAAGGTCCCACAGTTGACAGTACATGTCAGAGAAAAAACCAAGCCATGAG
Source organism: Salmo trutta (assembly GCF_901001165.1). Taxonomy (NCBI): domain Eukaryota; kingdom Metazoa; phylum Chordata; class Actinopteri; order Salmoniformes; family Salmonidae; genus Salmo; species Salmo trutta. Next base: position 59,113,782 of record NC_042957.1, read on the forward strand.
ATCGAAAAAATTGTCCGTAGAGCTCTGTGGCAGGATTGTGTCGAGACACAGATCTGGGGAAGGGTACCAAAACATTTCTGCAGCATTGAAGGTCCCCAAGAACACAGTGGCCTCCATCATTCTTAAAAAATAATAATTATGTAACCTTCATTTAACTAGGGAAGTCAGTTAAAACCTCTTTGGGCTAGTGGTGCCTCAAGCGACCCACCTCAACAACATCCGGTGAAATTGCAGAGTGCCAAATTCAAATGACAGAAATCGTAATATTATACTTTCATGAAAATACAAGTGTCATACGTCATTTAAAAGATACACTTCTTGTTAATCCAGCCGCGTTGTCAGATTTCAAAAAGGCTTTACAGCGAAAGCACACCGTGCGATTATCTGAGGACAGTGCCCCGCATACAAAAGCATTAAAAACATTTTCCAACCAAGCAGATGCATCGCGAAAGTCAGAAATAGCGAATACCTTCATCTGGTTGCAATCAAAAGGGTCCCTGTTACATAACAAATGATCCTTTTGTTCGATAAAGTCCTTCTTTATATCCCAAAAAAGTATGTTTATTTGGCGCGCTTCATTCAATAATCCACAGCTTTCCCCTTGTTCAAAATGTATACAAAATGAATCCCAAACGTTACCAATAAACTTGGTCCAAACATGTCAAGCAACGTTCCTAATTAATCCTCAGGTACCCTAATATGTAAATAAACTATAAAATTGAAGACAGAAAATAGTATATTCAATACCGGAGATAAATAACCAAGTGTGCACCTCAGTCATCCAAACTTCCGAATACTGCCCCCTATCCCTAAAAGGTTTTAAGAACTAATTCTTATTTACAATTGGCCTACATCGGCCAAACCCGGACAACGCTTGGCCAATTTTGCACCACTCTATGGGACTCACAATCACAAGCAATCGGGGGAGAAGGGCCTTGGTCAGGGAGGTGACCAAGAACCCAAAGGTCACTCTGACAGAGCTCCAGAGTTCCTCTGTGGAGATGGGAGAACCTTCCAGAAGGACAACCATCTCACTCCACCAATCAGGCCTTTATGGTAAAGTGGCCAGACGGAAGCCACTCCTCAGTAAAAGGCACATGACAGCCCACTTGGAGTTTGCCAAAATGCACCTAAAAGACTCTCAGACCATGAGAAACAAGATTCTCTGGTCTGATGAAACCAAGATTGAACTTTTTGGCCTGAATGCAAAGCGTCACGTCTGGAGGAAACCTGGCACAATCCCTACGGTGAAGCATGTTGGTGGCAGCATCATGCTGTGGGGATGTTTTTCAGCGGCAGGAACTGGAAGACTAATCGGGATCGAGGGAAAGATGAACAGAGCAAAGTACAGAGAGATCCTTGATGGAAACCTGCTCCAGACTGCTCAGGCCTCAAACTGGGGCGAAGGTTTACCTTCCAACAGGACAACGACCCTAAGCAGCCAAGACAGCGCAGGAGTGGCTTCGGGGCAAGTCTCTGAATGTCCTTGAGTGGCCCAGCCAGAGCCCGGACTTGAACCCGATCGAACATCTCTGGAGAGACCTGAAAATAGCTGTGCAGCGATGCTCCCCATCCAACCTGACAGAGCTTGAGAGGATCTGCAGAGAAGAATGAGAGAAACTCCCCAAATACAGGTGTGCCAAGCTTGTAGCCTCATACCCAAGAAGACTCGAGGCTGTAATCACTGCCAAAGGTGCTTCAACAAAGTACTGAGTAAAGGGTCTGAATTGTTACGTAGGTAAATGTGATATTTCAGTTTACATTTTTTGAAAATTCTAAAAACCTAGTTTTGTTTTGTCATTATGAGGTATTGTGTCTAGATTGATGAGGAAAAACAACTATGTAATACATTTTAGAATAAGGCTGTAATGTAACAAAATGTGGAAAAAGTCAATGGGTCTGAATACTTTCCAAATGCACTGTATTTGCTTAAGGCCCATTCACACCATAGAAAAAGATTGATTAATGAAGAAAGGCCAGAGCGAGAGAATGATCAAGCATTGAAGTGGCACACCAGGAAATAGGAGCGGAGAGAGAGAAAGAATGGTCATTCATTACCTCCAGCCACACCCCCATTAAATATGGACAAACCCCTCCCCTTTATCCATTGTACACACCTGATTGATTATGAGAACAGGGTGAGAGTTGGAGGGAGGAAAACAGTGGATAGCGCGAGAGGTGTGTGTGTGTGTGTGTGTGTGTGTGTGTGTGTGTGTGTGTGTGTGTGTGTGTGTGTGTGTGTGTGTGTGTGTGTGTGTTGAGGGTACAATCAGGCCCTTGCTGAGCTTGTATGTCTGTTAGAAACGGAACACAAGCAGAAATGAAATGGGAAAAGACAGATGGTAAGTTCGAAGTGAGTAGCTGTCAGGTTGAGTCGCACACATACCTGTGTGTCTGCCCCTGGGCACTACAATAGCATCCTCACTCGGTACAGTACTGTCTCTCCATAGCACAGCAGTAACAATAAGTGCCTTCAACAGCACCAGGCACTGAACACATACTGCTCCAATGCTGAGATATTGAGTGTCATGTAGACTGGTCACGCCACTCTGCCAGACAGAGTGCCTTGCAGAAAGCATGCACAGCCCTCATGTTTTTAGTTGCACAATGACATTGATGCACCATGTAGGCTATGTTTCTGATAGCACTGACGTTGTAAATAGGGAAATCACATAAGGTTATGCTAGATAGAGAGCCATGAAAAAAGCATATCAAGCATTCTACATCTGCATACATTCACCAACATGTGCACAAGATACAATGCTCCAGCGGGCATTCACAATTTTGTTCAAAATCCCCATACCTTTTATGGAACATTGGGTGACCAAGACAATGACCCAGTATTGAACCCTGATTGGATGCCATCCAGGCGGCCATTGTGGATCACAGCCGCAGAACACCAGTCAGGTGAAGAAGCTGAGGCGCTGCAGCAGAGAGAGACAACCATGTCAGAACGCTCACTCAGCTCAGCTCAGAGCAGGCACCCGGGGATCAGAGAGGAACCGCTGCTGACGGGGCAGTGTCCTCAACATGCAACACAGCCGCAGAACACTGGAGAACACAGCTAAACAAAAACGCATAAGACTGGGGATCACAGCAGAACAGTGGAGAAGAACACAGGCTAACACAGGTCAACACCACAGAACACACTGGAACAGGACAGAGAGGAACCAAGGAATAGAGGAACAGAGGAACAGAGGAATAGAGGAGTACAGGAGCAGAGGAATAGAGGAATAGAGGAACAGAGGAATACAGGAACAGAGGAACAGAAGAATAGAGGAGTACAGGAGCAGAGGAATAGAATAATAGGGCCACAGAGGAACACAGGAACAGAGGAATAGAGAAACAGAAGAATAAAGGAACAGAGGGATAAGGGATGAGTAGATAGAGGGTTAGGGAGGAATTGTGGCACCTGTCATGAGAGTGATTCAATTCGTCACACAGATAATCTAGTGGAGAGAGGGGAGGAAGGTGGGGATGGTGGCAGGGAAGCTGTTTGGTACGTTGTCTTTTGACTGTCTGAATGTAGTTGGATGGAACTGGAATGCAAACAATTTTGTGGCACAGGGACATGTTTCCACTGGCAGCCTGTTTCACAGGCTACTCTCAGTCTGAGAATGGGACTGCTGTGGAAACTGTGGTCTATCAGTTGGTAATGATGAGAAACAATAAGTAGGTCCAAGCCCCCCACATCTACCTGGTGAAGAGAAGACTAGCACCCCCTGGTGAAGAGAAGACTAGCACCCCCTGGTGAAGAGAAGACTAGCACCCCCTGGTGAAGAGAAGACTAGCACCCCCTGGTGAAGAGAAGACTAGCACCCCCTGGTGAAGAGAAGACTAGCACCCCCTGGTGAATGAGTCTAGTTATTCTGGCAGCCAGCTGCCAGTCATCAGCTTTATCTAAAATAACTGTCAATGGCCACAATGAAACATTATGCTATCCATTTAGAGGGGAAGAAATTGTTGTATTTTTACACTGTCCTGTGAAACAGACAGGAAAATGAAAGCAAGGGGTGACATTTGAGTGGGGTCAGCAATGGGATGAGCTTGGTGAATTTATGCAGTTTGTCCAACACAACCATATCCATTGTGTACCCTGTTAATATAGACTACAGAAGCACATGATGTACTGTACTGTTAGCCCCTATGGCAGCAGTGCAGCCCTGTCTCTGGGATCCCTTCTTCCCTGCCTCAGAGCAGAGCTGTAGAGACTAGAGAGATCAGCCCCAGAGACCAAACGGCTCCAGGGTAGAACCTCACCCAGAGACTCGCACTTAACGGGGATCACCTTCAATTAACAGGGATCGAGACGAGCGTTCAAAGGGCTGCTGCCTCCTTCAAAGTGGGCCAACACTTTTCTTCCCTCTCCTCCCTCTCCTCCATCTTTTTTACTCCAGAGCACAATTTACTTAAAGCATTCCTTAAGCCAATACTCCAGGGGTGCTTTAGCAAGGCCCTGATTAGGCCGGATCTACAGATTGACATAAAGAGTCCATTTGGGAGTTGTGTGGGTGCGGAACTGGGCTCCCTCTGATTGGTGCAGGCTCGACCTGTCAGGGGTAATTGTTTAATAAACCCGAGGGTGTCCCAAATCCTGACCGCGACGGCGAATCAGAGAGGTCTTTAGTCAGAGCACAAGGCCCCCCTCCCAGCTGGGTAGTGGTAGTGTGAGTGAGGGATCCAGAATGGATGAAGAGAGGGGAAGGGCAAGCAAACGAAGACACACAGAAAGACAGTCTGAAAGACAGATATAGATGATAAATACACACAAATATGAGGGTGAAATGAAGGTGCTGTTTATTGACATAGGAAAAATTGCATTTTCCACAGGACTAGGGATTACAGAGACTAAGCATTTTTCAGCTTGACCCAGATGAGAGGAAGAGAGGAAGAAATAAGTAAAGGAGAGAGAGGACACAGTGAGCTGAGAAAAAAGTATGTGAGGTTTCCATTCAGAGCAAGACACCGATGAAAATGTTTCATCTCAGTCACACATTAAAGACCTACAGCGTGAGGGAGTGTTTCTCTGTTCAGAACTGATAAATGCTGAAGTAAGAGAAACACACATCACCTTGTCCAAACGTGTCACGGAGACATTGGCCACCGCTCATAACCTTGGGAAGAAAATGATGATGACTTTTCTTTTATGATGAAGCTCTCAGTCATTCAACCTGCACAGACCAGATGACAGAGCCAGTGGTACGTGTGTGCCAGGGCCAGATTTCTGCTAACCTTATAGGCTCAAGTGTTTATTTGATATCCAATGGAAGGGCTGTGTAGATCAGAGGTGGGTCCCATGGGTCTATTACATCAGGATTATTAATGAGTGGGGCGCTAGGGACTGCCAATACAGTTAGTAACCAGGTTCAAAATGGCCTGCATTTGAAAAACACTCAAATTAGGACGGATGACTATGGCCAGCAGGTTTTCCTGATCATATGACTTGCTCAGGAAAATCTCCTGGCCCCGTTAGGTTGTACCTAAAACTAGGCCCAGAGTTTTTCCAGATCATGTCGATCTTGTGTTGACATCTCACTCCAACCCTATGCAACAGTCACTGTGTACCCAGCTCCCAGTCCCAATCCAGTGTTCATGCATCAGTTTATTTGCTGCATCGGTTTGTTGAGATCACAGAGTCCCTGGCCAAAACTAGCAGTGCTATTTGTTTGCTAATTGCTCGGTAAAGCCACTGGGACACGGGCTAATGGGCCCCCAGATCTGTGCACATGGCTGGGTTGGGTAAACATTAGAGATGAGTGATGGAGGGAGAAGCCTGCCATAGTTGAAGAGTTGGACTTAAGAATCACCAGGAAGATCAAATTAATTCATATTAATATTACGAGGAGCAAGAGTCGACAGGACTCCGCCCTAATGGAATGGCAGAATCATATCCATATGCAAACTATAGCCATACATTGCATGAGTTAATTGCACAAATGTATGGTAGGCCTATGGTTGGTTCTCTACGGAAATCCAGAAAGCACATATTAATACAACAATTATTGCATTGTTATGTCGAGATCACAACTTATCTATCTTCTGATCACGACGTAACAAAAGTTGTTTTGTCGAGATCACAAGATAAACTCTGTAAATATGAGTGGATGTATTGATGATAGATTGACAGCAGTGTCATAGTGGACCAAAGACAGAAAGACTCTACAAAGATCTAATATCTTTGATCAGAGCACATCTGTTGTCAGTGTCCTATAGGCCTGGGCCTTCTTATCAAAGCTCCAGCAATATAAGACAAACTGAGGAATTACAAACAAACTGCACATGTTACAGTATGGAAAGGGGATACCTAGTCAGTCTGACAACTGAATGCATTCAACCGAAATGTGTCTTCCGAATTTAACCCAACCCCTCTGAATCAGAGAGAGATGCCGGGGGCTGCCTTGATCAATGTCATCTGCACAGTGGTTTTTGGGGGTTAACTGCTTTGTTCAAGCTCAGAACAGCAGTTTTTTCCCACCTTGCCAGCTCAGGGATTCAAACCAGTGACCTTTCAGTTACTGGCCCAACGCTCTTAACCGGTAGGCTACCTGCCGCCCGAAATGTATCAGTGAGAGGATTTTTAGAACTGGATGAATGGTGGTGCTGTCCTTCAGTAACACAACATTTTGCCCACCATTTATGGCTGAAATGACAAATAGACTGTAACCTTCATGAAATGTTTGAGTATTTAGAAACCTCAACATGTGATTCACTTCACTTGTTTTCCTAGTTTTATTTTTCTGTTGACACGACTTCCGCCAAAGTCGGCTCCTCTCCTTGTTTGGGCGGCGTTCGGCGATCGACGTCACCGGCTTTCTAGCCATCGCTGCTCCATTTTTCATATATCCATTTGTCTTGTCTTGTTTCCATACACACCTGGTTTTCATTTCCCCAATGAAGCTACTTGTATTTAACCCTCTGTTTCCCATCATGTTTTGTGCGTAATTGTTTCATGTTATGTGGTGTTAGTTTACGCGCTTTACTTTTATGTTCTGTTTTTTGAGCGTGTTTGATTTATGTAGTGCTCTCGTTTTTGGAACTATAATAAAAGTGTGCCTGTTCATTATACTCTGCTCTCCTGCACCTGACTTCACCTCCAATACACCTTTGACAGAATTACACACCTTCAATGGAGTCAGCAGGAGCAGGTACCCCGGTTAGAGGAGTCGAGGAGCGCGTCCAGGAACATTCGGCCATGTTACAACATCTTGGTGCCATGATGGATCGCGTTGTCCAGACCATGGACCGCTTGGAGAGACAGGAAGTCTCTCCAGTGCCTCGACCAGCACAACCGGGGTTGTCTCCATCCGTTCCATCCGGAGAGAGTTCCAGTGGTAGCGCCGGTCGTGTGGGATCTGGATGCGGACATTGAGCAGGCGTTGCGTACGGAGCCCGTTCCCCTCCAGTGTCCCGTTGGGCGTATGTGCGTTCCGTCTGCTGTCCGTGACCAGTTGATCTATTGGGCCCACACGTCTCCCTCCTCTGGTCATCCGGGGTTCGGTCGGACAGTGCACTGTCTGACTGGGAAGTACTGGTGGCCCACTTTGGCTAAGGACGTGAGGGTTTATGTCTCCTCCTGCTCGGTGTGTGCCCAGTGTAAGGCTCCGAGACACCTGCCCAGAGGTAAGTTACATCCCTTACCCGTTCCACAACGACCTTGGTCACATCTGTCAGTGGATTTCCTAACGGATCTTCCTCCCTCACAGGGAAATACCACGATCCTGGTCGTTGTGGATTGTTTTTCTAAGTCCTGCCGTCTCCTCCCTCTGTATGGTCTCCCTACGGCCCTACAGACTGCGGAGGCCCTGTTTACACACGTCTTCCGGCACTACGGGGTGTCTGAGGATATAGTGTCAGATCGGGGTCCCAGTTCATGTCGAGAGTTTGGAAGGCGTTCATGGAAAGTCTGGAGGTCTCGATTAGCCTTACCTCAGGTTTTCACCCCGAGAGTAACGGGCAGGTAGAGAGAGTCAAACAGGATTTGGGCAGGTTTCTGCGGTCCTATTGCCAGGACCGGCCAGGGGAGTGGGCAGGGTTTATGCCCTGGGCCGAGATGGCACAGAACTCGCTTCGCCACTCCTCCACTAACCTCTCCCCCTTTCAGTGCGTATTGGGGTACCAGCCGGTTCTGGCATCGTGGCATCAGGGTCAGACCGAGACTCCTGCGGTGGACGACTGGTTTAGGCGCGCGGAGGAGACATGGGAGGCCGCCCGTGTTCACCTCCAGCGAGCCGCGCGTCACCAGAAAGCCAGCGCGGACCGTCACCGCAGTGAGACCCCGGTGTTCGCACCGGGGGACCTGGTCTGGCTCTCGACCCGTAACCTGCCCCTCTGCCTGCCCTGCCGGAAGCTGGGTCCACGGTTTGTGGGGCCATTTAAAGTCCTGAGGAGGGTGAATGAGGTATGTTATAGATTACAGCTTCCCTCTGATTATCGTATTAACCCCTCGTTCCATGTGTCTCTCCTCAGGCCGGTGGTGGCTGGTCCGTTCCAGGAATCTGAGGTGCGGGAGGTCCCTCCGGCCCCTTTGGACATCGAGGGGGCGCCGGCATACATCGTTCGTTCCATCCTGGATTCGAGGCGTCGGGTGGGCGGCCTTCAGTACCTCGTGGAGTGGGAGGGTTATGGGCCGAAGGAGAGGTGCTGGGTTCCGGTTGCAGATGTTTTAGATACTGAACTGCTGCGGGAGTTTCACCGTCGCCGGCCAGATTGCCCTGCGCCTCATCCTCCGGGTCATCCTCGAGGCCGGTGTCGGCGCGCCGCTGGAGCCACACATCGGGGGGGGGGGGGGGGTAAATGTCACGACTTCCGCCGAAGTCGGCTCCTCTCCTTGTTCGGGCGGCGTTCGGTGATCGACGTCACTGGCTTTCTAGCCATCGCCGCTCCATTTTTCATATATCCATTTGTCTTGTCTTGTTTCCATACACACCTGGTTTTCATTTCCCCAATGAAGCTACTTGTATTTAACCCTCTGTGTCCCATCATGTTTTGTGTGTAATTGTTTCATGTTATGTGGTGTTAGTTTACACGCTTTACTTTTATGTTCCGTTTTTTGAGAGCGTTTGATTTATGTAGTGCTCTCGTTTTTGAACTATAATAAAAGTGTGCCTGTTCATTATACTCTGCTCTCCTGCACCTGACTTCGCCTCCAATACACCTTTTGACATCTGTACTAGTTTTTAATTGTTGTTTGTGACTGTGTTTGGCTGCTATTGACAGGCCAATCTCTCTGTTAAAACTATTCAAGAAATGAAAATAAACTTTCATTGGTAGTCTGCAACCACAAACCTCAATGTTAACTTTTCTTGCCATAAACATTCAACATTCAATTCAAATAGTAGCGCAACATCACTTTTACATGTCTTTAAAATTGGATTGTACTGGAGCCAAAACTGGATGCAATATATAACTGCCAGACAAAAGGCAATTTCTGCCTGGGTTAATCCCTTATCAAAATAAAAATGGATGCATTGATCCACCCTTGGCTCTGCCTTGGCCATATTGTCAAGCTATCATCAATACATCCATTCCTATGTATAGAGTTCATCTCGTGAACTCACAAAACAAATTTTATGTAATGATCACCAGAAAATATCTCCAGAATAGGAGGGAATCATTTTTTTTATTTATATGTCCTCTCTGAACTTCCGTTGTTCTTTCTAAAGCTGTTGGAATGAAACGCTCAATTGCAGTTTTGGCGCATGAAAGCTAGGGGGAGACAAGCTCCTGAACACTGAACGACTCTTATGGCGCGCGGAGGGAGCTGTCCTTTCAGCACTTTGAGAGTGGACCACACAATCAAGAGCAGTGGCGGACAACCCCCGCGCGTTTCTCTGGCTTCCTGCTGCTTATTTCTCCATTCAGAGTTATTGCAGTAAGGTGTGTGGAGTAATTACATGTATAGGACCGAGAAAATATTTTGCTGGCAGTGGCAGTGGCAGGAGCTAATAAATCTGATTGCTTTGCAATTATAAATGACACCGTGATTGTTTGGATCAAAATGGCCAAGTCTGAAAACAGCCCAAAAGCGAGTCCATCTCATAAGGCTGTCCTGCGTCAAAATATGGAAATGTTATTTGGTAATTAAACAAATTATGATAGAGGGAGAGAAACCACAGCTGCACTAAAGGTGTAGGCTGTAAAATCTGAGAAATTGGCACCCAAAATCCAATCCAAGCGAGCACGAAAAATAGTAGAGTCACGCAATTCAGACTCAATCCAATAAATCATTATGGGGGATTATTTTAGGAACATTATGAGCACCATGAATAGACTATCATAAAATCCTGTGGTGGCAATAACCCAAAGCACGTCAGGGCTTATAATGCTAATGCATAAATATAAAATACAGTTCTCCATAATCCTTCAACCAGTTCTAACTAACCCCACCCCCCTCTTTTCACACACACACACACACACACACACACACACACACACACACACACACACACACACATATATACCCATACACACACAAAACTAGCCCGCAACCCCCGCACCCCCTATTCACCCCTCCCTCCACTCCAGAAATGGAATTAAAATCTTTAATAGGCTATCTTTCCAGCATCGGTGGACGAGCACTGTAGCCTACTAAAGCCAGAGTATAGCATCAGTCAGTGTGGGAAGAAAATATACTCATAATCTTCAGCACTACAATCAGCATTCAAACACTGACATAAACCATCGTTTTAAGAGGAGAAAACCTCAATTAAATGCATAGCGCTGTGACACTGACATCCAGAATATACGGACTCCAATTTTCTCCCCTCTCAACGGCTCTGTGGATCTGTGCTGTTGGGTCGGCGTGGCGTGCTGTCGGTCTCTTCCTCCGGTTGTGTAATATCTTTCTAGACCAGCTACACACTCCTACACCCTCAGAAGAAAAACTCCGCTGTCATCTGAACGAACAAGGGAAGGAACAAGGATTGGAACATATACTGTCGTTTTTTGCTTTGATTTGCAACTGAGTTTTCTATCAGATTATTTTCGATTTACATGGCGCAAGGGCTATGCAAGTGGGAAGGTTCTGGTTCCGGTTCTGGGTGTGATACAACCGTGAGTTTGGATATCCAAGTAACAACGGTATTAACAGTGGTACTAAAACGGATCAGTTCCGGAGGCATCTCCAACTCCTCTTTCTCCTCTTCCCGGCTTTATGTCGAGTAATGGTCGGCTTGCCTTGCTGGATGCACCCCGCTCTCTCCGGATCGTCGACTGCACCCTTTCCAACCGCAAATCCCCATTTTCGGCGGAAACCTTCAAGGAGCTAAGGGCTACATATGGAAACTGGGGATCAGAATTTTAGGAAAAAGGAAATCTAGCGCTTGTTTAATTTGTTTTCGACCTGATTTATCTGTTTCTTTACTAATTAATTAATTTATTCATTGGGCTTGATTTCTTCATTCCATTGTTGGTTGATTTATCAAATTGATGCAAGCCCTATAGTATTTTACTTTCTTATATAATATAGACCCCAGGATTATTTTCATTTGTTTCCACTGGACTTGAATCGTCCATTTATTTACAATTGCTTTTCTTATTTTCCCTGTCCTTCATTTCCCGTCCCTGTTTCTCTCCTTGCTTTTCCATCTTGACTATAATAGCCCTGACATAGGGTTATTCAAACACAATTAAACATAAAATATATACAAATTCAGCATTATATGCCAACAATAATTGTAATTAATTTCGCATCTAAGAAACGTATTGACTTGCCAGGCAGAATTGTTGTAAGCCTACCATTACTCTAACACCACCCCCACCCTCTTCTCTTCATCCATTTGAGCTCATATTCATTCAGTGCTATCCATAGAATAGTACTTCTCTGCAAACCTTGCACATCAAGAAACACATTGCCAGCGATCTACATGTGTTAAATGCTACATTGTAAAGCATGAGACAAAAGCTAGTCTCAAAGCAGAATAGCCTACTGAATTTTGATTGAGGCTATCCCCTTTTCCATGTATATTACAGTCTCTCTCTACCTATCACTTACTGTGATTGTATATTATACATAATATAATCTTTACATTAGTAGGTTCATGCTGCAACTGCCAGTGTAGGCTAGTTGTAGTCATAGGGATAACAGTTGACGCTATAGTCCATTTTAGAGGCCATTACCTTGTCCATAATTCTTATATTTGGGGTAACATTTAGTAAGAACCCATCTGGGGAGAGAGACACTGCGTCCTCCTCCCCAAACTACCCTAAAAGGAAACCCAATTTCTCTTAGTCAGTCCTCGCCCAAACGCAACCATAAGGTTCCTACCGCATCCACCTCCTTCCCCCTCCTTTCGCTCAAATATATCCCATTTTTTTAGTTTGGTTTGGTCCCGTAAATTTTCAAATATTTATTTCCTATATATCAAGAGGAAAGGGGGTCCCCCTTTCATGGAATGCGGAAATATGGGTCTGTTTGACCGCGGAGTTCAGATGCTATTGACCACGGTCGGCGCATTTGCCGCCTTCAGTCTCATGACCATCGCGGTTGGCACGGACTACTGGCTGTACTCGCGCGGCACGTGCAAGTCAAAGTCGGTCAGCGATAACGAGACCAGCAAGAAGAACGAAGAGGTAATGACCCATTCGGGATTGTGGAGGACGTGTTGCTTAGAAGGTAATTGAGCCACATGCGTTTTGCAGTCACCTTATTTTCTCCATGTCAGTATACCATAGTGATTACATTTTAACCTTTAGCTACATGTAGTAAAATTCATCCCACTCAGTGAAGTTATAACATTTATCTCTTCCTTTGCTTTTCTACTGACATATGCCATGCGGATCAGGTTTATCTTAGCCCCATACAGTGTATCAAACACAGAATTGGGCCAATTAACTACTGTAAGAACCCTCCATTTCACACCTCTTAGGCCTATACACAATCCCCAAGTGACACCTTCAAAACATGACTTTTCTACATTCTTTGCCACCAGTCGATTGTATTGTTCAAAACAGCACCAAGTGACCATGTCATTCTTCAAGCATTTCTAATTGTGATAACATATGATAATGACCAGTGCACAAGAGCAACAGAGAGTCAGCCATCCCTGTCAAAGGTCTATTTCCATCCAGACCCCACCTTTGACCTCAGGATGATGGGGTGCCTTAACAGTGCTTGTCATTTACCCTTTGACCTGGCAGTGCTTAGTATTTTCTAAGTTGTCAAACACAGTCACCTCTCAAGCGCAGGTTCAAGACCACCTCCCACGTCTTGACTTGACACACAGCGGGGTCTTGTTTCCTGTCATGCTCTGGCGGAGGCGTCAGATGCTGACTTTGAGCGTAACCTTGTGAGGTCACGCAGCGTTACATCTTCTTAGCAGAGAGATTCACACAGGCCTCCTGTCTCTCTGCACACTCCTCTGTCATTTGATAAGCAGTAAGCAGTCAGTCTCAGGTCAGATCTCTGCTCTAACAGCCTGAGGTGAAGTCAGCCCCAGGAAGTGGTTTATGAAAATAATGTCAGTGCCACTCAGCTGTAAAGATCTGATGATTTGAACTCTTCAAAATGTGTATGTTTGCACAGAATAAAGATATGTGTTTTTTGGCATGTTAAATTCACATTGGCAAAAATGTATTAAAAAATTGGAAATTACAGGGATGTATTTTTATTTTGAGAGTTTCCTGGGCAATAAAAGTACTGTTGTATGTTAATTTATTAACCGACATTACTGGGTGATTTTGACCAAGGTAGGATGGCTGACGTTGGCCATATCTGTCAGGGCGGCCTAAGCATCTGCTTAAGGTTTGTTCAAGGTCTGTCTGACACCCTCCAGCTACCCTTTCCAGGAACTCTGCATCTGTTCTCCTGTGCTAGCCAGGACATACAGTGGGAGAGCCATTTTAGGTCTCAACGTGACCCATCACGGGTTTTCAAAGACTACAGATTTTTAACCTTTGTTGAAATTCACACTTATCTGTGAAGGTGTAGAAAATCAGTGGTGTGATATGACTGGCCTTTGCCTTAGTCAGGCTGTTATGTAATTAACAGACAATTGTTCATAGTCCAGACCTGACCAAAATCTCCTATACTTGGCACAAGGTGAATTATAATTACAAAGCCCATATGCCGCAGCTTCTCTTTTGTGGCAAGATAACAGCCACCCTCCTTTGAATTGGTGATCCAAATAGCAGGAAATGAACACTGATTTGTAATTTGCGATTCATGAATGGTCTCAGGCCTTGATGAGGGGAGGAAGCAGAGAACGGCACCATCGCATTTACACATCGAGGTCAGATTCATTTGAATACCAATCCAAACGACTTCCTGCTGTGGAAATTGGGCTTAAAAAAAATGCAATTGGGTACATTTATTCATGGATAATTAGCACAATTTATACCGAAATCTGTGATATTGAAAAATAGGAAGTAAACTGCAGAGCCGGATCCAGCTGCAGTGGAGTACAAGCAGCAGCTCAGCCACAAGAAGCTCCTGCTACGGACCAGGTGTGCTGCTGCTATGTCTGCCATCTCAGGTGGATACTGTAACTACAGCATGAAGAGGTTCATGCCAATGCTGAAATCAAGTGGGTACTTTGTATGGAAAATCATCATCCTACACATTGTGTCTCATATATCGGTAGCTACCTTGTTGCGATGGATGATGATGCATCCTGTCTGTATCACAACTGACAATGCAGACAGTGATTTGCTGTAGCCCAGCTCTGGCCCACTCATACAGCTCATGTTGTGTGCCCAGGTGGGCGAGGGGTTGTGTTTGTTTAATCAGCTCCTGGAGAGGAGAGCCCCTGATCACAGAGGGGAATGCCCACACAACCATCTACCACTCTACTGCTCACTCCAGTCACTGTAATACCATACTTAGACTCACCCATGAGAAAGTAACCATACAGGCTGAGTGTGTGCGTGTGTGTGTGTGTGTGTGTGTGTGTGTGTGCGTGCGTGTTTGTGTGAAGGTAGAGGCACTTCTCACTGATCTCTCCTCCAGTGAACATTCAGGTCCTTTTCCCTCTCCAGCACTGGAAAGAGAGTGGAGCACTTCGATGGTTCCATAAAATATGGCTTATATAGATTTTGTAGATTTACACTTGTTTTCACTAGTCGCCTGTGCTATCAGTCATACTGAAAATGCAATAGCATATGCCATCGCCAAAGCATGCGATTAATTTGTGAAATCTCACATTGCCCTCGGAGCTGGTTCATATGAGTCCCTTGATCTGTTGCAGTATTTGATTCAATTGTCCTGACATCAGAGAAACCAAAAGATGTGTGCTATCAGCAAAGAGCCTTCCACAAGATTTGGCAACAATGTGCTCCTGGCTTACTATTTGGGCAAACAACATCTAACAGGAGTAACACAGTCCATTACGACGAAGGTCAAAGATTAGAGTTCAGCATACATCACAGTTCTATGCTTGCTCCACTCATTCACATCAAATGAGACGCAGTCATTTGAATATGTTTGTATTGTAATTTGCGCTGTATTATACAGTAAATTGTATTATGTAGGTGGGTGGCCTTGTGAGAGCCAGAACTGCTCATAGGGCAGGAGTCATCTCCTATTTCTGAAGCGTGAGGTAGAGGCAGGAGGTTATGTAGTGTTATGTATATTATTCACATTTACATGTTAGTCATTTAGCAGACGCTCTTATCCACAGTGACTTACAGTACATACATGTTCATACTTTTTTGTACTGGTCCCCAAGGAAATCGAACCCACAAACCATGCTCTACCAACAGGAGGATTATGTATATTATATTATGAATTTTAGGTATTTTATTTGTTGTTTTGTTTCCTGTTTGGACCTGAGGAAGAGTACTTAGGGATCCCAATACAATACTAAATACTAAATGCCTCTTCTATAGTGAGAAATAAATATCCAAGACTACATTTTAAACGCAGAATAAAATCCTTTGGAGCCTCTATTGTCATAGTCACCCTAATACACTAGCACCCAGTTATACTGGCAGTTATACTGGCAGTTATACTGGCAGTTATACTGGCAGTTATACTATCAGTTATACTAGCAGATATACTAGCATATATACTAGCTGTTATACTAGCAGTTATACTAGCTGTTATACTGGCAGTTATACTGGCAGTTGTACTAGCAGTTATACTAGCTGTTATACTAGCAGTTATACTAGCTGTTATACTGGCAGTTATACTGGCAGTTATACTAGCAGTTATACTATCAGTTATACTAGCATATATACTAGCTGTTATACTAGCAGTTATACTGGCAGTTATACTGGCAGTTATACTAGCAGTTATACTAGCTGTATACTGGCAGTTATACTGGCAGTTATACTGGCAGTTATACTAGCAGTTATACTGGCAGTTATACTAGCAGTTATACTAGCTGTTATACTGACGTTATACTAGCAGTTATACTAGCTGTTATACTGCCGGTTATACTGGCAGTTATACTAGCTGTTATACTGGCGGTTATACTAGCAGTTATACTAGCAGTTATACTGGCAGTTATACTAGTTGTTATAGTAGCAGTTATACTGCCAGTTATACTAGCAGTTATACTAGCTGTTATACTGACAGTTATACTAGCAGTTATACTAGCTGTTATACTGCCGGTTATACTAGCTGTTATACTGGCGGTTATACTAGCAGTTATACTAGCAGTTATACTGGCAGTTATACTAGTTGTTATAGTAGCAGTTATACTGCCAGTTATACTAGCAGTTATACTAACAGTTATATTGGCTGTTATGCTGGCAGTTATACTAGCAGTTATACTAGCTGTTATATTGGCAGTTATACTAGCAATTGTACTAGCAGTTATACTGGCAGTTATACTGGCTGGCAGGTATACTGGCAGTTATACTAGCAGTTATACTGGCAGTTATACAAGCAGTTATACTAGCAGTTATACTAGCAGTTATACTGGCAGTTATACTGGCTGGCAGGTATACTGGCAGTTATACTAGCAGTTATACTGGCAGTTATACGATCAGTTATACTAGCATTTATACTGGCAGTTATACTGGAAGCCTGTGCAAACTAGTCTGTGTATTATTGTCATACTGAGGCAGAGCCATACGAAGGGGATGAGGTAGGGGGATTTGTCTGGGGCTATGTTCTGTGTGTGTTAAGCATACGGTAAACATGTGTGGTGCTAATGGATTGAGCCCCAGAGGGAGGGGGAACACTGCTCCATCCTGTCTGGGCTGGGCGACTGCCTACCGGAGCATCCACATCAGTCGGCACTGCCTCCTCTCCTCACAGCCAGGTATAGCACACCACCACGCCATCGCTCCACGCTAATCTGCCCCATTCATCTTCATTACAGCGCCCCCCTCTGCCTCGGCTATAGGAGGAGAAACGGAGGAAGGGAGGAGGAGGGAGGGTGGGCAGGAGGTGCAAAAGAAGATGGGAAAATCCTTTGACAAAAGAGGGCTGCTTTGGTGGCTGTGTTTCCCCCCCTTTCCTCCTATCACCTGTTGTATGAGTGGTTTTCTTCAGTAAGACCAATAATTCACCCCCTGCCTCGGGGTTCACTGGCAGAGCCGTTTCCCATGAAGGACTATCAGCAATAGAAGGAATACATGTGATTTGTTTGCTACCTTGATGCCGTTTGGAAGAGTAGTCCAATGCTTTGTGATGCCATATGAATGAAAATATATGGGGGCCAGCTTTACCCTCTAAACTTGAAATCCACCCACTTGGTACCCTTTCCTGGTTTCTCAGTTGTGGAAATGGACTGGTGCTGAAGAGAATGCATGTAGGATGGTTGAGGAAATGAATGACCAAACTCCAGGACTTGTTCGCGTGGCCTCCCTCGGTTCCTTCCTGTCAATCATCTTGAGACTATACCAGTGTGTGTGTACAGGCACTGTCTTATGGTCTTCTACATGTGTATGTGGGTGTAGTGTTGTGAGTACATGACATTCATGCATTTTGAACAGGTGGGAGTAATGTACTAGTGTTTTCTCCATGTGTATGTTTTTGTTGGTGTATGTGTGTTTGAGCCTGAGCACTTGTTTGTGTGTGTGTGTACACGTTTGTGTGTGTGTCTGTGTGTGTGTGGGTGTGAATGTTTACACGCGCATGTGCGTACATGCATGTGTATATATCCAGTGTGTGTGTGTGTGTGTGTGTGTGTGTGTGTGTGTGTGTGTGTGTGTGTGTGTGTGTGTGTGTGTGTGTGTGTGTGTGTGTGTGTGTGTAAAAGAGAGACACACAGAATGAGAGATAGTGCAGAGATTGTTGGGCTGGGCAGTGCCAGTGCTCCAGAGCAGGATTAGTTTCATAGTCTAATCAGATAAGGATTACACCGACTGGCACATGCCCACCCAGGCTAATGACCCGACCCTAAAGTGGCATTAGGCTGTATTATGACACGGCTCCACTGTACACCCAGCTGCATGAACAGGATAACATGCCCGCATATCCGCCATCAAGGAACCCAAGCGTAGCCACGCACACCAGTGTACTGGATGGCCGTATCAAGTTGAATACAGAGTACTGTATCCGTGGCAGTTCAGAGGGGTCTGGTATTCAACCACTTGTTGAGATAGGGGCAATAGGGGTTCATGGACAATCCCTCCCTTAGTGTTTCATTGGACTGGCTATCCACAGTCGGAGGGTTGTGGAATGACATCTGCCCCAGTCACATCCCTCCACTCAGCTGCTATCTAAGTGACTGGGCTCTATTGCACTGTCACCTCTCCCAGAGCCCATAGATAGATGGGATTCATTTAGCTCTGACCTGTCTGCCGCTGTGGCTACAGTAGCTCTGCTCTGCTGGGACTGCAGACAAACACTACTGGTCTGGACTGTTTTATTGGTCTGTACACTGGTCTGTTCTATTGGCCACTAAGGCCTGATTATTACAGTACAGTCATTACTGGATGAGGCTGTGTGGGACTCAATCACCTTCATTACGGTAGTACAGTGTCTGTGGTGTCAGTCTGTCTGTCATTGGGGCGGCAGAGTAGCCTAGTGCTTAGAGCTTTGGGCTAGTAACCGAAAGGTTGCAAGTTTGAATCCCCGAGCTGACAAGGTACAAATCTGTCGTTCTGCCCCTGAACAAGGCAGTTAACTCACTGTTCCTAGGCCGTCATTGAAAATAAGTGTCACGGCTGTCGAAAGGATCGGACCTAAGTGCAGCGTGGTTGTAGTTCCACATTTTACTAAATCCGTGAAACTTTGCAAAACATAAATAACTGAATTTACAAAAACAACAAACCGTGATGCAGAGAGCAACAAACACTACTCAAAAGATAATAACCCACAAAAACAGGAAGGAAAAAACCCCTACTTAAATATGATCTCCAATCAGAGGTAATGAGGACCAGCTGCCTCCAATTGGAGATCAACCCAAACAACCCCAACATAGAAATAGAAAAACTAGAACTTAAACATAGAAATAGAAAACATAGAAAAACACAAAACACCCCCTGTCACTCCCTAACCTACTCTACTATAGAAAATAACCTCTTACTATGGTCAGGACGTGACAATAAGAATTTGTTCTTAACTGACCTGCCTAGTTAAATAAAGGTAAAAAAAAAAAAATGTCCCACTGTGGAGATGGTCATGTACTGTAGTTCTACTCCTTTATAATGTACTGTCCATTGCCTTGGAGAGAGTGAATAGTGGGAGTGATTATGGTTCAGTACAGTCTTATATGCTGTTGCAGTGTTTTGGTCATGTGTAGGTCAATCACTAAGCCCCTCCTTTCTGACATTATAACATGCTTTACTACAGTGAAGGTTATATCATTTTCCTATCTGGTTTTCTCATTCTCATTCTATGCTCCAGTATAGTGGAGGTGTGTAGTATGTAGGAATCTCCATGCTATTCTGAATCTCCCCTCCCCCACACTTAGCTTACTGTACCTGCCAGAGAAGGCCTCTCCTGGCTTGGCAGTGGTGTGAAGCGGCATAATCCTCATCTCCATCTCCTCCATGTGCCAGTGTTGTGTGATGGGCTATGGAGGGGGAGATGCCATAGTAATTGGTTTAGGGTATGATTAATGGCACTGATGGCTTTGATCGATGGGAGACGTGCTGTAAACTTTGGTAGCCCTGTCCCGTAAAAGCCGCCCTCCTGCACGCCCACCTGCCCTCCTGCACGCCCACCTGCCCTCCTGCACGCCCACCTGTCTGCCTGCCTGCCTGCCTGCCTGCCTGCCTGCCTGCCTGCCTGCCCACCTGCCCTCCTGCACGCCCACCTGCCCTCCTGCACGCCCACCTGCCTGCCCGCCTGCCTGCCCACCTGCCCACTCAGCGTGTAGGAGTCCCCCTGCTCCACTAAACGAGAGGGCCAGTCGTAAATTAGAAAAAAGGATACATGTCAAAGAGGGGACGGCGTCCGGTTCACCACATGATAATTACATCAGTCCTCTCCAGTAACTGAAACTCACGTGTGTGTGTGTGTGTGTGTGTGTGTGTGTGTGTGTGTGTGTGTGTGTGTGTGTGTGTGTGTGTGTGTGTGTGTGTGTGTGTGTGTGTGTGTGTGTATGTGTGTGGCTCTAGCCTTCATTTACACATGTTATTTTTAGCTGCAGTCAGTTGTGTTGAGGGGGAGTCTATCTTTATCCTACATGGCCAGGGAACAAATCAATAGTGCACATGGGCTGGGCAGCTGGGCCAGTCATACCCTGGGCCAGTCATCAAACCCTGGGCCAGTCATCATACCTTTGGACAGTCATACCCTGGGACAGTCATACCCTGGGACAGTCATACTCTGGGCCAGTCATACCCTGGGACAGTCAATATACCCTGGGACAGTCATACCCTGGGACAGTCATCATACCCTGGGTGAGTCATACCCTGTGACAGTCATACCCTGGGACAGTCAATATACCCTGGGACAGTCATACCCTGGGAGTCATCATACCCTAGGGGAGTCATACCCTGTGTCAGTCATACCCTGGGAGGTCACACCCTGGGCTAGTCTCTGTAACACTATTGAATGGACAGGGGGCACTGGACTCTGGCTGCCAATAGATGTTATTGTACCGATTACAGTTGACTGTTATACGTCATGAAAATACATGTGATGCACTGACACCTGAAACAGTGAGATGAGACTGAAAGAAATGAATGTATCCTGGCAGGATATTGCATGGTTACAGGCACAAATAAATAGTTCTCTGCTCCTAACAACACAGTAGTCTCTTACCTTGGTTCCACATCGGCGGCCATTTCCTTAAGCAGTGGAAATCTCCCAAAGAGACCCAATAGTAAATAATAATTAACCTCAGATACAATCCATTCATTTTAAGGAGGTGAGATCCACTCCTTTTTCCTGCGATAGTGAGGAGAAACTACAGCAATCTGCCTTTTGATTAATTGGTGGTGTCCACAGCCCAGTTCATTTGCCATCTATTACACCGTATTTGCTTTGTGTCAGTACGGAGCCCAAACACACTGCATCATCCCGGAGAGTGGGAGTGGGTAGAGTTCTGTCTGCTCCCCAACACCCTGCCATACTGTATGGGGTGTGAGGTGAGCCTGCACCTGGATCCAGTAAGACCAAGGCCCCGGTCCTTCCCGGGGTTACGACTCCAGCCCTAGCACAACATCCTCTCAGTGTTGCTGGGGAGAGGAGAATGAGATGTTCCCACCTCTGTAGAACCCTCTTAGCACCTAGTGGGAAAGGTGCTGACAGCTCCACTCCCTGCCTGGTCCAGGTATATTTACTGTAGAGAGCGTAGCTCCAGTTTCATATACTCTGCAATCAATGTGTTTTAGGTATAACAATACAATGGAGCTAGACAGAGTTGTAATATGAGATGTGCAGAGTTTTGAGGGTATTGGATTTCTGCACAGCTAAAGAGTTGAGTCCTGACTGCAGGGCAGACAGATAGAGTAATGATTTTGTTGTACTCACCTGAGCCCCCCGTTTCTTTTTTCATTGTCAATCGACCCGGGTCAGAGAGAGTAATGTCACATTTTGACAACATTATTGACAAGTAACATTTGAGGTTGCAAAGGCAAATGGAAATCTTTCTCACAGCACACTGACTGAAGGTCTTCTGTGCCTTACCTCCTTTAAGGGGATGTCTGTGGCCATGTTTGTATGGGGGCCTGCAGAGGCCATACTGTGCTCTGACTGTGTGTCAATCTCCAAAGACGGGACTGGCCACTGTGTGTGTGTGTGTGTGTGTGTGTGTGTGTGTGTGTGTGTGTGTGTGTGTGTGTGTGTGTGTGTGTGTGTGTGTGTGTGTGTGTGTGTGTGCGTGCGTGCATGCATGCGTGTGTTTGTGTGTGTACTCGCACATGTGTGTGCGTGTGGGGCTGTTCAGATGGTCCTGTTAACTGCACTCCAGAGTGAGTTTTTACTGCAGCCGACAGAGCTGGCAGACCCCACTGTCACAGCAAATGGTGCTGTTGGGAAAACAAACACTTGTAATGAGACTCTATCTGTCAAATCCGACCGTCAGAAACTGCTCCAAGCTAAGAAAAAAAATGGAAGGTGGTGATGTCACTGGCTGACTTGAATGGGAGTAATGATGTTGACAAGATCAAAGGGAGACTGCTGAACATTTGATTATTGGTAAAAAAATATATATATATTTATAGTTATGCAATCCAAATATTTATTTTTAAACAGAAAAACATTATTAAGGCCATCCCATTTTAACCTACACAAGCTTTGTGTAAGTTACACTCAATGTTATTTCAGAATGAGTCTGTCCCAACTTGTATCTTGCCTGTGAACTGTAGCTTTAGCAGTGACGGAGTGAGTTGGGGGTTAATCTGAAGGCTGATGATGGAATATGTTCTCTACAGGAAATGATGTAAACCTGGTGTCCAGGTATGGCTGACACTCGATTATTTATGTCTATGGAGGGATAATGTATGTACTCTGACTCTGAAGCTCAGCCACAGCCTTGGCCAAAATGCTGACAACGCATCTGATTTTCCTGAAGATGAAAGACAATGCTACGGTAATCTCCAGATCAGGTCGAATCAGGGAGTTTGACAAAATGAAGGTGCTACATACTGATGTAGCTGGGGATAAGGCTCTGCTAAATCACAGAGAAAGATGACAGTAAGGAACAGTATGAATTGTTAATGGCGAGCAGCGTGGCTTTCCTTTGCTCTCTCAGATCGTTTTCCAGGACAGGAGTCTCTCATGAGTTCACAACAGCATGCACATGGACTGCTCCTGTGCCATAACACACACACATTCACAACCAGGGTCAGGAAGGAATTCTTCACTATCACAGCTAGTGTGCACCGCTACTCGTACTGACACGCATACCTGACAAACACATGCATACAGAGACGGAGAAATACAGCAGCCTGTACTTGAACCAGCCTAAAGGTGCTGTAACCACCATACCCCAGACCTGCTGGTCTCATGGTGCTGTAACCACCATACCCCAGACCTGCTGGTCTCACGGTGCTGTAACCACCATACCCCAGACCTGCTGGTCTCACGTTGCTGTAACCACCATACCCCAGACCTGCTGGTCTCATGGTGCTGTAACCACCATAACCCAGACCTGCTGGTCTCATGGTGCTGTAACCACCATACCCCAGACCTGCTGGTCTCATGGTGCTGTAACCACCATACCCCAGACCTGCTGGTCTCATGGTGCTGTAACCACCATACCCCAGACCTGCTGGTCTCATGGTACTGTAACCACCATACCCCAGACCTGCTGGTCTCATGGTGCTGTAACCACCATACCCCAGACCTGCTGGTCTCCTGGTACTGTAACCACCATACCCCAGACCTGCTGGTCTCATGGTGCTGTAACCACCATACCCCAGACCTGCTGGTCTCATGGTGCTGTAACCACCATACCCCAGACCTGCTGGTCTCATGTTGCTGTAACCACCATACCCCAGACCTGCTGGTCTCATGGTACTGTAACCACCATACCCCAGACCTGCTGGTCTCATGGTGCTGTAACCACCATACCCCAGACCTGCTGGTCTCATGGTGCTGTAACCACCATACCCCAGACCTGCTGGTCTCATGGTGCTGTAACCACCATACCCCAGACCTGCTGGTCTCATGGTGCTGTAACTACCATACCCCAGACCTGCTGGTCTCATGGCGCTGTAACCACCATACCCCAGACCTGCTGGTCTCATGGTGCTGTAACCACCATACCCTAGACTTGCTGGTCTCATGGTGCTGTAACCACCATACCCCAGACCTGCTGGTCTCATGGTGCTGTAACCACCATACCCCAGACCTGCTGGTCTCATGGTGCTGTAACCACCATACCCCAGACCTGCTGGTCTCATGGTGCTGTAACCACCATACCCCAGACCTGCTGGTCTCATGGTGCTGTAACCACCATACCCCAGACCTGCTGGTCTCATGTTGCTGTAACCACCATACCCCAGACTTGCTGGTCTCATGGGGTTGCACAAGTCAAAAATGAACATATTGTGTCAAAATGAAGCTAAGTTGTGATGATGGGCTGTAAGGAGCCTGGCTTTTATATTTAATTTCCCCTCAGTACGCCTCATACCACCTGTTGGAGAGCTCCGCGGCAGATGGCAGACAAAGGCTCAGAACACAACACTGTATTACTGTCGGCCTCAGTGTCTGCTACTGACAATGTCAGTATCACTCATACAATTGACTGAATATCTCACTGGCTCACTATATCTGTGTAGGAGTGACATCCTACGGCAACCCTGTAACCAAGTTAGCCATTGTCATATGTGTCTACAGTGGAAAGATGAGACTCTCACAAACACATACATGTTGGTTGTTTTGCTCTAGGACGCCCACAGGCCTCACAAGACTTGTCTGAAGGCCCCCGGTATCAGTAGGAAACATTAATGGAAGAACAGTTTACTGTATATGGAGACTGTTTGGTGCCAAAAATAAGGGGTTAAATAAATGTAAAAAAATAATGGTCATTATATTTCTGATATCGCTCAGATAAAGGACATACACTTCGGAACAAACTTCCTTTACATTTTTTGGGGGGAATATCGGTTGTTCCATGTAGTGAATCTGATATTCAATGCATTTGTATGGGCAAATTACATTTGTATGGGCAAATTACATTTTTTATCAAATACATTTTTATATACTGTATATTGATTTTTTATACTTCAAGGGGTCTTAAAATCAAATAGCTAAATGATCCTTGGTTTGACCTTCTTAAAATAATTCCATATACAGTGCATTCAGAAAGTATTCAGACCCCTTGGCTTTTTTCATATTTTGTGACGTTACAGCCTTTTTCTGAAATATATATTTTTTTTAATTCCTCATCAATCTACACACAATACCCCATAATGACAAAGTGAGAACAGTTTTTTACATTTATTTAAGCAAATTTATAAAACATTTAAAACAGAAATACCTGATTTATATAAGTTTTCAGACCCTTTTCTATGAGACTCGAAATTGAGCTCAGGTGTCACGTCCTGACCAGTAAAGGGGTTATTTGTTATATTAGTTTGGTCAGGACGTGGCAGGGTGTAACAGCCGTCGTATGAATTGGACCAAGGCGCAGCGGGTTGAGTGCTCATATTTCACTTTTATTGAACACCAAAACAAGTAAACAAGAAAACGTACAAACGAACAGGATGCAGGCTAAACACAAAGCTATGCAACTACAACTACCCACAATACCCCATACAAAACAACCCCTATACATAGGACCTTCAATCAGAGGCAACGAGAAACAGCTGTCTCCAATTGAAGGTCAAATCAATAAACTGAACATAGACGTAAACAACCAAGAACTAACATAGAATACACTAACCTAGAACCTAAACCTAAAACCCCGGTACACTCTAAACCAACACCCCTCTACATAAACACATAGCCCAAAAAACCCTGAAACACTCTAAACAAATACCCCTTCTACATAAACACATAATATAACAAACTCCTAAACACTCTAAACAAATACCCCCTGCCACGTCCTGACCAAACTACAATAACAAATAAGCCCTTTACTGGTCAGGACGTGACACAGGGGGTATTTGTTTAGAGTGTTTCGGGGTTTGTTGGGCTATGTGTTTTGTAGAGGGGTGTTTGATTAGAGTGTTCCGGGGTTTTGGTTTATGTTCTATGTTAGTATATTTCTATGTTCTAGTCTAGTCTTTCTAGTTCTATGTTTAGTTTATTGATTTGTTCTTCAATTAGAGGCAGCTGTTCCTCGTTGCCTCTGATTGAAGGTCCTATGTATAGGGGTGTTTTGGTAATGGGAATTGTATTTCCTGTTTAGTGTATGTAGCACCTGACGGGACTGTTTAGTGTCGTTCGTTCGTTTTTGTATACGTGTTTCTTTTGGTTTTTCCTTCTTTTATAATAAATAAGAAGATGAGTATACATTTTCCCGCTGCACCTTGGTCCATTTCACACGACGACCGTTACATCAGGTGCATCCTGTTGCCATTGATCATTCTTGAGATGTTTCTACAACTTGATTGGAGTCCACCTGTGGTAAATTCAAATGATTGGACATGATTTGGAAAGGCACACACCTGGCTATATAAGGTCCCACAGTTGACAGTGCATGTCAGAGTAAAAACATAGCCATGAGGTCAAAGGAACTGTCCGTAGAGCTCCGAGACAGGATTGTGTCGAGGCACAGATCTGGGGAAGGGTACCAAAACATTTGTGCAGCATTGAAGGTCCCCAAGAACACAGTGGCCTCCATCATTCTTAAATGGAAGAAGTTTGGAACCACCAAGACTCTTCCTAGAGCTGGCCGCCCAGCCAAACTGAGCAATCGGGGGAGAAGGGCCTTGGTCAGGGATGTGACCAAGAACCCAAAGGTCAGTCTGACAGAGCTCTACAGTTCCACTGTGGAGATGGGAGAACCTTTCAGAAGGACAACCATCTCTGCAGCACTCCACCAATCAGGCCTTTATGGTAGAGTGGCCAGACGGAAGCCACTCCTCAGTAAAAGGCACATGACAGCTGCTTGGTGTTTGCCAAAAGGCACCTAGAGGACTCTCAGACCATGAAAAACAAGATTCTCTGGTCTGATGAAACCAAGATTGAACTCTTTGGCCTTAATGGCATTCCTACGGTGAAGCATGGTGGTGGCAGCATCATGCTGTGGGGATGTTTTTCTGCGACAGGGTCTGGGAGAGTAGTCAGGATTTGAGGGAAAGAGAGATCCTTGATGAAAACCTGTGCTCAGGACATCAGACTGGGGTGGAGGTTCACCTTCCAACAGGACAATGACCCTAAGCACACAGCCAATAGAACGCAGGAGTGGCTTCAGGACAAGTCTCTGAATGTCCTTGAGTGGCCCAGCCAGAGTTTGGACTTGAACCTGATCGAACATCTCTGCACAGACCTGAAAATAGCTGTGCAGCAACGCTCCCCATCCAATCTGAAAGAGCTTGAGAGGTTCTGCAGAGAAGAATGGGAGAAACTTCCCAAATACAGGTGTGCCAAGCTTGTAGCGTAATACCCAATTAGACTCGAGGCTATAATCGCTGCCAAAGGTGCTTAATTTTAGGGACAGACGTTCCGCTAGCGGAACGCCTCACCAATATCCAATGGTAGAGCCTGGCGCGAAATACAAATACCTCAAAAATGCTATAACTTCAATTTCTCAAACATATGACTATTTTACACCATTTTAAAGACAAGACTCTCGTTAATCTAACCACATTGTCCGATTTCAAAAAGGCTTTATAGTGAAAGCAAAATATTAGATTATGTCAGGAGAGTACCCTGCCAAAAATAATCACACAGCCATTTTCAAAGCAAGCATATATGTCACAAAAACCAAAACCACAGCTAAATGCAGCACTAACCTTTGATGATCTTCATCAGATGACACTCCTAGGACATTATGTTATACAATACATGCATGTTTTGTTCAATCAAGTTCATATTTATATCAAAAACCAGCTTTTTACATTAGCATGTGATGTTCAGAACTAGCATATGAAACCGATGTGAAATGGCTAGTTAGTTAGCGGTGGTGCGCGCTAATAGCGTTTCAGTCAGTGACGTCACTCGCTCTGAGACTTGAAGTAGGGTTTCCCCTTGCGTTGCAAGGGCCGTGGCTTTTGTGGCGCGATGGGTAACGATGCTTCGGTGGGTGTCAGTTGTTGATGTGTGCAAGGGTCCCTGGTTCGAGCCCGGGTTGGGGCGAAGAGAGGGACGGAACCTACACTGTTACATTGATGCTGTTGACCCGGATCATTGGTTGCTGCGGAAAAGGAGGAGGTCAAAAGGGGTGTGAGTGTAACCGGTGTGAAATGGCTAGTTAGTTAGCGGTGGTGCGCGCTAATAGCGTTTCAGTCGGTGACGTCACTCGCTCTGAGACTTGAAGTAGGGTTTCCCCTTGCGTTGCAAGGGCCGTGGCTTTTGTGGCGCGATGGGTAACAATGCTTCGTGGGGTGTCAGTTGTTGATGTGTGCAAGGGTCCCTGGTTCGAGCCCGGGTTGGGGCGAAGAGAGGGACGGAACCTACAATGTTACACATACCCACCGAAAACTTCCTGTGAATTTACTAAATTACTCATGATAAACGTTCACAAAAAACAGAATTATTTTAAGAATTATAGATACAGAACTCCTTTATGCAATCGCGGTGTCAGATTTTAAAATAGCTTTTCGGCGAAAGCACATTTTGCAATATTCTGAGTAGATAGCTCGGCCATCAAAGGCTAGCTAATTTGACACCCACCAAGTTTGGTGCTCACTAAACTCAGAATTACTATAAGAAAAATTGGATTACCTTTGCTGTTCTTCGTCAGAACGCACTCCCAGGACTTCTACTTCAACAACAAATGTTGTTTTGGTTCCAAATAATCCATAGTTATATTCAAATAGCTCCGTTTTGTTCGTGCGTTCAGGTCACTATCCGAAGGGTGATGCCCGAGCGCATTTCGTGCCAAAAAAATTCAAAATATTCCATTACCGTACTTCGAAGCATGTCAAACGCTGTTTAAAATCAATTTTTATGCTATTTTTCTCGTAAAATAGTGATAATATTCCAACCGGGCGACGTTGTATTCATTCAAAGGCTGAAAGAAAAAAATGGAGAATTCTCGTGAATTTCGCCTCTCAGTCTCACTGTTCCCAAGCTGACCACTAACAAATTCTCCTGCTGTTTTTCGCCCAGAGACAGCAGACACCCCATTACACTTTCTGGCGCCTTCTGAGAGCCAATGGAAGCCTTAGAAAATGTCACGTTACAGCACAGATGCTGTATTTTTGATAGAGAGGCTACAGAAGGACAAGAAATTGTCAGACAGGGCACTTCCTGTATGGAATCTTCTCAGGTTTTGGCCTGACATATGACTTATGTTATACTCACAGACACCATTCAAACAGTTTTAGAAACTTTGGAGTGTTTTCTATCCAAATCTACCAATTATATGCATATTCTAGTTTCTGGGCAGGAGTAGTAAGCAGATTAAATCGGGTACGTTTTTTATCCGGCCGTGAAAATACTGCCCCCTATCCCAAACAGGTTAAACAAAGTACTGAGTAAAGGTCTGAATACTTGAAAATGTGATATTTCAATTTTTTATATATTTTTTATTTGCGAACATTTCCAAAAACCTGTTTTTGCTTTGTCATTATGGTGTATCGTGTGTAGATTGATGAGAAAAAAAACAATTAAATCAATTTTAGAACAAGACTGTAATGTAACAAAATGTGGAAAAAGTCAAGGGGTCTGAATACTTTCCGAATGCACTGTAGCTTAGTGGATCCCTTAGACAGGGCTTAGACTTTATAGGGTTAACCCTAATTGCTCCAGGGTTGCCGTTGATAATGGCAGATCCTGGCTGTGACCCCACTCTCTGAGGGTGTCTCAGGTAGAGTTGGGATATGCAAAAAACACATTTCCAATTCACACATGTGAAGTGTGTGAAATAGCAAAAATATTATCACCCACCAAATTATTATTATTACTATTATAATAAAATGTGCTTATACTATGTGAAGGGTTTTCACACACAGGAAGTTTTACCCAGAGGCCTAATTAAAACGATTAATCAAGTGAATTAAGTAGAGATCACACACAGCCTTACCATTGCCCCCCAGGCCAAAGGCTGACCATCGCTAGACTACGTTTCTGCTCTAATGCTAACCTAACACTGCTAGCTCTAGCCTTTTGCTAGCCTCGTTTCCTTATGTCTGTCTGATTTTGGTCAATGTTGGCACTAGTGCTGTTTGCCCTCTGTGTTTAGAAGATAAGCGGTGTGTAACAAACAGAGACTCTAGAGCTGGAGTCAGAAGCTTAGCCCATCATGTTGTGTGACTTGCTGCAGGGCGCCCATCTTTGTTCACAGTACAGAGTAATTGCATTGGATCGCAATGCTGCAGTAGTGCTATGCTTTCCGTATAGCTAGAGGCTAAAGGCTCCCGCAGACTAGATTTGGTTTGCTCCTAGCAGAACTCGGCTAGGCGAAGTGAACGTCTGTGCCTCGCAGACTCCCTTAAAAGACCTTCGCTTAAAAAAACGAGAAAAAAATGGCAATGTTACTGTTTGTCCCTTTTGAGACGCCGTAGCATCAACATAGCCAGTATACGCTTCCTTAAAAAAGTCAGAATTAATCTAAGATAAACCAAGAAATCTGTAATTCATTTTTATGTTTTTGCTGAGGTCTAAAGCCTTCTTTTTCCTGCAGTCTGAACATCCAAAATGCTAATGGCATCGACTATTTCAAGCCACATTTCAAACCACCTTCGTTGGTGGTTTAAAGTCAGATACAAATCTGATCCCCGGCCATGCAACTTGTGTCTGAATGGTCAAATCTTATTATATTTGCCCACTCGTGGTTTTTAGACTGTTATTTGGCATATCTTGTTGCTTGCTAGCAATTCTGTTGACAGTTTTACAAGAACATGTGGTAGCGAACTAGCTTGTTAATTGTTTACTTGGCTCATCGTGATCTAGCAACTTCTTGTGGCTGGCCGGGCGCCTGCAGGCTGACCTCGGTCGTCAGTTGAACGGTGTTTCCTCCAACACATTGGTGTGGCTGGCTTCCGGGTTAGGCGGGTGGGTGTTAAGAAGCGCGGTTTGGCAGGTCATGTTTGGGAAGACACATGACTCGACCTTCACCTCCCGTGAGCGTTGGGGAGTTACAGCAATGAGACAAGATCGAAATTGGGGAGAAAAAGGGGATACATTTGAGCATTAAGGCCTGCAGTGTGAACAAGGCTTTAGTCATGTAATCTAACTAAGATGTTTGGTGCAGTATTTCTCAAGTGAAAACATTTGCATGAAAACTAGTCATCTCTCGATGAATGACAACAAACACTTCCTTGAAGAATCCCCTATGAGTAGTACTGTCGACCAATCACTGACGAAGCGGTGTAGACTTCAGTTACCAAACTTCGACATGCCACAAGAAAATAATGTGTGTGCGCGAAAAACTGCCAAACACCAAACAAACAAAAATATCACAACATTTTGTCATAGTATATGCACAAACAATTTAGACTGGGAAGCTTTACACAAGCACCTAGGCCCGAACCTTTGTATTTTTAGGGGAATTTTGCCATAGAAGAGAATATAACAAGAGAACAGGTCATATGGCTACTGCTTCCCTCTGCCAAGCTACATTTTGTTGAGAAGACAGTGTCATGGGTTCATAGCAACACTGTCAGGGCAGAAAGAGGAACAAAGACACTGATAGGAGGAATGAAACACTGTATTACAGCCAATTAAGATATTATATTCCCCTGTAAAAGATTCATGCTGACTTTTGGGGGATTCAGTTGAAGGCAAAGCGGCAAAAGAAAAGAGAAAGGGGGAGAGAAAGAACAACAGCAAGAAAGACAGAGAGAGACAGGAAGTGATATATCAGAGAGCACTGATGTGTCTGAGAAGCTGCTTGTCTTGTATGTGTTTGGGGACTCAAGGAGGGAGAAAGCAAACACAAATCCAGCGACATTTACCTAGATGTAATAAAACGGGGAAATAGATTAATACCCTCCTCCACCCACCCAGCCATCTTGTCCTCCCTCCCTACTCCCCATCCCTCGCTCTCCCTTCCGCTGCAGAAGGGCAGAAGATGACATGTGGACACTCAGTGAATTGCCAATTGCCAGAGAGAGGAGAAAGGAGAGAGTGCGAGAGAGAGAGTGCGAGAGAGAGCGCGCGCGCGAGAGAGAGAGAGAGAGAGAGAGAGAGAGAGAGGAGGTGGTTTGACGCATCCAGACTGCAACCATTGGCTTTTTTTCCTACATTAAAGATCAGAAAAAAAGAACTGCAGAGAAGCACTAGACTGAATACTGGATGTATTCTTCTCTCTCTCCCTCTCTGTTCCCTCTCTCTCTCTCTCTCTCCCCATCACATATAGACACACCGATTCTCTCTCTCTCACACACTCTCTCTGTCCCTCACTCTCTCTCACACACACAAACACACACTCTTTCTCTGTCTTACACACAATCACACACATTTTCTCTCATTCTCTCTCAGTCTCTCTCACACGTGCTCTCACTCTCTCTCACTCTCTCCCACTCTCGCTCTCTCTCTCTCTCATATACTTTCAGCTCAGAAAGAGAAATCAATAGCCACAAATTAATCATTGTGCCTTAGGCAGTCCGTGAGATAGGGGGAGGGGATGAGCCAGGGAGAGAGTGTGTCGTTTAGAAAGATAGAGAATTGAGGGGTTTTTGGACCACACACACATACACATGTGAACAAACACACACACCCTTATGTCAGTGAATTTGACTATCAGGGTCCAGACTTGTCAAGGCTTAGTTAACCACAAGGTACAACAAGGTATTTCAATGAAACTGTCACACCCTGATCTGTTTCACCTGTCGTTGTGATTGTCTTCACCCTGATCTGTTTCAACGGTCTTTGTGCTTGTCTCCACCCCCCTCCAGGTGTCACCCATCTTCCCCATTATCCCCAGTGTATTTATACATGTGTTCTCTGTTTGTCTGTTGCCAGTTCGTCTTGTCAAGACTACCAGCGTGTTTTGCCGTGCTTCTGGTTTTCCTAGTCTCTGTTTTCTTACCCTCCCGGTTCCGACCTGTTCTGCCTGCCCTGACAATGAGCCCGCCTGCCTGACCATTCAGCCTGCCCTGACACTGAGCCTGCCTGCCTGACCATTCAGCCTGCCCTGACCTCGAGCCTGCCTGCCTAACCATTCAGCCTGCCCTGACTCTGAGCCCGCCTGCCTGACCATTCAGCCTGCCCTGACCTCGAGCCTGCCTGCCTGACCATTCAGCCTGCCCTGACACTGAGCCCGCCTGCCTGACCATTCAGCCTGCCCTGACCTCGAGCCTGCCTGCCTGACCATTCAGCCTGCCCTGACACTGAGCCCGCCTGCCTGACCATTCAGCCTGCCCTGACCTCGAGCCTGCCTGCCCCCCTGTACCTTTCGGACTCTGACCTGGTTAATGAACTTCTGTCTGTCCTCGACCTGCCTATTGCCTGCCCCTTGTATTTGAATAAATATCAGAGACTCAAACCATCTGCCTCCTGTGTCTGCATCTGGGTCTCGCCCTGTGCCATTATAGAAACATTAGAGGTAGCACACATTTTTGCTATTTGAATTAGCTACTGTATTGAATATAATCTTGCTCATTGCTGAAAACTGGTTAACAATTCAATGTCTATGTAGCTGCCTGAAAGCACGTCTTTACCTAGACTCACCATTAGTTAAATATGTAGAGACGTACCTGAATTCACCTGATAGAGTAGCTATTTTTCATTTTAGCATGACTCCATAATGCTCCATTTTTCCTCCTGCAAAGACTTTGTTATCTACGCTGAATAACCTTATCTTCCAAACTGCACAAGTGTTGCTGAGGAATGCAATTGTAAGGAGCAAGGGAATTTTTATGGAATTATTTAAATTCAATGAGACTTCGATTTAAATCTTTATTTTTTGACGCAAGGGTATTAAGCACTTAGACACACTCGAATGTAATGTGCATAGACAGATACACTTGCCTGCATACAGGTAAGCATATCTCACCTCGTGTGCATGCAACCCCACACACACAAACACACAGACACGTGATCGTTTGACACTGATCTAAACAGCTGCTGGTGCAATACTGTACTTAGTCTTTTTCCAAAGTTCAAACAATAATGAAGCGCCACCCCGCCACTTGTCTTGGTAAACAACTGAAGAATCGGGCTTGAGAAATATAACCACTCTCAAACTGATAGACAGAGCTATGGATGCCAGACGGACCATCCAGCCATAACATATGTTCTGAAGCTATACAGTCATCAATGAATTCATCAATGAATCTGAAATTCACCATAAAGTGCTTTGTTCACAGAATATCCACACGTTGTTTTCATCAGAAAAGAAAAGGTCGGAAATGTGTTCACTGTTTCCGGGCAATCAGTAAATACTACTGCACGAACATGTACATGTCTTTAACAGTAGTGTGCCTGAAACAGGTCCACTATAGGGAAAGATCTAGGATTTTCTACAACATCTACAAATCATCTCTCTCCAACATTGTGATCTTCCATTACAGAGCTTTGCTTTGGTGTGGACTGAGGCCTATACATTCATATCAGTTGTGTTCCTCCACTCTATTCACTATTTCTAATGGAGATTGTGTTTCTGCCGCTGAAGGAAAGTCTACAAGCCTATGTATTGAATGCATGGAGCTGGATTGTGATGATACCAGTAGTGAATAAATCCTGCACACAATGTGCTTAGTTTCCATTTTCTTCTTGATTAGGAATCATATTTGATGTGTATGAAACTGTTTGTTGTAATATACAGTACATGAGAGTAGAGTAATTACTCATAATTCTGCACCTTTTGATAGTTGTATTTCCAGTTTTGATCGTCATGATTTAGTTACTGCAAAGAGAATCTATTAATCTACTGGGATTTAAAAAGGAACTTACTGTTTGGACTCAAAAGATAAGTATGTTTGGGTTAATGTTTTTGCAAGCAGTTGTGTTCATTTGATGAATGTATTTACATTTTGACGGTGTAATGTAGTTTTGATGAATGTATTTGCATTTTGACGGTGTAATATAGTTTCGATAAATGTATTTGCATTTTGACGGTGTAATGTAGTTTTGATGAATGTATTTGCATTTTGACGGTGTAATATAGTTTTGATGAATGTATTTGCATTTTGACGGTGTAATATAGTTTTGATGAATGTATTTGCATTTTGACGGTGTAATATAGTTTTGATGAATGTATTTGCATTTTGACGGTGTAATATAGTTTTGATGAATGTATTTGCATTTTGACGGTGTAATATAGTTTTGATGAATGCATTTGCATTTTGACGGTGTAATATAGTTTTGATGACTGTATTTGCATTTTGACGGTGTAATATAGTTTTGATGACTTTACATTTTGAAAACGCATTTACTGTTTATCAAAAGGGTACAGAGTGTGTTTTGAAAACAGACAACATAGTTCCAAAGAATCCTTGTAGGTGATCGAGAAAAACTATAATTTAACAGTCCAAAACTGGATGTAACAACTGCAGATTGCCCCTTTAATGCTAAAAAAACATAATTTATGTACAATAAAAATAAAAACATAATATATGTACAAAATGTAGTGCTTGGGTGACAGGGGAGTAACCTAGAACCATTTGGATATCTCCCTCAGCTACGTCCAAATCCAGGCTTTTCCGACAGGATTTTGGTCCAACGTAATCTTTTTTTCATAACATTAACCCTGCACATAGCCTAGTGACTTGGGGTTGGTGCTTGAAGCGGTGGTACTGACTCCACCACCACAGTGTGTAGATGTGACAGGGGGTCTCACGTACAGAGAACAAATCTGCACGAAAATTCCCCAGCTAGACCTTAAGCCTGCGTTCAAAATGGGAGCGTGTTCCCCATCTGCCAGTTCTCACTCCACTCAAAACGACAAGTACTTATTTTGCCTGGGGAAATGCTTCGCTTCTTTCTCTCACTGTGTTGGTGGGAGTGATCTTTTACCAGACACTTCTGAGAGGGGGAGAAAGTGGGGAAGGGGAGGGGAATGGGGAGGTAGAGATGCAATTTGAGAGAGGGGGAAGGGGATTTAAGATTAAAAAGAGGGAAAGATTCATATCATATCTGTGCAGAAAGAGGAGAAAGCAGGAAAGAGAGACAGAAAGAGTGGGAGAGAGAAGGCGAGTGAGGAAGACCAACAGATTTATATGTTTATAATGCCTCATGCTTGTAACGTGTATCTCTTTGAGTCATATACATACAGTATGTGGATTGAGGTATATATATGAGATATGATTTATGAGAGACATATGAGTGATGTATAAAAGACAACAGGTCTAACAGTGATTCATTTAGCTTTGTGCTATACTAAAAACAATGTAGCTTCCTCGCACCCGTAGCATACGTGCTTGCATATATGACTGTTTGTGTGTGTTTGTGTGTAATGCATGCATGATGGATAGGGAGTAATTGCTCATGTTGAAGGTATGGCATACAGGCCTTTATTATACACAGTTAACAGTTTTCTTTCACCCTCTCAAGCTGTTGGCAGCCATCCATGTCTTTATGAGATCTCTTCAATACGATGTAATTGATGATGACTTATTAGTGAAGGACAGAATACCAAACACCACCTCTCACAGACATGAAGGATTCACTGCCTACCAGGTCTAGAATGTTACTTTTGTGATACATTTTCTCATTTCATATAAAACTTGCTGAAGCAAATATTGGCAGATGGTTCTGCTATACAGAAATGATATGTTTTAGGAATAGATTCCTGATTCCTGCAAAATGCACCGTATTACAAATGTACTGTATTTCACTGTATTACTGTTGTCATCACTCCCAGCGAAATAACATGGCATACGCTATCCTTTCTAAAGCGAGTCACTCTAAGTGTGAGCTCAGCCCTGTTTTACAATACAGTATATTGGCCTACATAGGGAAAGGGAAAGGGGATACCTAGTCAGTTCAGCAACTAAATGCATTCAACCAGAATGTGTCTTCCGGATTGAACCCCTATGAATCAGCGCATGAAGTGAAGTGCTTTTCCAGCCATGTGGGTATCCCAGTGTCACCCAATGATCTTTCTGGCAACCAACCTAAAGAGGTCTACAGTAACAACATCAACAGCTACAACAAATCAACACTGTGTTCAGCACCAATAGCTCCGTCAGCTGAATGGCGTGGCTTAGCTTGGCTTGGCCGGGCTTGGCTCTGTGTGCAGTGTGGGGATAACCGGATATGTCACTGGTGCTGTTGCTGGCAGAAGCCTAACTGAGGAGACGAGGCAAGTGGGAGAACAGAGGCTTCCTAGAGTATACTGGCAGACAAGACAAGTAGGCTCTGGAGAGTTGAGTCTGGAGCAAGATCTCAGTTCTCAACCCTGTCTAGCAGCACCTTGCAGTTGGATGGGAGAATATTTGTGTGTGAATGGTGGTAATAGTTTGTGTTATTTTATCATTTTGTAGGTGTATATGTTGAGTTAGGTACTGTGTGTGTGTGTGTGTGTGTGTGTGTGTGTGTGTGTGTGTGTGTGTGTGTGTGTGTGTGTGTGTGTGTGTGTGTGTGTGTGTGTGTGTGTGTGTGTGTGTGTGTGTGTGTGTGTGTGTGTGTGTGTATTTGGGTAGCATCCATCCCTGACAGCAGTGCTGAAATGTGTGAAACAGGAGAGTGTACTGAACCCAGACGTCCCAGCGCAGTGACTCACTCTACTGCTGTGTTCCTCTCCTGCACTGAGTCAATGGAGATGTTCATGGACACACACACACACACACACACACACACACACACACACACACACACACACACACACACACACACACAAAGCGACACACACACACACACACACACACACACACACACATCCTATGCAATTACACAGGAGCACACAGAGAAGAAATAAACATTCACATAGCCCAAGTCCACATTGAGGACGACTTAGTTGGCAAACCACACTCTGACATCAATCTGTATTTGTCCTACTCACATAGTGGTGGCAGGCAGTGTGATCGCAGTGATGTCATCATCAGTTCAGTAATCAGGGGATTCAGGGGGCAGGAAGTCTCCCATGACGACACACCAGTGGAGGCTGCTGAGGGGAGGATGGCTCATAATAATGTCTGGAATGGAGTCATTGGAAAGGTATCAACCACGTCAAACGTCAAAGGAATGTTTGATACCTTTCCATTGACTCCATTCCAGACATTATTATGAGCCCCCCTCCCCTCAGCAGCCTCCACTGAAATACACTGAACCCACACTTCCTGCCTGCTTGACTTCCTGCTTTCTGGCTGTCTCACTCTTTTTTACTCTCAATCTCTTTCGATTCTCCCCTCCATTCTCTCTCTCTCTTTCACCCCCCTCTCGCTCTATTTCTGCGTTACCCTCTCTCCCCTTGTTTCTCCCCATCTCTCCCTCCCTCCCTCCCTTTCTTTCCCTCCCTCCCTCCCTTTCTTTCTTTCTTTCCCTCCCTCCCTCCCTCCCTCCCTCCCTTTCTCTCTCTCTCTCTCTCTCTCTCTTTCTCTCTCTCCCTCTCTCTCTCTTTAATCCTCCCTCTCATTCTTTAACCCCGTCCCTTCCCTGCTTCTCCCATCTTCACATGCCCCCAGCTACTCTCTATCATTCTCCCTCCCTCCCTCTCCCTCTCTCTCTCTTTCGCTTTCTCTCTCTGTGAGTCAGTGCTCATACAGTCATCTTTATAAT
The DNA here is from genome assembly GCF_901001165.1 of Salmo trutta. Lineage (NCBI taxonomy): Eukaryota > Metazoa > Chordata > Actinopteri > Salmoniformes > Salmonidae > Salmo > Salmo trutta. The sequence continues at coordinate 59,152,285 of NC_042957.1, forward strand.
CTAGTGAAACAGCTGCATCGACCGCCTTTGATTTGTGATCTTTTATAGTCTCTAGTAAAAGTAACCCCCCCGCCCAGCAGATCTATCCTGAAGTGTTCACACTCTTATTAATGTTGGTTGGAAATCCAATTGATTTAGATAAGAGTACGACACGTCCTAAGATCAATGGCCAGCTGTTTTAAGGGTGAATTTATGATGCTCAGCCACTGCCTCACTGTGCTCACTGTGCAGATTTTACACTGATAGCATGAGCTCACTTCCACAGCGATAATGTAAATCATAGCAAAGGGCGGCAGAGGGGTCAAATCGCTTAGGTTTTCATGAGAGTATATGAGCCTCGGCCACAGCTTTATCACCTCTGTAGCACAGCGAACAATCTGCCTTGTAGATTGGGTTTTGTTACTGGCTGTTTATTAAATTAAATTGCCTTTGTGTGTTAACATGACTGGGCTGTGAACGCCTTGGTTAATGTGCGTCTTGCAGAAAAAAGTCAAATACATTACAGGCTTTTTATCACTTTGCATGTGCTACATTTTCACAACTCTAAGCACACAAATCTAAACAGATCATCAACATGGCTCATGACTGAGTAGAACAAAAACTCACAAATCACTCGATCAATTTGGATACATATTCAATCTAAGTGTCTGCTTTTCACTTTACTTTTGATATGATTTTCTTGTCATTTCTTAACAATAAAATGAACTATCACATCACACTGCTCTAAACAGATAACTACTGAATGAAAACGATGTGCTGCCTAGTTAGCTTATTGACACTACATGTCCAAAAGTATGTGGACACCTGCTTGTCGAACATCTCATTCCAATATCATGGGCATTATTAGGAAGTTGGTTCCCCCTTTGCTGCTATAACATCCTCCACTCTTCTGGGAAGGCTTTCCACTAGATGTTGGAACATTGCTGCAGGGACCATTCAGCCACAAGAGTGAGGTTGGGCACTGATGTTGGGCGATTAGGCCTGGCTCGCAATCGGTGTTCCAATTCATCCCAAAGGTGTTCGATGGGGTTGAGGTCAGCGCTCTGTGCAGGACAGTCAAGTTCTTCCACACTAATCTCGGCAAACCACTTCTGTATGGACATCGCTTTGTGCACGGGGGCATTGTCATGCTGAAACAGGAAAAGGCCTTCCCCAAACTGTTGCCACAAAGTTGGAATCACAGAATCATCTACAATGTCATTGTATGCTGTAGCGTTAAGACTACCCTTCACTGGAACTATGGGGCCTAGCCCGAACTATGAAAAACAGCCCCAGACCACTGCTTGGCCATGGAAACCCATTTCATGAAGCTCCCGACAAGCAGTTCTTGTGCCAACGTTGCTTCCAGAGGCAGTTTGGAACTCTGTAGTGAGTGTTGCAACCGAGGAAAGACCATTTTTACGCGCTACGTGCTTCAGCACTCGACAGTCCTGCTCTGTGAGCTTTTGTGGCCTACCATTTCACGGCTGAGCCGTTGTTGCTCCTAGACGTTTCCACTTCACAATAACAGCACTTACAGTTGACTGGGGCAGCTCTAGCAGGGCAGGAATTTGACAAACTGACTTGATGGAAGCATCCTATGACGGTGCCACTCGGTGAAAATCACTGAGCTCTTCAGTAAGGCTATTCTACTGCCAATGTTTGTCTACAGAGATTACATGGCTGTGTGCTCGAATTTATACACCTTTCAGCAAAGGTGCTGAAATAGCAGAATCCAATCATTTGAAGGTGTGTCCACATGCTTTTGTATATATAGTGTATATAGTTTGATACCTGCTGAACACTGTACATTTCTATATTTTTACCTCAGAAATGTGTCAGTTTGAAATCAATTTATGTTGGAAGATAAAACCAAATCATATATGGATGTGGCTGTAAATACTACATCATCATTCTCCATCAGGCAGTGTGCCTGAATAGGACAACATGGAAAGAGTCACTCTATGTGCTACATGTATTGGTGACTAAACTTAATGTTCTCATGGTATTTCACAGAAAACGTTGATTTTGCATGGATGACTCAGGGGTGAAAGATGTGTGAAACCCCAATGAACGCACAAGATTCTGAACATAAAATAGGGGCATTACAAGTGTTTAGTTTAGAGTTTTGTACTTAGAGTTTTGAAAATATACAACTTACACCTGAAAAATGGGCCAAACTGATTGAAAAAAATGAACAGAGTTGTGGGTAAATGTGTGTGTAGACGTATGTGTGTGTTGTGTGTGCATGTGTCCGTGCGTACACGCACGTGTTACTTTAATGTGTGTGTACACTTAATTGTGTGTTTACACAATATGATATCCATGCTGGATAGAGGCATCACGCGGGATAAAGTGGTTGTCCAATGGGGAAGGCAGCACTGCTACTGTATAATGCTAATCAAATTAGCCCTAGTGCTGCTAGGGACTTGGCCAGGCCTTAGCCTGCTAATGAGAGCAGCACAGCCACTCACCTGTTGGCTTAACAAATAACTGGCTATAGCCATATGACATCACAGCCCCAGACATGCCCTCTGTGTGTGTGTGTGTGTGTGTGTGTGTGTGTGTGTGTGTGTGTGTGTGTGTGTGTGTGTGTGTGTGTGTGTGTGTGTGTGTGTGTGTGTGTGTGTGTGTGTGTGTGTGTGTGTGTGTGTGTGTGTGTGTGTGTGTGTCTGTGCGTCTGTGCGTGTGTGTGTGTGTCTGTGCTCTGACCACAATGATGACATCACTACGATCACACTGCCTGCCACCACTATGTGAGTAGGACAAATACAGATTGATGTCAGAGTGTGGTTTGCCAACTAAGTCGTCCTCAATGTGGACTTGGGCTATGTGAATGTTTATTTCTTCTCTGTGTGCTCCTGTGTAATTGCATATGAAGAGTGTGTGTGTCTGTGTGAGTGTGTGTGTGTGCATGCATGTCTGTGTGTGTGTGTCGCTTTGTGTGTGTGTGTGTGTGTGTGTGCGTGTGCGTGTGCGTGTGCGTGTGTGTGTGTGTGTGTGTGTGTGTGTGTGTGTGTGTGTTCTGACCACGATGCTGTGTGTATCTGAGTTCACAGACTACGCTCAATAGGGGCCAAATGTAAACTTTTATTAAAACATATTACTTGGTCTTATGCAACACATTTTCGCTTAGGGCCTCCAAAAGGCTCTGACTGCATATGTGGGTATGGATATGGATACACAGAACCGCCAGCCACTGCGGCCCCTCATGATGAGTTCAGATTTTTTGTGGCCCCCACCCCCATCAAAGTTGTCCATTCCTGATGTAGGCTCTGTGTGCATGTAGGTGTAATAATTTGCATTCTGTGTATCAGATGAGGGAGCTGAATGTATCGCTGGTGTCCAAGTCACTTCCGGACCATTAACTCAGGGATTAGTCTGTGTGGGTATGGTTGAGCTTGGCTCCATGCTCCAAGCTTCAGCCTACTCATGCAGAGGGGAGTGTTTGGGTCCTGTGGCGGAGCAGGGAGGAGGGCCTAATGGCAGAGCCCAGCCCAGACTCAGAGCTCCATCTCCTGCCTGTTGACACAGATACAGCAGGGACAGGGATAGGGACAGAGACAGACAGGGCCAAGGGCAGAGAAAGAGACAGACAGGGACAGATACAGAGAAATACAGGGACAGAGACAGGTACAGAGACAGGGATAGGGACAGAAACAGAGACAAAGACAAAGAGAAAGGGACTGAGACAGAGACAGGGAAAGAGACAGAGACAGACAGGGACTGGGACAGAGAAAGAGACAGACAGGGACAGAGACAGAAACAGAGACAAAGACAAAGAGAAAGGGACCGAGACAGAGACAGAGATAGAGACAGAGACAGACAGACAGAGACCGACAAGGACAGGGCCAGAAACAGAAACAGAAACAGAAACAAAGACAGAGACAGAGACAGAGACAGGGACAGAGACAGGGACAGATACAGAGACAGAGACAGGAACAGAGACAGAAACAAAGACAGAGACAGGAACAGAAACAGAAACAAAGACAAAGACGGAGACGGAAACAGAAACAGAAACAGAAACAAAGACGGAGACGGAAACAGAAACAGAAACAGAAACAGAAACAGAAACAGAAAGAGAAACAGAAACAGAAAGAGAAACAGATACAGGGACAGAGACAGAGACAGAAACAGAAACAGAAACAAAGACAGGGACAGGGACAGAGACAGTGACAGGGACAGAGACAGATACAGGGACAGAGACAGGGACGGAAACAGGGACAGAGACAGAAACAGAAACAGAGACAGAGACAGAGACAGGGACAGGGACAGAGACAGAAACAGAAACAGAGACAGAAACAAAGACAGAGACAGAAACAGAAACAGAGACAGAGACAGAGACAGAAACAAAGACAGAGACAGAGAGAGAAACAGAGACAGGGACAGAGACAGGGAGAGAGACAGAGACAGGGACAGAGACAGGGATAGGGGCAGTGTCATGCTGAAACGGAAAAAGGCCTTCCCCAAACTGTTGCCACAAAGTTGGAAGCACAGAATCATCTAGAATCTTATTGTATGCTGTAGCGTTAAGACTACCCTTCACTGAAACTAAGGAGCCTAGCCCAAACCATGAAAAACAGCCCCAGAGACAGATAGGGCCAGGGCCAGGGACAGGGACAGGGCCAGGGCCAGGGACAGGGCCAGGACCAGGGACAGGGACAGGGACAGAGACAGAGACAGGGATAGGGACTGAGACAGAGACAGAGACAAAGAGACATGGACCGATTGTGGTTGCTAATTTCTGCATTACCAAATGAGGAGAGTTACAAACACACCAGTCCGAGTTAACTACATCTTTAATACTTAAGATACTTTTGCAAAAGCACTTGACCTTCAATAATGCACTCTCGAATGAACCAGGAAGGTTCCAACACAATGTCTACTGAGATATTGTATACCCTTTTGACATGACAAACCACAGATAGTTAGAAACGGTTCACAAAGAAAGACTGTTTACTTTAGAGAGGAGTATCCACAGCTAGATAACATTCGCTATAAATTATCGTTCAGTTTGATCCCTAATGACGAGGTTCTAATCTCGTCCCTGGTACTTCATAGAACAAAAACACCATTTCATCCAATGGCAATAATCAATTGTCAACTCTAGATACTCCCATCTCAAGCAAACCCCCTCTTGACCCTACTCCTGGACAGGCTCACTGGGGTGAGTGAGCCTCTAGGCCATATACTATCACAGGATAAGTGCGAGATCTAAGAGAGGACATACGATGTTCCCAGACACTGCCATAAACCTCCCCACAATAAAGAAAAGGAGGGTGTGACTTGCTCACAGACATTGTGGAGACAAGTCATTGGTTCCCCCTTAATCACGCCATCCCTTCACATGGTTTAAGAATAGGTAAAGACACATTCACATATAAAAGACAAATCTGACCTCTCCCCTCAGGGCCCCAAGTGACTGAGCCCCAGCTAAGGGAAACGTGCAACTGAAACATACCAGAGTCCAAAGGACACTTTCTAATGACAAGTATCTCACATAAGCATATTATACTAATAAAACATCTTAATCATCTATGTTACCCAACTAATTCTGATTCATCCACCACACGATACAGAGACAGAGAGAGACAGAGACAGACAGAGACAGAGACAGGGACAGATACAGAGACAGGAAAATAGACAGAGACAGGGACAGAGACAGAGGGACAGGGACATAGACAGGGACAGAGACAGGGACAGAGACAGAGAAAGGGACAGAAACAGACAGAGACCCCTCACTCTTCTCTCTCGCCTCTATCTCTCCTCTCCCTCACCAGCTGTTTTTAGAATGCCCTACAGTCCCTGTTGACTGTGTGCTCCTCTTCCTCTCCTCCCAGTCCTGGAATCCCCTTTCTTTCTCTCTCTCTCTTCCTTCCTCTCTTTCTCTCTCTACAGTTCCCTCCCAACTCTGTACTCTTGTGTTAAGGTGAGAAATGAATCGGGGGCGACCTAAAAAAGTTTCCATCCTAACTGGGATACAAGTAGTTGTTGGATTTAGAATGTGTCTGTCTACAGAAGACTATGATCGAGGAGTCTGCTTTAAAACAAGCTGGATAAAACCACATATAAAAAACGGGTTGATATGACATGCCCTATTTTGTCTGCACATTTGACTCAGAGGCTAATAGAACAGCAGATCTCCTTCCTATTTAGTCTAATACGCATGCTGGCTCAGATCGTACACTGTACATACAAAAGTATGTGGACAACCCTTCAAATTAGTGGATTCGGCTATTTCAGCCGCAACACTTCCTGACAGCTGTATAAAATCGAGCACACAGCCATGCAATCTCCATAGACAAACATTGGCAGTAGAATGGCCTTACTGAAGAGCTTAGTGACTTTCAACGTGGCACCGTCATAGGATGCCACATTTCCAACAAGTCAATTCGTCAAATGTCTGCCCCACTAGAGCTGCCCTGGTTAACTGTAAGTGCTGTTATTGTGAAGTGGAAACGTCTTGGAGCAACAACGGCTCGGCCGTAAAGTGGTATGCCACACAAGCGCACAGAATAGGACCGCCGAGTGCTGAAGCGCGTAGTGTGTAAAAATTGCCTGTCCTTGGTTACAACACTCACTACCAAGTTCCAAACTGCCTCTGGAAGCATCGTCAGCACAATAACTGTTCGCCAGGAGCTTCATGAAATGGGTGCCATGGCCAAGCAGCCGCACACAAGACTAAGATCACCATGCGCAATGCGAAGCGTCAGCTGGAGTGGTGTAAAGCTCACCGCCATTGGACTCTGGAGCAGCGGAAACACGTTCTCTGGAGTGATGAATCACGCTTCACTATCTGGCAGTCAGACAGAGGAATCTGGGTTTGGCGGATGCCAGGGGGACAGTGCCTGCCCCAATGCATAGCGCCAACTTTAAAGTTTGATGGAGGAGGAATAATGGTCTGGGGCTGTTTTTCATGGTTTGGTCTAGGCCCCTTAGTCCAAGTAAAGGGTAGTCTTAACGCTACAGCATACAATGAGATTCTAGACGATTCTGTGCTTCCAACTTTGTGGCAACAGTTTGGGGAAGGCCTTTTCCTGTTTCAGCATGAAAATGCCCCCGGGCACAAAGCGATGTCCATACAGAAATGATTTGCCGAGATCGGTGTGGAAGAACTTGACTGGCCTGCACAGAGCCTTGACCTCAACCCCATCGAACACCTTTGGGATCAATTGGAACACCGACTGCGAGCCAGCCTAATCGCCAAACATCAGTGCCCGACCTCACTAAGGCTGTTGTGGCTGAATGGAAGCAAGTCCCTGCAGCAATGTTCCAACATCTAGTGGAAAGCCTTCACAGAAGGAGGCTGTTGTAGCAGCAAAGGGGGACCAACTCCATATTAATGTCCAGGATTTTGGAATGAGATGTTCCATGTACTTTTGATCATCTAGTGTATTAATTGACTTTGCACATGGATAGAAAATAGACACAAGTCTCCCATGTGGAGATAATGAGATGGTTGTGATTGGCATAGGTGGGTTGTTGTTGATATTGTTGTTGTTGTTTACTCTGATCTTTATTCTGAGAATGTCCTTGTCTCTCTCTGTGTGCTAGCCAGCGCTGAAGGACTCTTCTTCTGAGAATGGGACGTCTCTGGCTCTGACTTTGTCTGACCAGAAGGCAGTGACCCACCCCACTTAGACACCCGTTACTCACTGACTCACTGTTCCTGGATCTGTGAAATCTCATCACTCACTCTCTCTCTCAGCTCCCATCATGCCCCTTCATGACCTCACTACCCCCAAAAGTGTCAAGATTCTCAGCTGGGCTCAGTCATCTTGGAGTCATATGGGCAGTCAGGAGGAATCCGTCACTCCACTCTCTCCCTTCTTTCCCCTCTCTCTCTTCTCTCCCCTCTTTCCCTTCTCTCCCCTCCCTCCCTTCTCTCCCCTCTCTCTCCCTTCTCTCCCCTCTCTCTCCCTCTCTCCCTCTCTCCCTCTCTCCCTCTCTCTCTCCCTCTCACCCCTCTCTCTCTCTCCCCTTTCTCCCCTCTCTCTCCCATCTCTCCCCCTCTCTGCCTTCTCCCCTATCTCCCATTATCCCCTCTCTCCCTCTCTCCCCTCTCTACCCTCTCTCTCTTTCTCCCCTTTCTCCCATCTCTCCCCTCTCTCCCCTCTCTCTCCCTCTCTCCCTCTTTCCCCTCTCTCCCCTCTCTCTCTTCTCTCCCCTCTTTCCCTTCTCTCCCTTCTCTCCCTCTCTCCCTTCTCTCCCTTCTCTCCCCTCTCTCTCTTCTCTCCCCTCTCTCCCTTCTCTCCCCTCTCTCTCCTCTCTCTCTCTTCTCTCCCCTCTTTCCCTTCTCTCCCTCTCTCCCCTCTCTCTGCCTCTCACCCCTCTCTCCCTCTCTCCCCTTTCTCTCCCATCTCTCTCTAAACCCTTTCTCCCCTCTCTCCCATCTCTCCCCCTCTCTCCCATCTCTCCCCCTCTCTGCCTTCTCCTCTATCTCCCCTATCTTGGCACTTTGGTTATACAGTATGTGGAAATGGCTTGTTGAAAATAGGGGCAGACACAAAAGAGTTGAAAAAGGGGGAGAGAAAAACTTGAGAGGTTGAGAAGACTATAAATAATTGTATTTGTATTTGTATTTATTATGGATCCCCATTAGCTGCTGACAAGGCAGCAGCTACTCTTCCAGCTACTCTTCCTCTGCCCTCAGGCCCCTACTCCACCACTACCACATATATCCAGTCAAAATCTATGTGTACGTGTGTGTATAGTGCATATGCTATAGTGTGTGTGTGTGTGTGTGTGTGTGTGTGTGTGTGTGTGTGTGTGTGTGTGTGTGTGTGTGTGTGTGTGTGTGTGTGTGTGTGTGTGTGTGTGTGTGTGTGTGTGTGTGTGTGCTTCACAGTCCCCGCTGTTCCATAAGGTGTTTTTTTATCTGTTTTTTAAATCTAATTTTACTGCTTGCGTCAGTTACTTGATGTGGAATAGAGTTTTATGTAGTCATGGCTCTATTTAGTACTGTGCACCTTCCAAAGTATGTTCTGGACTTGGGGACTGTGAAGAGACCTCTGGTGGCATGTCTTGTGGGGTATGCATGGGTGTCCGAGCTGTGCGCCAGTAGTTTAGACAGACAGCTCGGTGCATTCAACATGTCTATACCTCTCGTAAATACAAGTATCCCCCCTATATCCCCCTGTATACCCCTGTATCCCCCCATATACCCCTATATACAATACACCTGTATCCCCCTATATACCCCTGTATCCCCCCTATATACCCCTATATACCCCTGTATCCCCCCTATATACCCATATATACCCTTGCATCCCCCCTGTATCCCACCTTGTATCCCCTGTATCCCCCCTATATCCCCCCGTATCCCCCCTGTATCCTCCTTGTATCCTCCTATATCCCCACTATATCCCCCTGTATCCCCCTATATACCCCTGTATCCCCCCTATACACCCTTGTATCCCCATTGTATTCCCCCTGTATCCCCCCTATATCCCCCATGTATCCCCCTTGTATCCCCTTGTACCCCCTACATCCCCCCTACATCCCCCTATATCCCCCTTGTATCCCCCCGATATCCCCCTTGTATCCCCTGTATCCCCCTTGTATCCCCTACATCCCCCCTACATCCCCCCTATATCCCCCTTGTATCCCCCTATATCCCCCTTGTACCCCCTACATCCCCCTACATCCCCCTATATCCCCCTTGTATCCCCCTATATCCCCCTTGTATCCCCCTATATCCCCCTTGTACCCCCTACATCCCCCTACATCCCCCTATATCCCCCTTGTATCCCCCTACATCCCCCCTACATCCCCCTTGTATCCCCCTATAGCCCCCTTGTATCCCCCTATATCCCCCTTGTACCCCCTACATCCCCCCTACATCCCCCTACATCCCCCTTGTATCCCCCTATATCCCCCTTGTATCCCCCTACATCCCCCCTACATCCCCCTTGTATCCCCCTATATCCCCCTTGTATCCCCCTATATCCCCCTTGTACCCCCTACATCCCCCCTACATCCCCCTATATCCCCCTTGTACCCTCTACATCCCCCCTACATCCCCCTATATCCCCCTTGTATCCCCCTATATTCCCTCTGTATCCCCCTACATCCCCCCTACATCCCCCTATATCCCCCTTGTATCCCCCTATATTCCCTCTGTATCCCCCCTACACTACCTCCATCAACACATCATCACACAAGTAAACACTGAGACATAACCCCTTCTCAAGTCCCTACACGTTCCTCCATCTTCTACTGTACAGATAGTGTATAACTAGTGTGTCTGTACATCAGAAACACTTCCCATCCCACAGCTAAGGGCAGGAATCCCAGATTCTGAAAGACAGTCTGTAGGAAAAGATCTGCCGAAATGTATAGTCAGCGTTCTTCAAAGAGGAGGATATGTAGATGTTTTGCAAAGAGAAGTCTGCCAGGATTGTAAAATCAGTTCATCAGTCCATCAAACATCAAGCAGTATTAGCACAGTAGAGAGAGCTATAGCTTATCCACAGCATACTGGCTTGTATTCCATTGCAGATTAGCAGCTACAATAGTCAATATGTATTTACAGTATGCTTTATCCAACACAATTATTATCATCCCCATGTCTCTCCCTTTCCTGTGTGTGTGTGTGTGTGTTTGTGTGTTGGTTTGTGTGTGCGCACGTGAGTGCCTGTGTGTGCATGAGTGTATGTGTACGTATGTGTGCGTCTGTGTGATGCTGCACTAGGCTCCCACCTTAGCAGGGTCATTATGAAGATGAATAGTGTGATTATAAGGATGAATAAGGTGATTAGGCCTGTTGTCCTTGCTGCCGGGTGCTGGGGCTGCCTACCACGTCATGCACACATTAACCACGTTACCCAGTCATCCATAGGGTACACATCCATAGGGTACACATCCATAGGGTACACATCCATAGGGTACACTTTAAGGACTTTTGAAAGACTAGCCCTTGGGCTAAAAGAGATCCTAATAAAATCGAAATCAAATGAAACTACGGTTTGGGGATGCCTCTGTAGGTGTGATACCAGGACAAGGGAGATTCATTGTGTTCACCTGAGTGCTGAGCTCTAGTCATGTCCTTAGTAGCTGTTTTGTATGTCTGCTGCTAAATAATACTACAGTGAGCTCCAAAAGTATTGGGACAGTGACAATTTTTGTTGTTGTTTTGGCTCTGTACTCCAGCACTTTGGATTTGAAATTATACATTGACTATGACTACAGTGCAGACTGTCAGCTTTAATCTGAGGGTATTTGTATCCATATTGGGTGAACCGTTTAGAAATTACAGCACTTTTTGTACATAGTCCCACCATTTTAGGGGACTAAAAGTATTGGGACAAATTCACTTATATGTGTATTAAAGTTGTCATAAGTTTAGTATTTGGTCCAATATTCATAGCACGCAATGACTACATCAAGCTTTGATTACAAATTAGTTAGATGCATTTGCTGTTTGTTTTGGTTGTGTTCCAGATTATTTTGTGCCCAATAGAAATGAATGGTTAATAATATATTGTGTCATTTTGGAGTCACTTTTACTGTAAATAAGAATACAATATGTTTCTAAACACTTCTATATTAATGTGGATGCTACCATGGTTACGGATAATCCTGAATGAATCGTGAATAACGATGAGTGAGAAAGTTACAGACGCACAAATATCCTACCCCCAAGACATGTTAACCTCTCACCATTACAGTAACAGGGGAGGTTAGTATTTTTGGAGGGGTATGATATTTGTGAGTCTATAACTTTCTAGGTCATCATTATTCACGATTCATTCAGGATTATCCGTAACCATGGTAGCATCCACATTAATGTAGAAGTGCATCCAACAAATCTGAAGAGTCACAAGCGTGATGTAGTCCAAAGTGTTGGAGTACAAAGACAAAACTGTATGTTATTGTAAGTTGTAAACGATCAAATAATATTTGATCGTTTTCAACTTACAATAACATATACAGTGAGCTCCAAAAGTATTGGGATAGTGACACATTTTTGGTTGTTTTGTCTTGGTACTCCAGCAGTCTACAGACATTATTCCATATGTGTTATTTCATAGTTTTGATGTCTTCACTTTTATTCTACAATGTAGAAAATAGTAAAAATAAAGAAAACCCCTTGAATGAGTAGGTGTGTCCAAACGTTTGACTGGTACAGTATGTTATGTTAAACAAATCAAAATATATTTTATACTTTAGATTTTTCACAGTAGCCACCCTTTTCCTTGATGATATGCTTTTCCAACAGTCTTGAAGGACTTCCTTCACTCTGCGGTCCAACTCATCCCAAACCATCTCTATTGGGTTGAGGTCAGGTGATTTTGGAGGCCAGGTCGTCTGATGCAGCACTCCATCATTCTCCTTCTTGGTCAAATAGCCCTTACACAGTCTGGAGGTGTGTTGGGTCATTATCCTGTTGAAAAACAAATGATAGTCCCACTAAGCGCAAAGCAGATGGGATGTTGTATTGCTGCAGAATGCTGTGGTAGCCATGCTGGTTAAGTGTGCCTTGAATTCTAAATAAATTACTGACAGTGTCACCAGCAAAGCACCCCCACACCATCACACCTCCTCCTCCATGCTTCACGGTGGGAACCACACATGCAGAGATCATCTGTTCACCTACTCTGCGTCTCACAAAGAAACGGCGGTTGGAACCAAAAATCTCAAATTTGGACTCATCAGACCAAAGGACAGATTTCCACCGGTCTAATGTCCATTGCTTGTGTTTCTTGGCCAAAGCAAGTCTCTTCTTCTTATTGGTGTCCTTTAGTAATGGTTTCTTTGCAGCAATTCAACCATGAAGGCCTGATTCACACAGTCTCCTCTGAACAGTTGATGTTGAGATGTGTCTGTTACTTGAACTCTGTGAAGCATTTATTTGGGCTGCAATTTCTGAGGCTGGTAGTTCTAATAAACCTATCCTCTGCAGCAGAGGTAACTCTGGGTCTTCCATTCCTGTGGTGGTCCTCATGAGAGCCAGTTTCATCATAGCACTTGATGGTTTTTGCAAATGCACTTGAAGAAACTTTCAAAGTTCTTGAAATGTTCCGCATTGACTGACTTTCATGTCTTAAAGTAATGATCGACTGTCATTTCTCTTTGCTTATTTGAGGTGTTCTTGCCATAATATGGACTTGGTCTTTTACCAAATAGGGTTATCTTCTGTATACCACCCCTACCTTGTCACAACACAACTGATTGGCTTAAATGCATTAAGAAAGAAAGAAATTCCACAAATTCACTTTTAACAAGACACACCTGTTAATTGAAATGCATTCCATGTGACTACCTCATGAAGCTGGTTGAGAGAAAGCCAAGAGTGTGCAAAGCTGTCATCAAGGTAACGGGTGGATACTTTGAAGAATCTCAAATATAACATATATTTTGATTTATTTAACACTTTTTTGGTTAATACATGATTCCATATGTGTTATTTCATAGTTTTGATGTCTTCACTATTATTCTACAATGTAGAAAATAGTAAAAATAAAGATGACCCCTTGAATGAGTCAGTGTGTCCAAACTTTTGACTGGTACTGTATAGAATGTTGCTAACATGTAGAGGTCGATGTGCAGGGGTAGCCGAATGCTATGTTATACTAATCTTGGTTAGCAACATAAAGGTGTAGGGCAGCTTAGTGAGTAGGAACACTGCATAAAGCCAAGTGAGCAGTGAGTCAGTCCAGGGGTTAAACGCATCACTAGATTGGGGTTAAACACATCACTAGATTGGCCCAAACATCAGCTCCACCCATGTGATCATCTTCAAGTGGGTCCCAGATAACTGTCTCCATGGCAACCCCCACACCAGGAATCTCTTATTTTTTTTCACAGCGACTGGTTCTGATGTCCACATGGCAACGGCTGTCGTGGGGACAGTGCAGGGAGGAGGGAGGAGGGATAGAAGGGAGGGTGTGGAGATGGAGGGAAGGGGATGTGTGGGGGTGGCTGCTGCTGACGCACTAGGTGGCTGCCTGCAAACTTTTCCAGAATTCCGCCCACCGGCACAGAAGTAAGCACTCGGCTAGAATCCGGTGCACCAAAGCTGCGTTTCCGCTCTCTTTTTCTCTCTGTCTGTCTCTCACCCTCGAATAACGCCTCCTACTTGAACCAGGCCTGTTGACCCTCCCTTCTTCATCCATCCACAGAATCTCATAGCACCTCCTCCATGGTTATGTCCCAGAACAACAAACCTCTGCCTGTGTATCGGGAGCTGTGGTGGTGACATCACTGTTAGGAGGTCAGTGTGTGTGGGCGGGCCCTCCCGTGTGTCTGTCTGTGGCTAGGGGTCTGGGGATTGACCGGTTCTCTATGTTCTGTTCTGTTGTGTCCTAGGGGAATCTCTGGAGTCTTAGACACCACTGATGGATGACATCAGCAGCAGCAGTAGAGGGGGTGGTTAAGGAAGAGGAGGAATGCTTAGCTCTCTCACCTGCATCCATACACACACACACACACACACACACACACACACACACACACACACACACACACACACACACACATACACTCCCATATTGTCAAGGATGAGTGTTTTTGTCTTTCTTTACCAGGACTGAGCTGACCGTGTCGAGATCATGTCTAGACATTGTGGTTTTTGTTTGGGCACAAGTGTCACATCCAAAATGTATTACACATGTAGTAGGGAGAGTATTTCCAGATGTCATATTAGTTGGAGAAGTTGAGGGGGGAGGTGGGGGGAGGTGGGAGGTGGGTCAGTTGGTAATTGAACACTCCCAATTATCTTGAATAATCCCTCAGTAATCTTTTCCTGTGAATGGAAATTGTGTGGAAAGAAAATGTGTTGGGAGTCAAAGATTACAATTAAAATAAAAATCACAATTTCTTCTGCCGTAATTTGGCCCATTGTATCTGGCGGCTCCCCGGGTTTTATGGGCCAGTGCTTATTTCTATCAGCCGGACGTTGGGAGAGAGAGCGAAAAAGAGAGAGAGAGAGAGAAAGAGAGTAAGAGAGAGGGGAGAGACACAGAGAGAGAGAGAGAGGGGGGGAAGAAAGTAAGAGAGAGAGAGGGGGGGGAAGAAAGTAAGAGAGAGAGGAGAGACAGAGAGAGAGAGAGAGGGAAAGAGAGTAAGAGAGAGGGGAGAGACACAGAGAGAGAGAGAGAGAGAGAGGGAAAGAGAGTAAGAGAGAGGGGAGAGACACAGAGAGAGAGAAAAAAGAGTGAGAGTATGGTTTCCATCCAAGTGGGGAAAACCACAGCCGACTTAAACCATCAAAAATCCCAAGCACCGGGGCCAAGAATCCTCTCTTCAGTGAAAGCCAAAGAGAAAAATATAACTTTTCTCACTCTAGCTTGAGGAGATAACCAGAAGGCAGCCTAGCAGGGGTTGTGTTTGTGGCTTCAATAGCATTGGAAAAAGTACCTCTGTGTGATTCTTAAACAATTAACCCCGACCTTGGAATGTATTGATTTCAATATGAGGATTTTTATCCAGAATGTTGATCCCAACATGACGGTCATACCAATAGAGTAGGACTCCCCAGAGCAGAGGCCAATTTACAAATCACAGCCTTATCACTGGAATCTCCCAATGAAGACACAACCTTGGAGACATACTATACAACCATCTCTAGGGAACAGAAAATGGGGGCACATCGACCGGAAAATCCAGGGGCTGAGCAGACCAGGTGCCTCTGTGGGATGGGTGATTGTAAATCTACACCCACCTACCAGCCTCACTCACTTGACCGTGTCCACCTCCCTCTTCCCTTCTTCCTCCTCTCCTCTCCTGAATGGATCTCAGTCTCACCCTGGTCTGCTCTAGTATTGAAGTGCTTTATGGCAGTGGGACAGGGAGGACAGGAGAGGACCTAGGTGTTAGGCCATAGCTCATCGCCACAGTAGGGGTCATGGTGGCCAGTGGTCGTTAGGGTGATTGAGGAAGTCCAGTGCTGACCCCTAGTATGGAGCCAGCTGATGGGACCCAGTGGGTCGGTCAGTGCAGGAGAGTCCCATGGCCTGGCCCTGCTCTTAATGCTAACTGCTTTATAAATGATTAGCACAAGACTTATACGCCCAGTTAGAAGGCTAGCTATACTTACAATGCCTCGATTGCTTTTTAACACTAAGCACTTTCCACGGGGCTGAGTATGTACTGACATGACGCTATTGTAGTACTACAGCTTGCTATAGTGAGCAACTCTCCGATAGAGGTAACATAGTGGATACTATGGCCTGTCTGTAAACGCTGAATGAAGATGTCGTGACCCACCAGACACCTGTTGTGGGTCCCCTGCCAGATAAGCCTCCCCCTCTCCCCCCTACTCTCCCATCTCCGCCCTGCTCCTCCCTTCCTCCCCCTCTCCCCCCTCCACCCTCCTCCACTCTTCCTCCCCCCCTCTGCCCTCCTCCTCCCTTCCTCCCCCTCTCCCCCCTCTGCCCTCCTCCCTTCCCTCCCCCTCTCCCCCCTCCACCCTCCTCCTCCCTTCCTCCCCCACTCCGCCCTCCGCCCTCCTCCTCCCTTCCTCCCCCTCTCCCCCCCTCCACCCTTCCTCCCCCACTCCCCCCTCCGCCCTCCTCCTCCCTTCCCTCCCCCTCTCCCCCTCTCCCCCTCCCCCTCCTCCTCCCTTCCTCCCCCTCTCCCCCTCTCCGCCCTCCTCCTCCCTTCTCTTCCCCTCTCCCCCTCTCCGCCCTCCTCCTCCCTTCTCTTCCCCTCTCCCCCTCTCCGCCCTCCTCCTCCCTTCTCTTCCCCTCTCCCCCTCTCCGCCCTCCTCCTCCCTTCTCTTCCCCTCTCTCCCTCCACTCTTCACCCTTCCCAGGGTCACACACTTTTGTACAGGAGGTTTCCGAAAAATAAAAATGTCAGTATTAAACATTTACCAGCGTGCTGAGTTTACATGTCTGACAAGAAAAGGACAGTTTGGAGCGGTTAAGTGTCACATAAATCTTTCAGCGCATGAATTGAAATGGTTCCCCCAATAGTCTACTCTCTGCAGCTGCTTGAACGAATGACACAACTGTGGACGGGACAGCCAGCTAACTATACCATACTCCCACTCTGTGATGTCAGCTGTTGATAAGACAAACACACATGGTGCACTGTGGGTGGATGCTGTGTTCTCAATGTTACAAGTTTTGTTCCGACAACTCCGTGGCGACTGTGCTGTGTAACTACATAAACAGTCGTATCCTTATTGAAATGGATTTGAAATGAAGGAGTTCAGGATACTCCTTGTTTTTCTCCTTCACTGCATTTGACCCACTTCTCGATAGATGTTATTTATTGTGGAGGCTCAGTGGCTGTACTGTGGTGTCAGTGGTGGTAAGAGTCGCACACTGAGTTTGATGTGCTTTTTAGGCCTATGAGTTTCGATCCAACAATGATGAAAGTGTGACAATGGAAGCAGATCTATCCCCCTCTCTTCTGGACTTCAACCTTCTCTCTGTTCATTGCCCTTCCTCTGTCTCACCCTCTTTCCTATATATTCCTCCCTGTCTCTTGTTAATTGCCGCAGAGCTTGTTGATGGAAATCAATGAGTGCTTTTTGATTATGAGCCAGAGCTGGGGAAGGTGAGAGAGAAGTGGACACACACACACCGTCAGCACTTTGGACTCTGTCCACCGAGGAAGGATTAGTGTGTGTTTCACACGGAGGTTCCCACACTCCTCTGCTGCGGCCCAACTCCAACCTAGCATGGCCTCTGCCAACCGCTCGGTGAAAACTCAATGACATTGGAACAATCACAACAAACTCTCCTCTGATGAGACCTTAACTACCCTCAGACAGTTAACAGACAGTTACGTCTGTGGTATCAAACACCGTCTCCCCTCAGCCTTGTGAGCCCTACCACACACTGTGTGCACAGAAGGAAGAGCAGTGTTAAGTCTGTTTGATAGCTCTTCCTGCAGACGCCAGTCGCTCTCATATCCGAGCGGTTCTCGCCGGGGGTCCGTTCTCCGTACGTAGGGTCCATTCACAAAACCAGCGCCCCACCCAGCCGCACCCGCAGCACCCATCCTGCCTTCCCGCCATCTTCTCCTCGGCAACACCTGGCACCCGGCTAACAAACACCTGTTCACCTAATTAGACAGACACTGGAGGGAGAAGGAGATTAATAAGTTAATGAGACAGTAATCTGGCCCAATCACATGCCCCGGCGTCTGCTTCCTCCTCGTCTGTTTCCTCCTCGGCAGCAGGGGTGCAGTAATGACCTCTGTATTGGGTGATTCCTTCGCCGTGTGACCTTGAGTGACCCCATCACGGATGGACCTTATGTGGTACCACAGCATGGAGGAATGGAGGGATGAAGGTATAGAGAAAAGTGGGAAGTGGGGAGAAGGACAGGCCAGGCCAGGCCAGGCAGGCTGCTTCCTGAAAGGGCAGTGCGAGTGACTTGGCAGCCTGGGCACTGAGGCGTCAGCCAAATGAATGAGCATTAGGAGATGAAGTTCCCATTGCACAGCAGTTGGAGCCGCTCCAGGTCTCACCAGCTGTGCCACTCTTGTTTACAAGCTGCCACCTGCTGCCGGAGAGGCCTCCATTCTGACTAGCAACCTCAGGCTCGCATGACCACCAAAGCCAGACCAGGGCATGTGCTGCCTGGGCTAGGGAAACCCAGTCCCTGGTGCTTATGAGAAGGGCAGAGCGCCCACTCCTCTGTGGAGTTTCATCATCATGTTTCCTAACATCGCTGTGTGTTACATTTACATACATACATAAATACAGGCAGGGGCGCAACTTTGGTTTTAGAAGTGAGGGGGACATATTATTATCCAGTCAGATAAAAACCGCGACCGGGAGACCCATGGGGCGGTGCACAATTGGCCCAGCATCATCCGGGTTAGGGGAGGGTTTGGCCGGCAGGGATGTCCTTGTCCCATCACGCTCTAGCCACTCCTGTGGCGGGCATGCGCTGACACGGTCGCCAGGTGTACGGTATTTCCTCCGACACATTGGTGTGGCTGGCTTCCGGCTTAAGCGGGCATTGTGTCAAGAAGCAGTTTTGCTTGGTTGGATCGGCTTGGTTGGATCGGCTTGGTTGGATCGGCTTGGTTGGATCATGTTTCGGAGGACGCATGGCTCTCGACCTTCACATCTCCGGAGTCCGTACGCGAGTTGCAGCAATGAGACAAGACTGTAACTACCAATTGGATACCACAAAATTGGGGAGAAAAATGGGTAAACGTAATATATATATATATACACTGCTCAAAAAAATAAAGGGAACACTAAAATAACACATCCTAGATCTGAATGAATGAAATAATCTTATTAAATACTTTTGTCTTTACATAGTTGAATGTGCTGACAACAAAATCACACAAAAATAATCAATGGAAATCCAATTTATCAACCCATGGAGGTCTGGATTTGGAGTCACACTCAAAATTAAAGTGGAAAACCACACTACAGGCTGATCCAACTTTGATGTAATGTCCTTAAAACAAGTCAAAATGAGGCTCAGTAGTGTGTGTGGCCTCCACGTGCCTGTATGACCTCCCTACAACGCCTGGGCATGCTCCTGATGAGGTGGCGGATGGTCTCCTGAGGGATCTCCTCCCAGACTTGGACTAAAGCATCCGCCAACTCCTGGACAGTCTGTGGTGCAACGTGGCGTTGGTGGATGGAGCGAGACATGATGTCCCAGATGTGCTCAATTGGATTCAGGTCTGGGGAACGGGCGGGCCAGTCCATAGCATCAATGCCTTCCTCTTGCAGGAACTGCTGACACACTCCAGCCACATGAGGTCTAGTATTGTCTTGCATTAGGAGGAACCCAGGGCCAACCGCACCAGCATATGGTCTCACAAGGGGTCTGAGGATCTCATCTCGGTACCTAATGGCAGTCAGGCTACCTCTGGCGAGCACATGGAGGGCTGTGCGGCCCCCAAAAGAAATGCCACCCCACACCATGACTGACCCACCGCCAAACCGGTCATGCTGGAGGATGTTGCAGGCAGCAGAACGTTCTCCACGGCGTCTCCAGACTGTCACGTCTGTCACATGTGCTCAGTGTGAACCTGCTTTCATCTATGAAGAGCACAGGGTGCCAGTGGCGAATTTGCCAATCTTGGTGTTCTCTGGCAAATGCCAAACGTCCTGCACGGTGTTGGGCTGTAAGCACAACCCCCACCTGTGGACGTCGGGCCCTCATACCACCCTCATGGAGTTTGTTTCTGACCGTTTGAGCAGACACATGCACATTTGTGGACTGCTGGAGGTCATTTTGCAGGGCTCTGGCAGTGCTCCTCCTGCTCGTCCTTGCACAAAGGCGGAGGTAGCGGTTCTGCTGCTGGGTTGTTGCCCTCCTACGGCCTCCTCCACGTCTCCTGATGTACTGGCCTGTCTCCTGGTAGCGCCTCCATGCTCTGGACACTACGCTGACAGACACAGCAAACCTTCTTGCCACAGCTCACATTGATGTGCCATCCTGGATGAGCTGTACTACCTGAGCCACTTGTGTGGGTTGTAGACTCCGTCTCATGCTACCACTAGAGTGAAAGCACCGCCAGCATTCAAAAGTGACCAAAACATCAGCCAGGAAGCATAGGAACTGAGAAGTGGTCTGTGGTTACCACCTGCAGAACCACTCCTTTATTGGGGGTGTCTTGCTAATTGCCTATGATTTCCACCTGTTGTCTATTCCATTTGCACAACAGCATGTGAAATTTATTGTCAATCAGTGTTGCTTCCTAAGTGGACAGTTTGATTTCACAGAAGTGTGATTGACTTGGAGTTACATTGTGTTGTTTAAGTGTTCCCTTTATTTTTTTGAGCAGTATATATATTTATATATATATACATATATACAAAAAAAATCACAAAATAGCTTAGTTGGGTCAGAGCTTGCAAAACGGCAGCCATCTAGAATGGATGTAATGACTAAATGTCCAGGATCATATCACTCATTATATATTCATCTCTCTGCAGCCCACACAAACAAATCACTGGCCCATATGTTTCACACACCGGAACTGGATCCACATCCTCCTCCATTCCTCCATGCTCAGGTATCCACAAAACACGCATCCATCCATGCCTTTCTCCATGAGTTGACCTCCTCCCGTGTCTCACCATCCCTTCCTTCCTGCAGGCATACAATACCTTCACTTAAGTGCAGTGTTGCTCCAAAATAATGAATCTGTTCTTTTCAACGCATCCTGTGGATCTCACAAGCTCTTTCTTTATGTTGTTATGCTATGTTGGTGTTTCCTTTATTTTGGCAGTTACCTGTACACTCATAACTACATGGGTTTTAACTGACTCATGTCACACTTTGTGTTACCATGGTGTTTCTCTTGATTGTATTATTATTTTTCCTCTGTGACTGCTTTTCTGACCCTGTGTGTTTTCTCTCTTGTTTCTCCTTCAGGGAATTTTAAAGGGATGTGTAAACAGATAGATCACTTTCCTGAGGACACGGACTATGAAGCGGACCCCTCTGAGTACTTCTTACGTGAGTCTCCTCTCTTTGGCTTCCACTTTTACAGTACAGAGGAACCAGTGAGCCTCAAGGGATAGTGTGGTCTGGGCATCCCATCTGCACATTTGATACTGTATTGTAGTGAATAGTGTAAATACTACACAAATACTACACAAATGTACAACTGTGTACTTTCTAATCTTGTTAAGAGAGGGTAGTATTTAATATGAGGTAACCTTCAACCAGGTGACAAGGGGGGACAGAAATCAGCCAACAACGCATCCTCTTACTTCAACTGACAACTTGTTCATATTTAATACCTGAGCCCACTTTCCCCACCCAGCCACTGACAGTCAATACAGACAGTAGTTCTGGTGGGCCTGTGTGTTATTTTAGATATCTCTAAACTGTATCCTGCTTTTAGTGAGTGCCTGTCTGTCTGGTCTGAACTCTACCAGGCACCACTCCTCCTCTCCTGGCTGTTTTTACTGCATGCCATGTGTAACGTAACGTGCAGTATTACAGTCCACTGTGTACCCTGTAAACTCCCCACATTGATTTGTGCTCTGTTTTCCTCACTGCTAGCAAGACATAGAAATTAGTGTCAGACAAGCTGTGGTAATAATCCTAAAATTACATGATTTCAATGCCAACAGAAATTGTATTTGAATTCCATAATTTAGAATTTGTATTAGGATTTAGAATTTGAATGTAATATTTTTGAATTTGTAATGCACAAACTTGTATTTCATGATTTGAAACTGAATTGAGTGAATATTGCATTCAGTTTTCAAATTCAATTTACATTTAATTGAATATTCAAATTCAATATTTATATATTCAGTTTCAATATGATAGATATTGCATTCATTGTCTGTGTATCAAGTTTACAAACTAACATTTCAAGTTATAAAAGTTTTATATATTAAACTTCTCAGATGCGTTTAGATTAAGTTTTTAAGTTCAGTTCTCTAAATTCAGATTCAAAACCAGAGACAACATCCTGGCACTTTGCCAGCCAGGAAAAGTAGAGGAGAACAGATAGATTGAAATGCTCACTGTGATAAACAGAAGCTTCTGGGGTTTCTGAAGTCA
Source organism: Salmo trutta (assembly GCF_901001165.1). Lineage (NCBI taxonomy): Eukaryota > Metazoa > Chordata > Actinopteri > Salmoniformes > Salmonidae > Salmo > Salmo trutta. The sequence continues at coordinate 59,174,721 of NC_042957.1, forward strand.
ATGTGGCATGTTGAATTTATTTTTTTCCTATGAATTTGGCTCTAGCATTTGAACCGTTTTGGCTATGAGCTCTTATGACCCGATTCCTGAAAGACTCTCTGGAACATGGTCATGCCTTCTGTTTCCCTCTATGATGATCGCAGGCCTTGTTAGAAGGGAGTGTCATAAAAACAATTTGGCCCCAATAAGAACATACTGTAGTTGAATAGCCCTGTCACAGCCCTTCTAAGGATAGCCTTTCCACTCCCTATTTAATGTTTCTCTTGGGACTAACTGGGATCAAAACATGTCTCCCGCATCTCACAAGATTCCTGTGACTGTGAGACTTTGAAGTGTACGATGCTCAAACCCAAATGATGGGTTTTGTATATTTTCATAGAACAATACACAGTTTCAACACAGTATTGAGAGTTTCAAACAAATAAGTTAAACTAACACTACCTCTGCATATTGCCCTAGTACATTCAAAAAGTGCTGCAAGGTCCCCTCATTTTTCCCCTGAACAGTTCTCACTCAAAATATAGGAAAAGGAGTAATTTTACCACAAACAACCCATTGGGTGGATCAGTGCTTTGATCCAATTGATTAGCACACATTTCCATGTTACGAGCAGTGCCTCGGCCCCACGCCTGTTTAACAATGCTCCAGACATTTGACCCCTCCCTTCCCCCACCAGTGATGCTCAACTGACCTGGATTCAGGTTGTGTTCATCTCCTGGTCTCCATCAGAACAGACAGTAATTGAAGCCCACTCTGAGAGAAGAGGAGAGCGGAGCAGTGTGTGTTACTGCCAGTCCTGGAGATGAAGCCTAGCCAATTAGGCTGTGTTTGACTTAACGCTCTGAGCGACTGTGCTCGTCCATATGGGCCAGAGAGGGCGGTTATGATAACAGCTCTGGTAATGATTCTAGTGATGCTGAAGCCTTAACGAAGCCGGATCAGCCCTAGCGAAGCTGGGCCTTAACAAGGTGCCCGAAGTCACTGGCCTTGACAGGGGCGCAGGGGCGCAGGGGCGAGGTGACACTATGTGTGTGTGTGTGTGTGTGTGTGTGTGTGTGTGTGTGTGTGTGTGTGTGTGTGTGTGTGTGTGTGTACATGTGTTTTAACCGCTTCCTGTTCTGTGATTGGACGAGAGGGCCGCAGTGCTCCCAGTTGCTTGCCAATTAGGACACTCACATCCATAAATATTTCAGCCTCCTTCCTATATAGGTCAGGCCTCTATCACTCTCTCTCTCTCTCTTTCTCCCTCTCTCTCCCCGCACACCCGTCTGTGACTGGCATGTCTTTTTAGTCTGGAGTTGTACCTCTGTACCACTGTAGTGACAAAGTGAGCCCCTATTCAGGCCACTCAGTGTGTCTGTGTGTCTGTGTGTCTGTGTTTGTATGTTTGTGTTACATTTGTGTGTTCTCTTCTGTGAAGGTCGGGCAGGGTGAGGTCATGAGGGTACAGTGGGCCACATTGGGACAGGTTCAGAGAGAGGTGGATGTCATACTGTAGCTTTAATATCTCCGCTGCCTGTTTCATCATAGCCAGGCTGGTGTGGTCTGTGAAGGGAATTCGTTTATATACTTACCCCATTTGACTTTAGTGGAGGACACACAGCTGGTATTTCCATAATGAGGTGTTGCTCAGAGCATCTGGAGGGAGACCAAAGAGAGAGAGAGGGTATGCCAGCCACTTACAGGGTAGAACGAGAGGGGAAGGGTTATGCAATAGAGATTATGTCACCTCAGGTAAAAACCCACAGGAAGTGACATCAGAGGGAGTTCACACTCAGACTGAGGGGACTCGTCTATGATGTATGTAATCCTGTGATTCAGCACCTGCTAGCTCACAGTACACCAGCCTACACCAGTATTGGAAGTGAGCAAATCTGACATATACAGATGAAAGGCACAGAATGTTCTTGAATACGTACGTGCACCACCCCTCCCCCATACTTGAACACACACAGACAGACACAGACATAGACACACAGACACAAACACACACAGACACACACATAGCACACACAGACATCCCCAAACACAAACACACACACAGTAGCAAGCTGCTTTGCAGTAGTGACTGTAGTGACTGTGAATCCTCGGCTCTCCCCATAGCCAGGCGGTTCACACATCCACACACAGTTATATAACCCAGCTGAGGCATACTAAAGCGCCAGTGGGTTTTTAGATCATGTCGTGTCCGAGCTCCCATCATCCACTGCTCTACTGGGCGCTAAGCAGCAGAGAGAGAAAGAGAGAGAGAAAGAAGAGAGAGAGAGAGAAGAGAGGAGTAAAAGATAACATACAGAAAGAGAGAGATGCAGAGAGAGATGCAGAGAGAGATACAGAGAGAGAGAGATAGAAATAGAGAGATACAGAGAGAGATACAGAGAGAGATACACAGAGAGAGAGAGAGAGAGAAATAAATAGAGAGATAGAGAGAGAGATACAGAAAGAGAGAGATGCAGAGAGAGATACAGAGAGATATACAGAGATTAAATTAAACGCTGGAATGGTAGATGTGCAGGAGATGAATGTGCAAGTAGAGATACTGGGGTGCAAAGGAGCAAGATAAATAAATACAGTATGGGGATGAGGTAGATAGATGGGCTGTTTACAGATGGTCTATGTACAGGTGCAGTGATCTGTGAGCTGTTCTGACAGCTGGTGCTTAAAGCTAGTGAGGGAGATATGAGTCTACAGCTTCAGTGATTTTTGCAGTTCGTTCCAGTCATTGGCAGCAGAGAACTGGAAGAAAAGGCGACCAAAGGAGGAATTGGCTTTGGGGGTGACCAGTGAGCTATACCTGCTGGAGCGCGTGCTACGAGTGGGTGCTGCTATGGTGACCAGTGAGCTAAGGCGGGGCTTTACCTAGCAGAGACTTGTAGATAACCTGTAGCCAGTGGGTTTGGCGACGAGTATGAAGCGAGGGACAACCAACGAGAGCGTACAGGTCGCAGTGGTGGGTAGTGTATGGGGCTTTGGTGACAAAACTGATGGCACTGTGATAGACTCCATCCAATTTGTTGAGTAGAGTGTTGGAGGCTATTTTGTAGATGACATCGCCAAAGTCGAGGATCGGTAGGATGGTCAGTTTTACGAGGGTATGTTTGGCAGCATGAGTGAAGGATGCTTTGTTGCGATATAGGAAGCCGATTCTAGATTTAATTTTGGATTGGAGATGCTTAATGTGAGTCTGGAAGGAGAGTTTACAGTCTAACCAGACACCTAGGTATTTGTAGTTGTCCGCGTATTCTAAGTCAGAGCCGTCCAGAGTAGTGATGCTGGACGGGCGGGCAGGTGCGGGCAGTGATCGATTGAATAGCATGCATTTAGTTTTACTTGCATTTAAGAGCAGTTGGAGGCCACGGAAGGAGAGTTGTATGGCATTGAAGCTCGTCTGGAGGTTAGTTAACACAGTGTCCATAGAGGGGCCAGAGGTATACAGAATGGTGTCATCTGCGTAGAGGTGGATCAGAGAATCACCAGCAGCAAGAGCGACATCATTGATGTACACAGAGAAGAGAGTCGGCATGAGAATTGAACCCTGTGGCACACCGATAGAGACTGCCAGAGGCCCGGACAACAGGTCCTCCGATTTGACACACTGAACTCTATCAGAGAAGTAGTTGGTAAACCAGGCGAGGCAATCATTTGAGAAACCAAGGCTGTCGAGTCTGCCAATAAGAATACGGTGATTGACAGAGTCGAAAGCCTTGGCCAGGTCGATGAATACGGCTGCACAGTAATGTCTCTTATCGATGGCAGTTATGATGTCGTTTAGGACCTTGAGCATGGCTGAGGTGCACCCATGACCAGCTCTGAAACCGGATTGCATAGCGGAGAAGGTACGGTGGGATTCGAAATGGTCGGTAATCTGTTTGTTAACTTGGCTTTCGAAGACCTTAGAAAGACAGGGTAGGATAGATATTGGTCTGTAGCAGTTTGGGTCTAGAGGGTCACCCCCTTTGAAGAGGGGGATGACCACGGCAGCTTTCCAATCTTTGGGAATCTCAGACGATATGAAAGAGAGGTTGAACAGGCTAGTGATAGGGGTTGCAACAATTTCGGCAGATAATTTTAGAAAGAGAGGGTCCAGATTGTCTAGCCCGGCTGATTTGTAGGGGTCCAGATTTTGCAGCTCTTTCAGAACATCAGCTATCTGGATTTGGGTGAAGGAGAAATGGTGGGGGCATTGGCGGGTTGCTGTGGAGGGTGCCGGGCAGTTGACCGGGTAGGGGTAGCCAGGTGGAAAGCAAGGCCAGCCGTAGAAAAATGCTTATTGAAATTCTCAATTACAGTGGATTTATTGGTGGTAACAGTGTTTCCTAGCCTCAAAGCAGTAGGCAGCTGGGAGGAGGTGCTCTTATTCTCCATGGACTTTACAGTGTCCCAGAACTTTTTTGAGTTTGTACTACAGGATGCAAATTTCTGTTTGAAAAAGCTAGCCTTAGCTTTCCTAACTGCCTGTGTATATTTGTTCCTAACTTCCCTAAAAAGTTGCATATCATGGGGGCTATTCAATGCTAATGCAGGATGCCACAGGATGTTTTTGTGCTGGTCAAGGGCAGACAGGTCTGGAGAGAACCAAGGACTATATCTATTCCTAGTTCTACATTTTTTGAAAGGGGCATGCTTATTTAAGATGGTGAGGAAGGCACTTTTAAAGAATAACCAGGCATCATCTACTGACGGGATGAGGTCAATGTCATTCCAGGATACCCCGGCCAGGTCGATTAGAAAGGCCTGCTCGCAGAAGTGTTTTAGGGAGTGTTTGACAGTGATGAGGGGTGGTCGTTTGGTCGCAGACCCATTACGGATGCAGGCAGTGAGGCAGTGATCGCTGAGATCTTGATTGAAAATTGCAAAGGTGTATTTGGAGGGCGAGTTAGTTAGGATGATATCTATGAGGGTGCCCGTGTTTACGGATTTGGGGTTGTACCTGGTAGGTTCATTGATAATTTGTGTGAGATTGAGGGCATCAAGCTTAGATTGTAGGATGGCTGGGGTGTTAAGCATGTCCCAGTTTAGGTCACCTAGTAGCACTAGCTCAGAAGATAGATGGGGCAATCAATTCACATATGGTGTCGAGGGCACAGCTGGGGACAGAGGGTGGTATATAGCAAGCGGCAACAGTGAGAGACTTGTTTCTGGAAACGTGAATTTTTAGAAGTAGAAGCTCGAATTGTTTGGGTACAGACTTGGATAGTAATACAGAACTCTGCAGGCTATCTTTGCAGTAGATTGCAACACCACCCCCTTTGGCAGTTCTATCTTGGCGGAAAATGTTATAGTTAGGGATGGAGATTTCAGGGTTTTTGGTGGTTTTCCTAGGCCAGGATTAAGACTCGGCTAAGTCATCCAGGTTGGCAGAGTATGCTGAAGCAGTGAGTAAATCAAACTTAGGGAGTAGGCTTCTAATGTTGACATGCATGAAACCAAGGCTTTTACGGTTACAGAAGTCAAGAAACGAGAGCATCTGGGGAGTGGGAGTGGAGCTAGACACGTGGAGCTAAGATTAACCTCTACATCACCAGAGGAACAGAGGAGAAGTAGGATAAGGGTACGGCTAAAGGCTATACGAACTGGCCGTCTAGCACGTTCGGAACAGAGAGTAAAAGGTGCAGGTTTCTGGGCACGATAGCATAGATTCAAGGCATAGTTTACAGACAAAGGTAAGGTAGGATGTGAGGACATTGGAGGTCAACCTAGGCATTGAGTAATGATGCGAGAGATATAGTCTGTAGAGACGTTTAAACCAGGTGATATTATCACATATGTAGGAGGTGGAACAACATGGTTGGTTAAGGCATATTGAGCAGGGCTAGAGGCTCTACAGTGAAATAAGACAGTAATCACTAAGCAGGACAGTAATGGACGAGGCATATTGATATTAGAGAGAGGCATGCATAGCCAAGTGAACATATGGGTCCAGTGAGTGGTTGGGCTGGCTGGGGACACGACGATTCAGACAGTTAGGAGGCCGGTGCTAACAAGCTAGCAGTTAGTAGGCCGGAGTAACGGTTGTCGTCGGATATAGACCAAAATGCAGCGGGGAAATGTGCACTCATCTTCTTTATTATAAACGGACAAGAAGGAGAACCAAAACAAACACGTACACAAAGAAACCACAACGACTAATCACAGGCTGGTAAGGCATAAGGCTATACACAGAACAATCTCCCACAAAGTACTCAATAAACACATACCTATATATAGGACTCTCAATCAGAGGCAACTAGAAAACACCTGCCTCCAATTGAGAGTCCAACCCCAATTAACAAAACATAGAAATACAAAAGACTAAACAGAACATAGAAATACACTAACATGGAACAGTGCCCAAAAACCCCCGGAATACATAAATCAAATACCCTACTAAACAAACCACCACCCCAAACCACATAAAACAAATACCCTCTGCCACGTCCTGACCAAACTACAATAACAAATAACCCCTATTACTGGTCAGGACGTGACAGCCGGGGCTAAACAAGCTAGCAGTTAGTAGGCCGGGTTAGCAAGCAAGCAGTTAGCAGACCGGGGCAAGCACGGAGTTAGCAGACCGGGGCAAGCAAGCAGTTAGCAGACCGGGGCAAGCAAGCTAGCAGTTAGCAGATCGGGGCAAGCAAGCTAGCAGTTAGCAGACCAGGGCTAGCAAGTTAGCAGAAGGGCCTTGGGGGACGTCGCGATTGAGGTAAGTCTGTTTTTGCCTCTTCGTGCGGTGACGTCGATAGACCAGTCGTGGATTAGTAGGGTTCCACGTAGCTCTAGGTAGCTAGCAGGCCTGCTGTTAGCAGAATGGGCCTTCAGCGGACGTCGCGCCTGAGGCGCCTGTTGGAATCCTTGGGCAGATTATGTCGGTATTCCAGTCGTAGAGGATCGGCGGGGTTCCGTGCCCCGTACCGGCAGTAGAAGGGGTCCGGATATTGTAGCCCAGGAGTGGGCTTTGGTGGTTGCACAAGAGCCCTACCCAGGCTAGCTTCAGGCTAATTGGTGCTTGCTCTGGGATGGAAACGCTAGCCAGGAGTAGTCACCCGGGATTGCGGTTAGCTAGTTGTGAAGATCCAGATGAAAAGGTTCCGAGTTTGCAATAGGAATCCGGGGATATGGAGAGAAAAAAAGGTCCGTTATGCTCTGGTTTGAGTCACGTTGTACGAACTGGCGAGAGCTTTCCGAGCTAAAGGGTAGCTGATGACCGCTAGCAGTGGTTTGCTAACTGATAGCTGGTAGGTCGTTAACTGGCTAGCTTCAGTTGAGGGATTCCAGATCCGTAGTAAGTAGAAATACTTAACAAAAAAAAAACAGATCCACACCACATTGAATGAGGCGGGTTGCAGGAGAGAATTTAGAAGTTGAGGTTTAGGAAAATATTTTTAAAAGATATGCGAAGAAAAATAGGTAAAAAGATATCTACAAAGGACACGACAGGACAAAGACAAAGACGTCTGACTGCTACGCCATCTTGGAAAAAGGTAGTGACAATGATGGCAGTCTGTGGTAAAGATGTCTCATGTTTGTGGATCCTAGCCAGGGTTCACTAGGGGTCAGAGCATGGTGTGATGAGCTACAGTGAGGGAAAAAAGTATTTGATCCCCTGCTGATTTTGTACGTTTGCCCACTGACAAAGAAATGATCAGTCTATAATTTTAATGGTAGGTTTATTTGAACAGTGAGAGACAGAATAACAACAAAAAAATCCAGAAAAACGCATGTCAAAAATGTTATAAAATGATTTGCATTTTAATGAGGGAAATAAGTATTTGACCCCTCTACAAAACATGACTTAGTACTTGGTGGCAAAACCCTTGTTGGCAATCACAGAGGTCAGACGTTTCTGGAGGGATTTTGTCCCACTCCTCTTTGCGGATCTTCTCCAAGACATTAAGGTTTCGAGGCTGACATTTGGCAACTCCAACCTTCAGCTCCCTCCACAGATTTTCTATGGGATTAAGGTCTGGAGACTGGCTAGGCCACTCCAGGACCTTAATGTGCTTCTTCTTGAGCCACTCCTTTGTTGCCTTGGACGTGTGTTTTGGGTCATTGTCATGCTGGAATACCTATCCACGACTCATTTTCAATGCCCTGGCTGAGGGAAGGAGGTTCTCACCCAAGATTTGACGGTACATGGCCCCGTCCATCGTCCCTTTGATGCGGTGAAGTTGTCCTGTCCCCTTAGCAGAAAAACACCCCCAAAGCATAATGTTTCCACCTCCATGTTTGACGGTGGGAATGGTGTTCTTGGGGTCATAGGCAGCATTCCTCCTTCTCCAAACACGGCGAGTTGATGCCAAAGAGCTCCATTTTGGTCTCATCTGACCACAACACTTTCACCCAGTTGTCCTCTGAATCATTCAGATGTTCATTGGCAAACTTCAGACTGGCATGTATATGTGTTTTCTTGAGCAGAGGGACATTGCGGGCGCTGCAGGATTTCAGTCCTTCACGGCGTAGTGTGTTACCAATTGTTTTCTTGGTGACTATGGTCCCAGCTGCCTTGAGATCATTGACAAGATCCTCCCGTGTAGTTCTGGGCTGATTCCTCACCGTTCTCATGATCATTGCAACTCCACGAGGTGAGATCTTGCATGGAGCCCCAGGCCGAGGGAGATTGACAGTTTTTTTGTGTTTCTTCCATTTGCGAATAATCGCTCCAAGTGTTCTCACCTTCTCACCAAGCTGCTTGGCGATAGTCTTGTAGCCCATTCCATCCTTGTGTAGGTCTACAATCTTGTCCCTGACATCCTTGGAGAGCTCTTTGGTCTTGGCCATGGTGGAGAGTTTGGAATCTGATTGACTGATTGCTTCTGTGGACAGGTGTCTTTTATACAGGTAACAAACTGAGATTAGGAGCACTCCCTTTAAGAGTGTGCTCCTAATCTCAGCTCGTTACCTGTATAAAAGACACCTGGGAACCAGAAATCTTTCTGATTGAGAGGGGGTCAAATACTTATTTCCCTCATTAAAATGCAAATCAATTTATAACATTTTTGACATACGTTTTTCTGGATTTTTTTGTTGTTATTCTGTCTCTCACTGTTCAAATAAACCCACCATTAAAATTATAGACTGATCATTTCTTTGTCAGTGGGAAAACGTACAAAATCAGCAGGGGATCAAATACTTTTTTCCCTCACTGTACATAGTTAATACAGAGAGGGGGGCTGGATTCTGGCCCAATCTGGCCCAATAAAATCAATCGGTCTGGGGTAGGACACACACAGGGGGCTTGCATGTAGGGCAACAGGGGTGGGACAGTGGGGCCTCTGGGGCGATGGGGGGTGTAGGCAACATTGGGGAGATCATTGGTTGTGGCCCAGCATGGGAGTTCCCGCAACAGCTCCAGAGGGGGGATGGGCAGCCGGTCGCTCGGCCCTGAGCCCTGGTGGGTCACGCCGGTTCCACCTGAGACCAGGACCGTGGACCACGGTCACAGCCATTGGACCAGAGGGAGGGTCACATCACATGACCTCTACTGCCTCGGTAGAGGATAGTCATCAGGATAATGTGTTAATCATGAGTGACAGCCTTAAAGTGATTCTATTAGAGACTATTATTACTATGACTGTCCACTTGGATTTACTGTGTGGTGTTAGGTAGCTAGAGAGAGATGTCACAGTGTAGCTGTTTAACAGTGGTGGCCTAGGCGACAAATATGGAGTCCATCGACAGACACATTAAACACATACAGGCCCATAAATGAAAAGGCAATCATTTTAGTGGCCTGGTGGAGCGAGCAAGTACCAGTGCTCTAACTACACATCTCATAAGGCTGGAAATATGGAACTCAGAGGTGAGAGAATGTACAGTATCTCATAAACAAAGGGACAGTAACAGTAAACACAGAGGTTATACAACCGTTATTTGTGACTGCATATGGACACTTGTTAGTCTTCCTTCACACACACATTGACAAATTCACATTGAATGCAGGGTTTCTCTGTATTGACCCATGTTAGTCCGTGCTGTGGTACTATGCTAACAGTGGCGTAAACTCGACATAAACCACCGTATTCCCAGTCTTATCCATATGTATTGGAGCATCTCTCTGTGCTATCATGCCATTCACTGTTGTACCAGGCAAATTTGAAATTGAGCTTCCTCTGCCCTTTGCTCTGGGCTACTAATTGTGCTTTTCTGGCTGCTAAGCTAGCTAACAGACTAAGCAGGGTTACTGTTCAGTTTGTTCAAACTAATAGGGCCTCCTCTACCCTGTGTTAGTCTATGGGCTACTGTGCTGTTTGTGTAAACGCTAAGGCTAAGATAAGCTAACACAGACAGCAGTGATTATGTGGGCTACTGTGTCAATGCTAAGCTAACAGAGCGAGTAGTGATTCTGTGCTGTTGGTGCTAAACTAACCCAGAGCAGCTAGCTATGGCACAGTGCTGTCAGGCAGGCAGGCAGACGGGCAGGCCTGATCTATGGGGACATCAGCAGTGGAGTGGAGGGTAATTACACTAATTGAAATGTGGTCTTTAATTGTCTGAGCAGTCCTGTCATGTGAAGGAACTTCAATGTGTCAGGCGGCCCAGATTCTTTTCCACCGTGCTCCAGTGACCAGTCTGTGTGTGGAGGAGTGTGTGAGGGGTGTGTGTGGACAGGGATTTTGCTGTGTGATATGTTATGTTAGTATGACAGAGCGATATTCAGTGGGGGACTGCAGTGTAAGAGAGCATGAAGCCCACTGTAGTCCTATGTCGTACAGTACTTGGATTTTCCGTGTAAGAAAAAAATGGAGAAAAATAAACTTTGGCTGTGTGCATATGGAGAGTGTACGTGTATAGGGGTAGTGTGAGAGTGTGCATACACATGCTTGTGTGCAACTCTGAGGGCATATGCTAACTTTGTGTGCATATGTGTGTCACAGGCAGCTGGTGGCATGTTAATTGGGGAGGACAGGAGTATAGTAATGGCTGGAACGACGTAAATGGAATGGTATTAAACACAGCAAACATGCTGTTTCTATGTGTTTGATACCATTCCATTTCAGGCATTATTATGTGCCATCCTCCCCTCACCAGCCTCCTGCAGAAGGCTTCTTGGTTGAGGCTGAGTATTGAGGAGGAGGAGGGCGGGCTGGATTAATAAGTGTTTGTAGTTTTAAATCAATGTGCCTGGGAGCTGAGGCACCTGATTAGCATGACCCTGTCCTGCACATCAGCACATTCAGTGCTGGGGGAGGCTGATTAAGAGCCAATGCTAATTTCCTCTCACAACGCTGTCAATGAGAGAGGGAGAGAGAGGAGAGAAGAGAGAAGAGAGAGAAGGTTCAAAGAGATGCCTTTGTCAAGAGAACTCTTTGCATATTTATTGGTGTATGTACCTGTGTGTGTGTGTGTGTGTGTGTGTGTGTGTGTGTGTGTGTGTGTGTGTGTGTGTGTGTGTGTGTGTGTGTGTGTGTGTGTGTGTGTGTGTGTGCGTTCATGCATGCATGCGTTTTTTTTTGTGTGTATACAACATACTATTTGGTTTATGTGCTGAAGCCGTAAACTGGCAATGTACTGGTAAATGGACATGATGTTAAGTGTGAATATGTGTTATGTGGCGTTAATGCAATAGAGTGATCCCTGGCTGTGAGTCACTGTGAGTCACTCTGGAGCTGTGTTGGGTAGTGTTGGTAGGGGAGAGTGGGGTAAGTTGATCCACCATTGTTTCTAAGACACCATACACAAAATGTCTCATTTGACCAAATATTTAAGAAGAGGTCATCATTTCATGGAGTATGTGAAGGAAGAAACCACATGGAAAAAGTGGTAAGTAAGTTCGGTCCAAAAAACAGATTTTCAGCAAGTCAAATTAATTTATTGGGTTAGAGGTTTGTAGCTGTGTGGGCTAGTCATAATGTTTGCCTTGGGGTAAGTTGAGACAATTGTTGAGCCAATGGTAAGTTGAGCAAATTGAAGTGTTTTCTTTCCAGGCATAATGCAAGAAATTATCGCTTGGATATGAAGTAACAGGGCCTATGTTAAAAGTGTTTGTTAGGTGTTCAGCCTGTCTTAAAATATGCTTAAAATGATTAAAATACAAAAAAGTGATTGTGATTGTGTTGAATTGTGTTTGGGAAATAAAGATAGACATGATTTTAAAAAGGTAGTGGTAATATTTCATTCAGTACAGACATTTGTAGGCGGCTTAACTTATCCTGTTCCACAGCTAAATTTACCCCGTACCCGGAGTAAGTTGTGCCAAGATACCATTTTTTTTGGACAAGCTTTGTTTTCAAAACTGTAATGTTTAGATGAATTCTAATTATTTCTAGGGATACGCAACATCCTGAAATATATGTAGATATCTTTATTAGAATTAATACTATATTTCCCTTGATGGAGAGATGCTGAATGTAAAAAAAGGCTCACCTTACCCCACTCTCCCCTACTACTTCCTTATGAGGTGATCAGCATGTGTGGAGAGGTGGTTAGATACTGTAAAGACACTGATGTGTCACATATGTGTACAATAGTCTGCGTGAAGTAGTGTGTAAGAACAGGGTCAGTCAGTGTTCAGGAGTGCCACTGCCACTGCCCAGGTGCCAGCCTAAACTGTAGTTGTGCCAATCAATACAGCGCACACCAGCTCTGTATCTCTGCGGGCAGCCTGGCACGCACACTGGCACTCACAGACAAGCGGCAAAGCGGGGCAGGGCAGCTCTAACAAGCCACTATCAGTCATCACTACGCCTTTCCCATCCTAATAGGAGCAATGACAGGCAGGGACAGGGACACATCCATCCCAGGCAGGACTGCTTTCTATCTGTCTAATGAGGCAGGATGGAGGGTATGTGGTAGTGGAGCTGATAAAGGACAGGATAGCATAGGGCTGCTGTGTGTCACTACTTTAATAACCAGCCTGACTGGTAACGCTTTGGGCTTAGCGAGAACACAGGGAGAGGACGAGGTGAGGAGGCAGAGATGCCTCTCCCCAAATAGGTCCCAGGCGACCCACACAGACAGAGGTGGGCCCAGGCGACCCACACAGACAGAAGTGGTCCCAGGCGACCCACACAGACAGAAGTGGGCCCTGGTGACCCACACAGACAGAAGTGGGCCCTGGCGACCCACAGAGACAGAAGTGGGCCCTGGCGACCCACACAGACAGAAGTGGGCCCTCGCGACCCACACAGACAGAGGTGGTCCCAGGCGACCCACACAGACAGAAGTGGTCCCAGGCGACCCACACAGACAGAAGTGGGTCCTGGCGAGGCTCTTTGTGATAGTGACCTCGACCCAAATCAAAACGGTGACCTGGCTGATAATCACAGGGCTCCAGAGTGCATTCTCGATTAGCGCTCCTCCTTTCATGTGCCGTGTTGCCGAGAGGGACTTCGGAAACACAAGACGCGACCGAGGTCGCCGCTGTCTCTGGCTATCAGCAGAGTGGTCAAAGCTTTCATTTAGACAGGGTCATTGTTTTCCAGCTTGATAGATTTCTGAAACACAGGAGTCCCCACAGCCACCTCCCAGGACAGGGTCCATAGTCCACCTCTCAGGACAGGGTCCATAGTCCACCTCCCAGGACAGGGTCCATAGTCCACCTCCCAGGACAGGGTCCATAGTCCACCTCCCAGGACAGGGTCCATAGTCCACCTCCCAGGACAGGGTCCATAGTCCACCTCCCAGGACAGGGTCCATAGTCCACCTCTCAGGACAGGGTCCATAGTCCACCTCTCAGGACAGGGTCCATAGTCCACCTCCCAGGACAGGGTCCATAGTCCACCTCCCAGGACAGGGTCCATAGTCCACCTCCCAGGACAGGGTCCATAGTCCACCTCCCAGGACAGGGTCCATAGTCCACCTCTCATGACAGGGTCCATAGTCCACCTCCCAGGACAGGGTCCATAGTCCATCTCCCAGGACAGGGTCCATAGTCCACCTCCCAGGACAGGGTCCATAGTCCACCTCCCAGGACAGGGTCCATAGTCCACCTCCCAGGACAGGGTCCATAGTCCACCTCCCAGGACAGGGTCCATAGTCCACCTCTCAGGACAGGGTCCATAGTCCACCTCCCAGGACAGGGTCCATAGTCCACCTCTCAGGACAGGGTCCATAGTCCACCTCCCAGGACAGGGTCCATAGTCCACCTCCCAGGACAGGGTCCATAGTCCATCTCCCAGCAGCCCAAAGTCAGAATAATGTCCTACCCAGATAATGGGATATTACTGTACCTGCCGCGGTAGGATAACTAATCACAGAACACTTAGTCAGCATACGGTGTGTTGTTGGTTCATAGATTATGTTGGGCTGTTACAGTGAGTGTACTGTATGTGTTTCATTACACCTGGAAAGCTTAGGGAAAGCTTATCAGAAGTTATGCTCTGAATTGAGCTGTTCAAACACAACTACAGTTTCTCAATCCGAAATCCATCCACTCTCACTCACACAAATCTTACTACCGTCCACTAAAGCCCACTGTTAGCCACACATCACACTGGCATGACTGTGGAGAGGAACCTTCACTTACTGTGATAATCAATCCTATACTCAGCTGGAGGACACTGCCTGTCTGTCCAGCGTCCCGCAGGTTATCTGCCATGTTAAAACACACCCCTCCAGGCAGGAGCCAAACCCCTGACAGACGCTTAAAAGAACCAAAGAAGATGTGAAACTTCCTATATTTGGCAACACTGAGGTATTTTTCACTGGGTGGAGGTAGCAGCACTCACTGCCTTGGGGCATAGTTATCTCTCCGTCTCCCTCTGAGAACTTCCATCTCCAGCCCTCACTGGAACGAAGGAGCAGGAGCCCTTATAAAAACGCCTGTCTGAATTTCATACATCCACTAAGCGAACACTTCACTGACATATTCAACATTATAGTAAAATAGAGTGAGTTCTGGCGTAAGAAATCTGCAGGGACCCCAGCCTTTCTTCGTTTCGGAGGTAGAGCGTGCTTAGCCAAACCCAGGGGCACTTGGCGCAGCAAACGGCAGCCTGAACCAAGGGAAGGCACAGCATGCTGGGAGGTTACTGTGAAAGTCAATGCACTTTGGAGTGCGCTGCTAAGCATCATGGGTAATATAAAGAGAATACATAGGCACTCTGGGCTGACTGATACCATTCTCTTGCCCTTGAAAAGCTCCCCATCGAAAGTCTATACTATAGTTGCTTTCAAGATTTCCCCCTGCGGTCATAACCTAGGGAGTTCTGCCTGGGAGTCCAGCTGCTTCTCAGTCCAGTAAGTGATTCTTAAATCTTTGACTCAAAGCACATTAAATGTAGTAATGCATTTAATAAAGAATGACATTCGTTTTTTAACAAGGCCCAAATGATAGCTGAACATACCAAAGAGCTAAATTATTTTTTTTACGCAATGTGGCAAACTTACCCAGCAACCACTGAGCTGGCTCTTCTCTCTCTCTCTCTCTCTCTCTCTCTCTCTCTCTCTCTCTCTTCTCTCTCTCACTCTCTCTGAGGTTTCCTTCACATTGGCGTCACCTTGAGAGCTGCAGTATTAAAAACTCTCTCTGTCAACAATCAATACAATTTGTCTGGCCCTTTATCCCTCTTTTGTCGGTGCAAATGAAGCTGATTGATGAGAAAGAGCCCCTCTGCCCTCTCCCAGGTAATGTAGAGTAACTGGCCATTTTAATATCTCCAGGGTTAACGTGAGCCGGATTGGAGGGATGGAGGGAGGAGGGGGAGGTGTGAGAAGGGGGACAAAAGAGCAGGGTCAACTTCCAGGACAACTTCATATTTAATCACCACGCCACCTGTAACTACACCACACTACTCCCTCTGCTCCAAGGACAGGGAGAGGAGGAGGATGAAGGGATGGAGAGAGAGAAAGAAGGGGAAAGAGAGAGCGAGAGTGGGAGAGGGTAAGAGAGGGAGAGAGAGAGAGAGAAACAGAGAGAGAGAGACAGAGACAGAGACAGAGACAGAGAGACAGAGAGAGAGAGACAGAGACAGAGACAGAGAGACAGAGAGACAGAGAGACAGAGAGAGAGAGATGAAGAAAGAGATACAGCACTTCAAATAATAATGGCATAAAACACAAATTACACTTCCGACTAGTAATACATAACTCCACAACCACATACAGTATCAATACAGTCTTGATGAACATCCATCCTCAGTACCCTACAGGGCCTCCTCAGCCTCTCCTGTCTCCAGTCTTACTGTAGTTACTGTTGTGGGCCCAGTGGAGGGTGAGTGAGTGATGGTGACCCAGCCAGCCGTGGCCACCACTTGGCCCAGTCCTCCTCAGCTGTCGGCCTGCTGCTGCTACTGCCATCTCCCAGGGTGCCTGTGGGCTCACCGTGGCTCTCCTCTCCCCTACCGTGCATGGAGGGGATTGGAGGCTGTGTGATGTGTGATGTGGTGCGTTAGGGCATTGGGGAAGGATGAGAGGGGAAGGGAGGGAGGCGTGCAGCAGGTAGGCAGGGAAGGCAGTTGGGCCTCCAGGAGCCCCGGGTCCCCGCGGGGGTGCAGGCGGCAGAGTTCAGCGCGCAGCCACCCAGCCCTGGCGACGGCGTCAGCATTTTGGGGAGAAGCTGGGGAAAGTGCTGAGGTGGCAGCCGCGCAGAGAGGCAAGGTGAAGTAGTGAAAAAGTGGTGGAAAAAATGTAACCAGCCTGATGAAAGTTTAAGTGTGCATGTTAAACAGGAGAGAGAGAATATGAGGAGAGGGAGGATGGGGGAGTGAGAGAGGAGGGAGGATGGGGGAGTGAGAGAGGAGGGAGGATGGGGGAGTGAGAGAGGAGGGAGGATGGGGGAGTGAGAGAGGGGGGAAGGGAGGATGGGGGAGTGAGAGAGGAGGGAGGCATAAGGAAGAAGGAAGGAAGGATGGGCAAGGGTGACCTGAGGAGGTTGAAGTATTTCCTCTATGCTCTATAGACCTCAGCACGACATTCAGTCTCACCTGTGGGTTCCATCCTCAACACCTTAATGCTCCTCAGTACCTCAACCCTTCAGTTCTAGCTCTGTCATCAGTACCTCAACCCTTCAGTTCTAGCTCTGTCATCAGTACCTCAACCCTTCAGTTATAGCTCTGTCATCAGAACCTCAACCCTTCAGTTCTAGCTCTGTCATCAGTACCTCAACCCTTCAGTTCTAGCTCTGTCATCAGTACCTCAACCCTTCAGTTCTAGCTCTGTCATCAGAACCTCAACCCTTCAGTTCTAGCTCTGTCATCAGTACCTCAACCCTTCAGTTCTAGCTCTGTCATCAGTACCTCAACCCTTCAGTTATAGCTCTGTCATCAGTACCTCAATCCTTCAGTTCTAGCTCTGTCATCAGTACCTCAACCCTTCAGTTCTAGCTTTGTCATCAGTACCTCAACCCTTCAGTTCTAGCTCTGTCATCAGTACCTCAACCCTTCAGTTCTAGCTCTGTCATCAGTACCTCAACCCTTCAGTTCTAGCTCTGTCATCAGTACCTCAACCCTTCAGTTATAGCTCTGTCATCAGTACCTCAATCCTTCAGTTATAGCTCTGTCATCAGAACCTCAACCCTTCAGTTATAGCTCTGTCATCAGTACCTCAATCCTTCAGTTCTAGCTCTGTCATCAGTACCTCAACCCTTCAGTTCTAGCTCTGTCATCAGTACCTCAACCCTTCAGTTCTAGCTCTGTCATCAGTACCTCAACCCTTCAGTTCTAGCTCTGTCATCAGTACCTCAACCCTTCAGTTATAGCTCTGTCATCAGTACCTCAACCTTTCAGTTCTAGCTCTGTCATCAGTACCTCAACCCTTCAGTTCTAGCTCTGTCATCAGAACCTCAACCCTTCAGTTCTAGCTCTGTCATCAGTACCTCAACCCTTCAGTTCTAGCTCTGTCATCAGTACCTCAACCCTTCAGTTCTAGCTCTGTCATCAGTACCTCAAACCTTCAGTTCTAGCTCTGTCATCAGTACCTCAACCTTTCAGTTCTAGCTCTGTCATCAGTACCTCAACCCTTCAGTTCTAGCTCTGTCATCAGTACCTCAACCCTTCAGTTCTTGCTCTGTCATCCGTACCAGTATCAGTCAAGGACGTGAGCTTGGTTTGAAGAGCCTCGCCCCCCATCACCCCACAGGCTAGGCCCCTGGAGCTCTGGTGGAGTTAATGTCATTTGCACTACATGACATGGCGTAATGCAACGCTCCAATCTGGGGAGCTGTGTGTGCTAACTGAGTGTTGGGTTGTGCTGTGTGTAGTCAGGTGGCGTGATTACATAACGTTGGGTAACAGAGGCTCACTGAGGAGATACACTCACTGGCTGGTGTTGATCAAGACTTTCACAGCGCTGATGCAGTGTTGATTATGATGTGGCTCAGATAGGGAGCTGATGTTGGGAGTCTAATTTACATTCTCTCTTCTCTCTCCCTCATTTTTCACTTTTCTCCGCTCTTATTCTTCCTCTCCTATCTCTTTCTCTATATTTACCATTTTATTTATCCTATCTCTCTCTTCTTCTCTATCCCTATATAACCCCCCTGTCCGCCCTCTCTTTTATTTTCCTCCTCTCATGTCCTCTATCTGTTCTCAGGTGCGGTACGAGCTTCCAGCATCTTCCCCATCCTCAGTGTCATCCTGCTCTTCATGGGAGGCTTGTGTATAGCTGCCAGCGAGTTCTACAAGTCACGCCACAACATCATCCTCAGCGCAGGGATCTTCTTTGTGTCTGCAGGTGAGTCTAGAGAGGAATAGAGAGAGGAAGAGATAGAGGAAGAGATAGAGAGGAAGAGATAGAGAGGAAGAAAGAGGGGAAGAGAGAGAGGAAGAGAGAGGGGAAGAGAAAGAGGAAAAGAGAGAGGAAGAGAAAGAGGAAGAGGAAGAGAGAGAGGGGAAGAGTGAAAGGAAGAGAGAGTGGAAGAAAGAAAGGAATAGAGAGCGGAAAATAGAGAGGAAGAGAGGAAGAAAGAGAGGAAGAGAGAGGGGAAGAAAGACAGGAAGAGAGAGAGGAAGACAGAGAGGAAGAGAGAGGGGAAGAGAGAGAGGAAGAAAGACAGGAAGAGAGAGAGGAAGACAGAGAGGAAGAGAGAGGGGAAGAGAGAGAGGAAGAAAGACAGGAAGAGAGAGAGGAAGACAGAGAGGAAGAGAAAGACGAAGAGAGAGAGGAAGAAAGAGAGGTAGAGAGAGGAAGAAAGAGAGGAAGAGAGAGAGGAAGACAGAGGGAGACAGAGAGGAAGACAGAGAGGAAGAGAGAGAGGAAGAGAGAGAGAAAGAGAGAGAGGAAGAGAGAGAGGGAGAGAGAGAGGAAGAGAGAGTGGAAGAGGGAGTGGAAGAAAGAAAGGAAGAGAGAGAGGAAAAGAGAGAGGAAGAGAGAGGAAAAGAGAGAGGAAGAGAGAGGAAAAGAGAGAAGAAGAGAGAGGAAAAGAGAGGAAAAGAGAGAGGAAGAGAGAGGAAAAGAGAGAGGAAGAGAGAGAGGGAGAGAGAGAGGAAGAGAGAGTGGAAGAGGGAGGAAAAGAGAGAGGAAGAGAGAGGAAAAGAGAGAGGAAGAGAGAGGAAAAGAGAGAGGAAGAGAGAGGAAAAGAGAGAGGAAGAGAGAGGAAAAGAGAGAGGAAGAGAGAGGAAAAGAGAGAAGAAGAGAGAGGAGAAGAGAGGGGAAGAGAGGGGAAGAGAGAGGAAAAGAGAGAAGAAGAGAGAGGAAAAGAGAGAAGAAGAGAGAGGAGAAGAGAGGGGAAGAGAGAGAAGAAGAGAGAGGAAAAGAGAGAAGAAGAGAGAGGAGAAGAGAGGGGAAGAGAGGGGAAGAGAGAGGAAAAGAGAGAAGAAGAGAGAGGAAAAGAGAGAAGAAGAGAGAGGAGAAGAGAGGGGAAGAGAGGGGAAGAGAGAGAGGAAGGGGTGTGTATCTAGGGCAGGTAGAGGAAGAGAGGAAGGAAGACTGGGAAAAAGAAAGAGAAACTATGGTGGAGAGGGATAGTAGGGGTTAAATTAGGGAGACTAGCTTTAAATGAGTTGGTTTCATTGATACAAAGTGTACACAAATGCAAATGTTTTCAGTCACTACTTTTTAGTCACAAACATGCAATGTTATTATGGTTCACTTACATAGAACAGTTGTACAGATGGATGTAAATCCAGCAAAGAAGAGACTGTTGACTAATCCGGCTAAGGTGCACAAGCAGTCTATCGCTCTCTGCTGGTCATCCCCAGTACTGCAACTCCTCAGTCAGCTCAGCCTCCACTCAGCAGCAGCCACAAGTCACGCACTCCATTCTTCCCTCTTTATCCACTTATTTTCTCCTGATCTGGGTGCTGGGCTAGAAGCTACCCATTGGGATTCAACTCTAAAAATATGGTGTCCCTGACATACTTTCCCAATGATCCATCATCCCAGCTCTACTGTTATACACACTTCTCTCTCTTCGTGACTAAACGCTACAGTCAAAGTAGATATATATACACTGAGTGTACAAAACATTAGACCTCAACATCAGAACATCCTCAATTTGATGGGGCATGGACTCTACAAGATGTCGAAAGTGTTCTTCAGGAATTCTGGCCCATGTTGACTCCAGTGAGTCCCACAGTTCCGTCAAGTTGGCTGGTCCCTTGGGTGATGGACCATTCTTGATACACACAGGAAACTGTTGAGTGTGAAAAACCCAACAGCGTTGTAGCTCCTGAAACACTCAAACTGGTGCGCCAGGCACCTACTACCATACCCTGTTCAAAGGCACTACAATATTTTGTCTTGCCCGTTGACCCTCTGAATGGCACACACACACAATCCATGTCTCAACTGTCTCAAGGCTTAAAGATACTTCTTTAAACTGACTCCTCCCCTTCATCTACACTGATTGAAGTGGATTTAACAAGTGACATCAATAAGGAACCATAGCTTTCACCTGGATTCACCTGGTCAGTCTATGTCATGGAAAGAGCAGGTGTTCCTAATGTTTTGTACACTCAGTGTATATGAGTATATGATTATTATCCCTATCGTAGGTTGTGATCCCTATGTGAATCAGATGTGTGGTCATGTTATGTGCTGTCCCAACTGATCTGACTCTGGATCTCAGTCTTTGTTCTTAACACTATAAGGGCAGAGGCTCTGGCTTGGGTCATATTTCTGGGTCGTATTCAGTCATATTTTTAAAACAGTGAGAAGTTCAGTATGTATGTACATTATCCTTTGGTGAATCCGTGGCACTTGTTTCAAAAGGTTTGTCTTGGTAATGGCGTATTCACTGTGGTGGATAGATGCAATCAGTTGTAGAACAGGTTCATGGAGGACTACTGCATATGTGGTTTGCCTAGAAAAGGTAAATGTCCTGTCTTAACCGATTGCATAATTCCTCTGTTCTCTCATCCCGCCCCTCCAACTCCCCAACCTTCCACCCCCCACTCCCTCAGGCCTGAGTAACATCATCGGGATCATCGTGTACATATCAGCCAACGCAGGGGACCCCTCTAAGAGCGACTCTAAGAAGAACAGCTACTCCTACGGCTGGTCCTTCTACTTCGGAGCCCTGTCCTTCATAATGGCCGAGATGGTGGGCGTCCTGGCAGCTCACATGTTCATCGACCGCCATCGGCAGCTCCGGGCAGGAGCCAGGGCTGCCGACTACCTCCAGGCCTCGGCCATCACACGCATCCCATCCTACCGTTACCGTTACCGGCGCCGCTCGCGCTCCTCCTCCCGGTCCACAGACCCCTCGCACTCCCGCGACACCTCGCCTGTGGGCCTCAAGGGCTTCAGCGCGCTACCCTCTACAGAGATCTCCATGTACACGCTGCCCCGGGACACCCTGAAGGCCGGGGGCACGCCGACCGCCACCTACAACTCGGAGAGGGACCATACCTTCCTGCAGGTCCACAACTGTATTCAGAAGGAAAAAGACTCGACCAACACAGCCAACCGCCGCACCACGCCCGTATGAGGGAGCCCTGAGAGCAGAGCCCGGGGGAGCGGAGACAGCGAGGCCCCCACCCAGGTCTCTAATATACCATAGGCCAGGATGAGTTTCCATGTTTATAGAGATTGATGATTTTATTTCATTCAACTGCATGATTTTCCCATCTACCATTGTTGAGAGAGTCTAAAGGGGTTTGTTCAGTTCCTTTGGAGTAAATGGTAGTACTGGGAGAATGGGGCAGATTGTCCTTAGAGACTGAGTCATTTTTATGGGTGGGGATGGGTGATGAGGGTGGGGCACTGAAAGGGAGGGTTATGATTTAAATTTGATTCTTGATTTCATAACCTTTTGTTTTGACAGTTTGGCTCCACAGTTTTGGTGGTGCAACAAGCTGCTGTACTTTCCCATCATACCACCTGCCATATGCCTCTGATTTGTTGTCATATTTATTCATGTACTTATTTTCTGCATTAAAACTGTGAATTTTTGCAGCTTGGGATTCAGTAAGAATTAGCCCAGTCTGTAAACTCTAACAAAGGTACTATATGTGTATTAATTTTATAAATAAATTATTAAGTTAATAATCAAGAGATACAGACTTTACTGAAGCAAAAAAACAAACAAGTAAACTAAACTAAGTGCTGTTGGTAACACGAGAAAAGACTCTTTTAGGATCTGCTGGAAGGATGACAGAGCCAGAGAGAAAGTACTGTAGGTACACTACACTACGGAGCTGCTGAAACATGACGAGAGACAGACGCAGACAGTCAACAGTAGAAAAATAGAGATTATTTTAATAGAACCTTCTCGCCTTTTTCTGAGTCCCTGTTCGCTTTCTTTTTGGGGGGGGTCGTCATGGGAGTGTTGAACCCCTCAAGAGGAACCACCAACAACAACAATGGGGTCAAAGTTCACACCAAGAAAAAAAGACTCCAAACACGACTTCTCGAAGAAAAAGGAAGGAGGAGAGGGGGAGGAAAAGAAGAGGATGCCAAATACAAAAATAAATACTTGCGTAAAAGGCAAGCAACAAGATAAATATGAAATAGTACAAGAGAAGCTAAGTGAATCAAATTTTCTGAAATTAAATGCATGCTATAAAATTACAGCAAATCTGCTCTTGAGAAACTTAAGTTTTGGATAATGATAATTAGAAGGGGAAAAAAGTGATGACGCCAACGTTTAAACTAGTAATGTTTCATGAGTATTTTTTCTCTTATGTTTTTTTATTTACTTCATTTTATCTTATGCTTTTGTGAAAGAAACCAAACAATCTACATTGAACAAAAACAGATTTTTTTTTAAATGGTTTGGTTAAATTCTTTATATAAATATATATGTACGTATTTTATTTTTCAAATTCACACAGCCTTAGTCATTTCTTTGTTTCTTTTGATTTTCAATGTGTTGTTCAAATTGAAAATGAAATCTTTAAAGGTGCCAAAACCGAATGATGCTTTACTTGGATGCATCAAGTCCTGATGAATAAAATACCAATCCTAGGAGAACAAATCAGCCTGTTTCACTGTGTCTCTAACCTACTGTATCCTTTCACTTTAACACCCTTGTTCTATGTTTCTGATACACTCTCACACTGTCTCTCTGTGTGTCTCTACTCTCTACCATGTACTAACACTTGTGTTAACAAGCATGTTTCTGTCTTTAGGCTACAGTATGGGAGAAACCATTATTGTAAAGATAAAACAGCACATAAGACACATCACCGCGTGGTGTCTTTCTAGGACATGACATTCCTGAAAAAGGAACACAGGTTTGCAATAAAACTAGGACTCTGTAGCTGGAGCTATCCATGTAGAAATGATATACGACACCTTTCTACACGACCGCCCTAAAAGCATCCCTTTCAGGACCTGATGCACCCGTTTTTCTCTGCAATGAGGTGAGCGTGTGCGTGTGTGGCAAGCGTGAACGTGTGTGTGTTTATGCGAGCACACGTGAGTGTGTGAGGCAGACACGTAATAGCAGCCCTCTGAGTGGAACCAAAGGGTCTGAGGCTGTGGCAACACTGGCTGTGTTTGTGTATTTTTTATTAAGAGGGAGTAATATAGTGGTCTCTCTGTCCAGCATGGCTCATGAAGAGGGAGTAATATAGTGGTCTCTCTGTCCAACATGGCTCATGAAGAGGGAGTAATATAGTGGTCTCTCTGTCCAGCATGGCTCATGAAGAGGGAGTAATATAGTGGTCTCTCTGTCCAGCATGGCTCATGAAGAGGGAGTAATATAGTGGTCTCTCTGTCCAGCATGGCTCATGAAGAGGGAGTAATATAGTGGTCTCTCTGTCCAGCATGGCTCATGAAGAGGGATTAATATAGTGGTCTCTCTGTCCAACATGGCTCATGAAGAGGGAGTAATATAGTGGTCTCTCTGTCCAGCATGGCTCATGAAGAGGGAGTAATAGAGTGGTCTCTCTGTCCAGCATGGTTCATGAAGAGGGAGTAATATAAGGGTCTCTCTGTCCAGCATGGCTTATGAAGAGGGAGTAATATAGTGGTCTCTCTGTCCAGCATGGCTCATGAAGAGGGAGTAATATAGGGGTCTCTCTGTCCAGCATGGCTCATGAAGAGGGAGTAATATAGTGGTCTCTCTGTCCAACATGGCTCATGAAGAGGGAGTAATATAGTGGTCTCTCTGTCCAACATGGCTCATGAAGAGGGAGTAATATAGTGGTCTCTCTGTCCAGCATGGCTCATGAAGAGGGAGCAATATAGTGGTCTCTCTGTCCAGCATGGCTCATGAAGAGGGAGTAATATAGTGGTCTCTCTGTCCAGCATGGCTCATGAAGAGGGAGTAATATAGTGGTCTCTCTGTCCAGCATGGCTCATGAAGAGGGAGTAATATAGTGGTCTCTCTGTCCAGCATGGCTCATGAAGAGGGAGTAATATAGTGGTCTCTCTGTCCAGCATGGCTCATGAAGAGGGAGTAATATAGTGGTCTCTCTGTCCAGCATGGCTCATGAAGAGGGAGTAATATAGTGGTCTCTCTGTCCAACATGGCTCATGAAGAGGGAGTAATATAGTGGTCTCTCTGTCCAACATGGCTCATGAAGAGGGAGTAATACAGTGGTCTCTCTGTCCAGCATGGCTCATGAAGAGGGAGTAATATAGTGGTCTCTCTGTCCAGCATGGCTCATGAAGAGGGAGTAATATAGTGGTCTCTCTGTCCAGCATGGCTCATGAAGAGGGAGTAATAGAGTGGTCTCTCTGTCCAGCATGGCTCATGAAGAGGGATTAATATAGTGGTCTCTCTATCCAGCATGGCTCATGAAGAGGGAGTAATAGAGTGGTCTCTCTGTCCAACATGGCTCATGAAGAGGGAGTAATATAGTGGTCTCTCTATCCAGCATGGCTCATGAAGAGGGAGTAATATAGTGGTCTCTCTGTCCAGCATGGCTCATGAAGAGGGAGTAATATAGTGGTCTCTCTGTCCAACATGGCTCATGAAGAGGGAGTAATATAGTGGTCTCTCTGTCCAACATGGCTCATGAAGAGGGAGTAATATAGTGGTCTCTCTGTCCAGCATGGCTCATGAAGAGGGAGTAATATAGGGGTCTCTCTGTCCAGCATGGCTCATGAAGAGGGAGTAATATAGTGGTCTCTCTGTCCAGCATGGCTCATGAAGAGGGAGTAATAGAGTGGTCTCTCTGTCCAACATGGCTCATGAAGAGGGAGTAATATAGTGGTCTCTCTGTCCAACATGGCTCATGAAGAGGGAGTAATATAGTGGTCTCTCTGTCCAGCATGGCTCATGAAGAGGGAGTAATATAGTGGTCTCTCTGTCCAGCATGGCTCATGAAGAGGGAGTAATATAGTGGTCTCTCTGTCCAACATGGCTCATGAAGAGGGAGCAATATAGTGGTCTCTCTGTCCAGCATGGCTCATGAAGAGGGAGCAATATAGTGGTCTCTCTGTCCAACATGGCTCATGAAGAGGGAGTAATATAGTGGTCTCTCTGTCCAGCATGGCTCATGAAGAGGGAGTAATATAGTGGTCTCTCTGTCCAGCATGGCTCATGAAGAGGGAGTAATATAGTGGTCTCTCTGTCCAGCATGGCTCATGAAGAGGGATTAATATAGTGGTCTCTCTATCCAGCATGGCTCATGAAGAGGGAGTAATATAGTGGTCTCTCTGTCCAGCATGGCTCATGAAGAGGGAGTAATATAGTGGTCTCTCTGTCCAACATGGCTCATGAAGAGGGAGAAATATAGTGGTCTCTCTGTCCAGCATGGCTCATGAAGAGGGAGTAATATAGTGGTCTCTCTATCCAGCATGGCTCATGAAGAGGGAGTAATATAGTGGTCTCTCTGTCCAGCATGGCTCATGAAGAGGGAGTAATATAGTGGTCTCTCTGTCCAGCATGGCTCATGAAGAGGGAGTAATATAGTGGTCTCTCTGTCCAGCATGGCTCATGAAGAGGGAGTAATATAGTGGTCTCTCTGTCCAACATGGCTCATGAAGAGGGAGTAATATAGTGGTCTCTCTGTCCAGCATGGCTCATGAAGAGGGAGTAATATAGTGGTCTCTCTATCCAGCATGGCTCATGAAGAGGGAGTAATATAGTGGTCTCTCTGTCCAGCATGGCTCATGAAGAGGGAGTAATATAGTGGTCTCTCTATCCAGCATGGCTCATGAAGAGGGAGTCATATAGTGGTCTCTCTGTCCAGCATGGCTCATGAAGAGGGAGTAATATAGTGGTCTCTCTGTCCAGCATGGCTCATGAAGAGGGAGTAATATAGTGGTCTCTCTATCCAGCATGGCTCATGAAGAGGGAGTAATATAGTGGTCTCTCTGTCCAGCATGGCTCATGAAGAGGGAGTAATATAGTGGTCTCTCTGTCCAGCATGGCTCATGAAGAGGGAGTAATATAGTGGTCTCTCTGTCCAGCATGGCTCATGAAGAGGGATTAATATAGTGGTCTCTCTGTCCAGCATGGCTCATGAAGAGAGATTAATATAGTGGTCTCTCTATCCAGCATGGCTCATGAAATGGGTCTCCAGGAGAGCCAATGAAGAGTATGGGATCAGCTCCTGCACAGGCCAGTCAAAGCCCTTCTCTGTCCCATTAGTCCCTGATGCAGGACAGCAGAGTCCCTGCCCAATTTTTTTTTTATTATTGTATTTTACTACTAGCACTAACTTTGCTGATAACTTCAAGGGATCCTATTATGGTCTCTGTGCAGTGTGGGAGCAATGAGCCATCTGCAATCTATTTGGGCTCCAACTCCATTCAAATTAAAGGGCCAGCAGGTTCATGGGGAAAAGAAAAAGACCCCAAACTGTTTCTATTAGACAAAGTGCTGAGATCTTGATTCACTGTATTATCTGAGTTCACTGACAAAAGCTTCTCTCCATAAATTTGTCTAAGAATGTGTCCACGAAGCACTCTGAATGAATAGGGCTTTTTATGTACAGTATAGGCATTTTTATTCAGAATTCATAAGAAGCAGCCATTTTACAAGGCTGGATTACATTAAATCCTAAGTGGAGGAGAGGAGATACTGACATTACCATGAAGCCACATCGAGTCCTACTAGCCGTACACACACACACACACACACGTCAGTTTTTTATGTTTTGGGATTGGAGGTTCTCCCTCTCTCTTTCATCTCTGTCTCTGTCCCTCCCTCTCTCACTTCCTCCATCTTGTCTGGCTGACATGCTTGTCCTTAATTTGCCTCTCCAGCACAATCTCTCATTCTCTATCCCTCTGTGACTTATACACTCACATACTATCTCCTCCCTTCTCCCACCCGTCTTCCCTGTTGTTTTTGCTTGCTCTCATGAATGCAGAACATCTCTCTCCCTCTAACTCTCCTTCCCTCTTCATCCATCCCTCTCTCTTTATGTCTCTCTCTCTGTCTTAGAATGCAGGATATGTGATGAAAGGAGGGAAGTGCTGTTGACATCACTGAAATGTAATTGACAGTGTGGCGGTGGTGTCCGTCCATACGAGAGTCCCAGCTCACTGCGGGGGAAGATGCATTTGTGGGCCACACTCCTAATGAGCTCCTTACCACTGGATTCTCTGTGGCTTCAACAGCCATCCTCTCTTCATCCCTCTATCCCCGTCTCCCATCCTGACAGTGGAGAGTTAGAGTCTGGAGTGGCTAGACGTGCCCTTGAAGAGTCAAGTCCTTTCTTGGCAGCCTGACAGAGTTGGACATTCCGTGGTGACGTCATGGAGGGTTAACTCTCCTCGCCCACCGCAGTGAGAGGAGAGCAAGGCTCCAGCTACACGGCTCACATCATAGGCTGGATTTCCCATGCTCTGTCGCTGAAGGTTACAAAGTGTCATATCTGAAATGGAGCCAGAGGAGGGAGAGATTTCTCACACTCTAATTGTTTCTCCCCTCTCCTACTGTGTGTCAATATCTGCATTTTAGCATGCAAGAAATTAGCCTCTCACTCTGAGTGTCTCCCTCTCTCTGTGTACCTCTCCCTCTATCCCTCCATTTCCTTTTCTCTCTCTCCCGGTGTTGTGATCAAAGTGCCTGGTGTGTCTCTCTGCAGTGCTGTGTGATCAGAGAAGTGTGTGTGTGGGGGGGGGGGGAGATGAGGCCGGAGGAACATACTGTCCCCTTCTGGCTGGGAATACTAAGAGACCATCCTCTTCTCTGGGCTGTCTTTGTGTCTAAGTACAGCAGTCTCCAAGGTTACATAACCTCGCATCAAATCAACAATGACCTTTATCTGACTTTAGCAGCCAGTGTTCTGGGACAGAGCACCCCATGGGACCATCAGGCACGTCACCTGAAGACTCGCCTCTTATCCCCAACGAAAAGGCCACCGCAAGAGAAGGGCTCGGTTGGGCACGGCTGGAAACTGTTCAGCTGAAGAGTGACCCCACAAGGTTAGCTGTACAAGACTGTGTGTGTGTGTGTGCGTGCGTGCGAGAGAGAGAGAGAGAGAGAGAGAGAGAGAGAGAGAGAGAGAGAGAGAGAGAGAGAGAGAGAGAGAGAGAGAGAGAGAGAGAGAGAGAGAGAGAGAGAGAGAGAGAGAGAGAGAGAGAGAGAGAGAGAGAGAGAGAGAGAGAGAGAGAGAGAGAGAGAGAGAGAGAGAGAGAGAGAGAGAGATTGCCTCTTGTTTATGCTGACCAGAGAGTTGCTGACTGCGCTCACCTAGGTTATTTTGGGGTCAGGGAGAGGTGAGAGGCTACAGATAGCTAGGCATGGCTCTTCTACAGGACATGTCACGAGGACAAACGAACACTGAGTTCAAAATGACAAATTCAAAAATCACATCGTCACAACAACCGCTATACTCAAAACAGAGGGAGGAAACAATAGCTAAGTGCGCAATCTGTACTTTCACAAAAGCGTTTGAAACAGTAGTAGAAAAGAAACAGATTCCTCATAAAGAAACAGTAGTGGAAAAGAAACAGGTTCCTCATGAAGAAACAGTAGTGGACAAGAAACAGATACCTCATAAAGAAACAGTAGTGGAAAAGAAACAGATACCTCATAAAGAAACAGTAGGAGAAAAGAAACAGATACCTCATAAAGAAACAGTAGTGGAAAAGAAACAGATTCCTCATGAAGAAACAGTAGGAGAAAAGAAACAGGTTCCTCATAAAGAAACAGTAGTGGAAAAGAAACAGATACCTCATAAAGAAACAGTAGTGGAAAAGAAACAGATACCTCATAAAGAAACAGTAGGAGAAAAGAAACAGGTTCCTCATGAAGAAACAGTAGGAGAAAAGAAACAGATTCCTCATGAAGAAACAGTAGGAGAAAAGAAACAGGTTCCTCATAAAGAAACAGTAGTGGAAAAGAAACAGATTCCTCATAAAGAAACAGTAGGAGAAAAGAAACAGGTTCCTCATAAAGAAACAGTAGAACCACTAGACAGCATGATAGGGATTTAAGAAAAGGCTGTGAAGGAAATGGGCCATGATATCCCACCCATCCTGCACTCTGGTGGTGAGAGGCAGTAATTCATGCAGGGAGAAGGGCACTCCTGCTCCCATAAGCTTGGGGAAGAAAGGAAAGCTGTGTCCATGGGAACGGGCTTGGAATACTGATGCCACAGTGCAGGGGTGCATTGGAGCTGCAGTCTATTCTGGCAAGCTCAGGCTAAGGCCTTAGGTATTCTCATTACAGCTGTCCTCTAAATGTCTGAAGGCTATCATCAAATGTTGCCTTTTTGTCAAAACTGGGCTTACAAAGTACCCCCTGTCACTATTATTCGATTGTGAATATCTTAAAGATAATAATACAACATTGATCAAATAGCATCAGTGAAATAGTCTCTCATCATGTCCACATTGCGTTTGTCACTAAGCTTGTCAAAGTCCCCAGTCAGTCCTTCTGGTCCCCATAAGGGATTGTATGATTTGTGACCCACTGGCTCTAAATGTTGAAAGTAAAGAGACATTAGACTAAAATGCACCATGAACTCCTTTTTTTCCTCCACTGTCTGGAAGCGGCCGTGGCCAAACTTGGAGGTGGTGTCGATGAACTTGAGGTCGATCTTCTCCAGGGAAGATGGCTCAACTGCACCAACAGAGACTGAAAA
Organism: Salmo trutta; assembly: GCF_901001165.1. Lineage (NCBI taxonomy): Eukaryota > Metazoa > Chordata > Actinopteri > Salmoniformes > Salmonidae > Salmo > Salmo trutta. Next base: position 59,205,014 of record NC_042957.1, read on the forward strand.
CAGAAGTTAATCAATATGACATTTTGCAACCACACATGCCTTTCACATATATAGGTGTATGATTTGTGATCCGCCTTCTACTAATGAGCTTCCATGTTTTTATTCTTCAACTGTCTTCAACAGTTCATGTTTCAGCATGTTGAAATATTGTACTGTATCGTCCCTCTATTACCTGCTGGATGAGGGACGGGGGAGTCAGGGCCTTCTTCAGACAGACAGTCTCCTGACCCCATCCTCTCCGTGGGACCTGATCCTGAGTGTGAGGTCCTCCCTGATGGTCTGTCTCCCTGGCTGTCAGACTCCCTGCCATATTGCCACAGTCAGTTCCCTCACCCTGCAGGACAACACTGACTCTCTGCCAGCCTATCTGCCAGGCCCAGGCCAGGACACCCCTCACACACCTACACACAGGCACACGAGCATGCACAAACACACACACTCACACAATGCTTGGCCCTCCTCTCTCCTGTCCCAGCATGCTCCCTGGCTAGATGGCTCCAGTCCCACAACTAACAGCTGCTGCCTCAGGCCTGGGGCCCGGACCCACTGTACTGGACTGGAGGTTCCACTGCCCCAGGCCCAAAGCCCCAGCCCAGTCCAGCCCAGGACAACAACAAACAACCTTACTGCTCTGGCTGGCAATACAATTACATACCAGGTTATCTGAGACAAACCTACATAACACACCAGTTTAAAAAATAATAAAACATCATTACAGTAGAAGAGCAGAGGCAGGGCCTCCCGAGTGGCATGGTGGTCTAAGGCACTGCATCACAGTGCTAGCTGTGCCACTAGAGATTCTGGGTTTGAGTCCAGGTTCTGTCGCAGCCGGCCGCGACTGGGAGACCCATGGGGCGGCACACAATTGGCCCAGCGTTGTCCGGGTTAGGGGAGGGTTTGGCCAGCAGGGATGTCCTTGTCCCTTCACACACTAGTGACTCCTGTGGTGGGCTAGGTGCAGTGCACGCTGACACGGTCACCAGGTGTGCGGTGTTTCTTCTGACACATTGGTGTGGCTGACTTCCGGGTTAAGTGGGTATTGTGTCAAGAAGCAGTGTGGTTTGGTTGGTTTGTGTTTCAGAGGACACACAGTTCTCGACCTTTGCCTCTCCCGAGTCCGTATGGGAGTTGCAGCGACGAGACAAGACTGTAACTACAGTGCCTTGCAAAAGTATTCATCCCCCTTGGTGTTTTTCCTACTTTGTTGCATTACAACCTGGATTTTTATGTGGATTTCATGTAATGGACATACACAAAATAGTCCAAATTGGTGAAGTGAAATTAAAAAAACAGAAATGTGGTGCGTGCATATGTATTCACCCCCTTTGCTATGAAGCCCCTAAATAAGATCTGGTGCAACCAATTACCTTCAGAAATCACATAATTAGTTAAATAAAGTCCACCTGTGTGTGTGACAGGTTAAAGGAAATACTCATAGCCTGTTATACATTAAAAAGTATTAGTAAGTTCATAGTATGTGAGGATCTTAAAACATCTAAGGTTAAAAAGATCATGCATTCAGTATTAGTTGATAGAGATTGATAACATTCATATAATTGTGTTAAAAAGTTAAAATCCGTCAAGCGTACAAAGGGTAAGAATTGTGAGAGGAATGTGTAAATGTTATATAGATTACTTTATGTTGTGGTGCCTAATTGAAGGGGAAAAGTGTTAATCTGTGATCTACTAAATGCTCTTTAGTAGATCCAATGCAAACGTCCCACCTTGCCCAGGGAGGTTAAAGAAAGAAATAAGCAAACACATTTGGTGTTTGCCAAAAGACATGTGGAGTCTCCCCAAACATATGGAAGAAGGTACTCTGGTCAGATGAGACTAAAATTGAGCTTTTTGGCCATCAAGGAAAATGCTATGTCTGGCGCAAACCCAACACCTCTCATTACCCCAAGAATACCATCCCCACAGTGAAACCTGGTGGTGGCAGCATCATGCTGTAGGGATGTTTTCATCGGCAGGGACTGGGAAACTGGTCAGAATTGAAGGAATGATGGATGGCGCTAAATACAGGGACATTCTTGGCATTCTGGTTTCAGTCTTCCAGAGAATTGAGATTGAGACGGAGGTTCATCTTCCAGCAGGACAATGACCCTAAGCATACTGCTAATGCAACACTTGAGTGGTTTAAGGGGAAACATGTAAATGTCATGGAACGGCCTAGTCAAAGCCCAGACCTCAATCCAATTGCAGTACACCAGCGGAACAAGATTGCAGTACACCAGCGGAATCCATCCAACTTGAAGGAGCTGGAGCAGTTTTGCCTTGAAGAATGGCTAGATGTGCTTGGCTAGATGTGCCAAGCTGATAGACATACCCCAGACTTGCAGCTGTAATTGCTGCAAAAGGTGGCTCTACAAAGTATTGGGGGGGTGAATAGTTATGCACACTCAAGTTTTCTGTTTTTTGTCTTATTTCTTGTTTGTTTCACAATAAAAAATATTTTGCATCTTCAAAGTGGTAGGCATGTTGGGTAAATCAAATGATATAAACCCACAAAAAAATCAATTTTAATTCCATGTTGTAATGAAAATAGGAAAAATGCTAAGGGGGTGAATACTTCCGCAAGCCACTGTACCAATTGGATACCACGAAATTGGGGAGAAAATGGGGTAAAAAAAAAAAAAAAGAATTGCAGAGGCAGAAATGTGCTGTTTCATATTTGATAAAGCCATGAGAAGGTACTTCGGAGCAGATGGAGAGATTCTTCCAGAAAGAGACCATTACCTGAACAGTTGACCTCACCTCCATTAGAAAGGCAGGGAGTAATAAGTTCTGTATTTTACAGTGTTACTGGCTGATTTGGAGAAAGAAGTGCTATTATGTATAAGAGCGCTGTAGGTGTTGGGACTGGACGTATCTGTGCTTGCGCTGCAGTGAGGGTCAGTGCCACTGAAGGTTATTATTACATAACACAGGCCATCTCCATGACTCTCCCTCCAGATACAATGACATACTGCTCTGCCTCTCTGTCTTTCTCACTAACAGTCAGCCCAGACACTGTATCACTTCTTTCAGTGGATGCATCATGTTCATATCACATTCTTTGGGATTTGTTTCCCCTCCTTGAACCTCAACGACGAGAAATGTTTCCGTTGGGGAAAGTTTTGAAAAACTGAAATGTGCTATTATGTGAACAATGCTCCAAAGACTTAAAGTAGCACTCCAGTCTCATTCTCACCCCATTGAACACCTGATTTACTTAACAAAAGGCACATCTCAATAGGTGGTCCAGGTAAGTCTGACATGGCACGAGTGGGGGTATTCTCTATTGCTCTTCTATTGTTCCTCGAGCAAGGGGAAGGCCAATGGACTTCCCATTAAACCAACTCCTTGAATGCCCTCCTCCCTGTAGTTTGCAGTTGTGTCTAAAAAACACTATTTTAATCAAAAAATATTTGTTTACCCTTTAGTGTGTGTACTTTATTGTCTTTATACTTGGGAAAAGTAAAATAAATCACTGGAGGACATCTTTAAATTAATAGGAAATAAGGACCTTGAAAATCCTTCTGAAAATCCATTTTTTTGCAAAGGGTGCAGAATATTATGCAGAGATGTGTCTAGCGGGAGATGTGAGGGACGTCTAAATGGAGTGCGAGGCCCTCGGGGTCCTCCTCATTACCTGCTGAAGTGGAGGTGAAAGCACTTTTGAGATGAGTCAGAGTGGAAGGCTTAATTGCTGTACAGAGCTAGGTGAGCCCTGACTGAAGCCAAATATGGGTAGAACACATGGACATACACAGAGTGTACAAAATATTAGGTACACCTGCTCTTACCATGACAGACTAACCAGGTGAAAGCTTGATGTAACTTATTGATGTAACTTGTGAAATCCACTTCAATCGGTGTAGATGAAGGGGAGGAGACGGGTTAAAGAATGATTTTTAAGCCTTGAGACAATTGAGACATGGATTGTGTATGTGTGCCATTCAGATGGTGAACGGGCACGACAAAATATTTAAGTGCCTTTGAACAGGGTATGGTAGTAGGTGCCAGGCGCACCAGTTTGTGTCAAGAACTGCAATGCTGCTGGGTTTTTACATGTTCAACAGTTTCCTGTGTGTATCAAGAATGGTCCACCACCCAATGGACTTCCAGCCAACTGTTGGATAAACCTGTCAATAATCAACTGACTGGCTTTCTTGATGTTTATAGTATTCTCTCTGGTATGCAATCTGGTTTCCGCTCAGGTTATGGGTGTTCACCGCAACCTTAAAGGTCCTAAATAATGTCACCATTGCCCTTGATTCTAAGCAACGTTGTGCTGCTATTTTTATTGACTTGGCCAAAGCTTTTGATACGGTAGACCATTACATTTTTGTGGGCCGGCTAAGGACTATTGGTGTCTCTGAGGTATTGGTGTCTCTGAGGGGTCTTTGGCCTGGTTTGCTAACTACCTCTCTCAAAGAGTGCAGTGTATAAAGTCAGAACATCTGCTGTCTCAGCCACAACCTGTCACCAAGGGAGTATCCCAAGGCTTGATCCTAGGCCCCACACTCTTCTAAATTTAAATGAACAACATAGCTCAGCCAGTAGGAAGCTCTCTCATCCATTTATTTACAGATGATAGTTTAATCCTCAGCTGGCCCCTCTCCAGATTTTGTGTTAAATGCTGTACAACAAAGCTTTTTTAGTGTCCAACAAGCTTTCTCTGCCCTTCACCTGGTTCTGAACACCTCCGAAACAAAGGTAATGTGGTTTGGTAAGAAGAATGCCCCTCTCCCCACCTGTGTGATTACTACCTCTGAGGGTTTAGAGCTTGAAGGAGTCACCTCATACAAGTACTTGGGAGCATGGCTAGACGGTGCACTGTCCTTCTCTCAGCACATAGCAAAGCTGCAGGCTAAAGTTAAATCTAGACTTGGTTTCCTCTATCGTAATCGCTCCTCTTTCACCCCAGCTGCCAAACTAACCCTGATTCAGATGACCATCCTACCCATGCTAGATTACGGAGACGTAATTTATAGATCGGCAGGTAAGGGTGCTCTCGAGCAGCTAGATGTTCTTTACCATTGGGCCATCAGAATTGCCACCAATGCTTCTTATAGGACACTCTATACTCTGTAAACGGGTCATCTCTGTATACCCGTCGCACGACCCACTGGTTGATGCTTATTTATAAAACCCTCTTAGGCCTCACTCCCCCCTATCCGAGTTATCTACTGTAGCCCTCATCCCCCACATACCACACCCGTTTCGCCAGTGACATTGTGCTAAAGTTGCCACAAGCAGAAACATTCCTGGGTCGGTTGTCTTTTCAGTTGGCTGCAGCTAGCGACTGGAACTATCGAGCTGCAACAAAGACTCAAACTGGACCGGTTTATCTCCATCTCTTCATTCACTCAATCATGGACACTCTTACTGACAGTAGTGGCTGCTTCTCGCGATGTATTGTCTCTACCTTCTTGCCCTTTGTGCTGTTGTCTGTGCCCAATAATATTTGTACCATGCTGTGTTGCTGCCATGTTATGTTGTCTTGGGTCTTTCTTGATGTAGTGTCTCTCTTGTCGTGATGTGTTTTGTCCTATATTTTTAATCCCAGCCCGTCCCCACAGGAGGCCTTTTGGTATGCCGTCATTGTAAATAAGAATTTGCTCTTAACGGACCTGCCTAGTTAAATAAAAACGTGGCGTGTGGGACACAGGAGTCAACATGGGCCACGACCCAACAAATTGAGGCTAAAAGAGGGTGCAACTCATTACAAAAGGTGTTAAGGTTTTGTACACTGTGTAGCCAGTTGGCTGAATGGAAAATGACTTGCATTTAAAAAGACATGTGGCTATATACTTCCACATTCATGTAAATCAACAATGGTCTAAAACTGACAAGGAACATAACATCATCCTGATTAGTGCACTGTGGACTGCAGTGTTCTCCCCTTGAAAATCTGGACAGCCTGCAGCGACGGGCCATATGACAATAGTCCGGTCACTTTCGCAGAGGAACATGTGTTGATGGAATAAGTGCCAGGATCTGTTACCCTGACCAAATTCCCATTAAGCACTCAAAGAACAAAAATGATTTTAGCGGAGAACATTTATACAATACGTACATCTTGCCGTGTAACTATGCAGGTTGTCATGAGATTCACAACCCATCTATTAGCCCTGGAACTGTACTAATTAACCACATCTGCTGTTTTCATTATTCACTGAGCTGTCATCTGCAGCTTTCCAATATGCTGACACGCAGCGGTACAAGGCCACCAGTACTGCCCAAACACATCAACATCCTTCAGCTCCAAGGTAGGCAACCGCTACACTGAACTACAGACAAGCAGCCCTTTTGAAGTCAGCCTATTTCATGAGCCATGTTGACCTTGACAAGTTTACTGCCACCAGGTGCAACCTCAGAGTCCATGACTAGCTTGTGCATTAAAGCAGAGATCACCCCTTCAGTAACAAGATACTAACGCCAGGGAGCAAGATCTGAAAAGGGCTTCAAATGGGTGGCAAGATGAGGAACCATTTTTGCCAAATGGGGGCAGATCGTCAACAGGCAGTATATTTTGGCTGTGTAAAATTAATGAACATTTGCCCTAATTTTAAACTGTATTATTTAACTTGGGCAACGCGACCAAATTCACATAGAAATGTGAGTTAGAGGCACTCATCGAAAGCAAGTCTACGGGTAGATCTGTTCTATGCATCTATTCAGTTTGAGTCTCTGTACACCAGTGTCAGACAATAGCACGGCGGTTTAGGTGGTACAAACAGTATCTACACAACTTTGTCACAAAACAATAAGCTAGCTGAATTTCTCCCTGAAAGCCGCTGGGCGGTCAACTGTCCTACTTATCAGGACACAACTTAATTTGATCAAGCCACATGTAGCAAATAAGCATTCCATGTTTTGTTGAACAAATTCACATTGACCTCAATACAAAAACTCAACTTGCTGTGCCCAGTTAGGCCTCAGATTAAAGTTTGAGACAGTCCCTATGCATATCATAAGAAACGAGAAAGGAGTTTTCACTTGTTTTATTATTAAACAACTCCGCAGTGCAGTATGAGGACTCATACCACCAGACAGAGCTAGAGGACACGGCATTTAGGCCGTCTCTTCCTTGGCAATGCGGTCCTTCTTGAGTGGTCCCTGTAGACAGAAAGGACAAGTAGTCAGTAACGATGCATATACAGAGTTTAATAAGCAACCTCTAGGCCATCTGTGGCTCCAGGGGTGATGTTCCCAGAGAGTGAACAGGGAACAGCAAAAAAAATGATGCCGCTCCCCTGCCTCACTGAAGTTTGATCTAGCACCTGAATGGAACCCAAATTCATACCAAGAGTGAACCAGGTTACGATAAGTGCACTATGGGCATAGGGGACTGAGCTGCAATGTATGTGAACTAGGGTGGGTCCACTACATAGATCCAGGGGACTTGTGAAACAGAGGGAAGACAAGGGAAGAGACAAGTGAATGTCATGGAAACTGAACGCACCATGAACGCCTTCTTTTCCTCCACTGTCTGGAAGCGGCCGTGGCCAAACTTGGAGGTGGTGTCGATGAACTTCAGGTCGATCTTCTCCGTGGCACGACGGCTCGACTGCACCAACAGAGACTGAAAAGAGGCATTTTTTTTTTTAAAGATAAGTGATGCATTCCTTTAACAGGCCAACAATATTTTGCGCATTGTCCATCTGGTATGAAACAAATGCCCTAGAGACAGTATACACCAGAACTCTACATGCAACAAGGACAGCACACAGCCATTCGTTCAGTCGGCCCAGGAAGGGAACTACCCATATTTAATATGTACCTATTCAGGTGATCCAACTTATAAGTACCTAAATCCCAACTGCCAATGCATTGGAATAAGCGTGTATAAGATGGAATTTCCTCTTTCCTCACCTTGCGCAGGGTTAGCACCCTCTTCTTGACTCCAATCGTGCAGCCCTTCAGCATGACAAAGTCATTGGTCACCTCTCCGTAGTGGACGAAGCCACCCAAAGGGGTGATGCTCTTGTTGGACAGATCGTACTCAGTGGCAGCGTTGTTCTTCACCAGCTTGCCGTCCTTGGTGTGGTAGCCCTGGCCGATCTTGTAGATCTTCTTGTTGATCTCTGTGCGGTGGTGGTAGCCCTTCTGACCAGCGCGGGCCACAGAGAAGGCCACACGGGAGGGATGCCAGGCACCGATACAGGCCACCTTACGCAGACCACGATGGGTCTTACGGGGGAGCTTCTTCGTGTGCCAACGGCTGGTGACACCTAAAGGGGGAATTTCAATGTTTAGTACCTGAGGACTTGGCATGAATAACTGAAGCCTGGTTAACTACATGGTCATTAGTGGGTTGTGGTCTCAGAAGGAAGGCAGCATGGAATGTATCCTCATGCGTGTCGGACGCCATGCCTGGCGCAGTGTTCCGTGGTCTCATCACAGACACAAAGCCCTTCTTAAGACATACCTTTGTATCCGTGACCCTTTGTGACACCGATGACGTCGATCATCTCATCCTGGGTGAAGACGTTGGTGATGGGGATAGACTGCTCCAGCTTCTCACGGGCCCAGTCCACCTTGTCAGAGATGGAGCCTCCATTGAGCTGCACCTCCATCAGGTGGGACTTCTTCTGCCTCAGGGGCAGCAGCCTCATCTGGAGGGGGAGGAGAGAGGCAGGTGAGCCCTGGGACAAGGACCGGTATAGCTAGTACAAACACTATGTTTTCAACCCAAAACTGGGTTAAAATGTGATACTAGGGACATTGTCTCAGAAGGAAGGCAGCATGGAATGTATCCTCATGCGTGTCGGACGCCATGCCTGACGCAGAGTTCCGTGGTCTCATCACAGACAGTCAGAGGGAGATCTGAGTCATTAAAACTATGGGGCATTGCAGGCAGCATATTCTATCCTGCTCAGACTCACCTGCGTGTGGGCGATGATGCGGACGACCTGGCAGTACTTCTTCATGGAGGCGAAGTCCTTCTCCAGCTGCTTCTTGCCCTCGTCATCCTGCCACTTCTTACAGTACTTTGTGAAGGCCTTCTTCTTGGACTTGTACCTGAGAGCATGCAGCGTGACCGAGGGTAGGGGAGAAGAGGCACACGGGTTGGCACAGGTCCTTCATAACCCCAGGGGGCCAGCGGAAGAACACTGCACTCAGCTGCTCGCCCAGCCTTCACAGGGGCGAAGGGGGCAGTTACAGCTTCAGAATGGGTTTCGGCTCATGGCGCGGTTTCTAAGAAGCTCTTTCCACCGGCCAGAGGAGCCCGGAGCTCATCAGGCCACGAGGCACCCGAGCGGAGCTGCCACCAGGGGGGGCACCGGATGTTAAAACTCGCTCAGTAAAACACTACATGTTTTATACGTTGAGCAACATCATGCTTCAAAGCTCCTATCTAAATGTAATTAAACACTACATTCAATCGTCAAAATGTCTTTGTAAATGTCTATTTTTCATGTGTGTAATGACTCACCAGTTCCTGTAGAAACGACGCTTGCACTCGTCACTGATGTGCTCAGCGAAGATGGTCTTGAAGGAGCGCAGGCCACGGGGGGTCTCGACATAGCCCACAACACCCACCACAACCATGGGAGGAGTCTCCACAATGGTCACAGCCTCAACCACTTCCTTCTTGTTCACCTCTGTAGGAAAATAGTAGTCAGGTATAAAGGTTTGTAATACAGGAGTTCCACAGTAGACTTAACTTGCAAAATGTCAATGCTCATTGACTGCGCTCAGTGCTCGACATTCATCAAGGGTTAGACCCAATATGTCCGCCCGTCGAGGGGATCATCATAGGCAGAAAAAAATACAAACTACAGTACTGCAAGACCGAAGGTAATATGGCTCGGTTATGTATTCATAAATCCCCACAGCAATATTCACCCAGTCAATTAAACTAACAAAACAGCATGAAGCCAAATACTCACTTGAGCCAGGTCTGTCGACTTCACGCACGATGTGAGTCATGCCAGCCTTGTAGCCAAGGAAGGCAGTCAAGTGGACAGGCTTGCTGGGGTCATCCTTGGGGAAGCTCTTCACCTTACCACGGTGACGTCTGCTCCTCTTACGGGGCAGGAAGCCCAAGGATCCGTGGCGGGGAGCCGAAAATTTACGGTGGGACTGTGAAGACAAGGCAATTCAGCACATTGTCCATGAGGCATACAAAACGATATGAACGAACGCCAGTCAGTATGTCACAACGCGACATTGAACAGGAACAGCACGAGGCCAACCATTCTGTCCACCCGTCGAGGGAATCGTCTCCCATATTCAATGATTTCTACCTATTGGATGTTTAATCAATAACCGGAGTAGCAACATCATTAAATAAATCCCAACTGACGATGTAAACAGCGTCTTGGAATTAAACATGTGTAACGTTAGAGGTTCGGAGGACCTCGACTAGCTACTGTTGTCTGGCTAATGGGTGTCAGGCCTCATAAGGTAAAGCCCGTTAACAGTAGAAACTTAACTAGCACCTTGTCAGTTTTAAACAAGTTTGATTGTGAACTAACTTTACAAAATGTTTATTTAAAATGTATTTGAGTAACGAAGCATGCTGGCCTCAGTGCATCAGCCATTTAAACTACCAGTATGCCAACGATTACTGCATACATTCATTCTGTAATATTCTAAGACCATGTTATTATGGTAAGGTCTAACATCATACAACTGTATTAATTACAAATAGACACATTTTACCTATTGATTTAGAGGGGGAACATATAAGGATTGCGAAGATGCAAAACGGATTGAAAACGCAAGTCTCAAATAAGAAAGATGAACTCACCATTTTGTCTCAGAGCCGGTTGAAAAAGAGGCCTATGGAAGGGAGAGGTTTGGTATTTATACAAGGACGTGCCCCGTCACGTGATTAACGTCGCCAACCAGCATCATGGCTCCGCCTTCCGGCTGTACAAACCCTTGCTCAAAATCTACAATTCTAGTTTAACAGAAATGCATCAGGTAATAAATAAGGCCAAAGCTCTTGTGATTGGTGCAACACCTTTTTTATTTTACAACTGTCCATCTCAATGTTTTACAACTCATCTCAACTTGTTCTCAACTAGCCTACCTGGTTAAATAAAGGTGAAAAAAAAGTCTAAATCCAATTAGGCATTCTGTTAGATGATCTGTATCCCTCTGAATTTAAAAAAAACTAGTAAAACCAGTCACAGCATATAAAACATTCTATACATCCATGTAAGGTACACAAGAAATAATAAACACACAAATTGAAGATCAAGGCAACAACTCAGTTCAGTCCAGCAGCCTACTTAGTAGAACTCCAGATCCTTCTGAAATGCTGAAAAAAAATCAAATAAAAAAAAAAGATAATATTGACTCAGCCCTGTTCTGAGATGGATCAACAGAAAACCTGCATACATTCAATCATGTAAAAAAAAAGTATGTCACCCCCTTTTAGATTGCATAGTCAATTTGTCAGCTGTTTTGTCTGAAGTATTTAATTTGATTGAATAACATGTACCAAATTAACTTATAAAACCCAGTTCTCATCCTAGGGGAATGAGCCATGGTAACCCACGTATTGTATTTATTCCCATCACAAAAATGGACATTGAATAGTAGGCTACCATTGGTCAGATGACAAATCAATATGCGAGAATGCTACATTAAGAACATCCACTCATCCCAGCTCAGCCATGCATTTGGTCTGGGCTAGTAGTTGAAGGGAAGGTCTTGATTGAATGGATTACTTTGCATGCAGTTTTTTTAGGGTTGTTGTTAGAAGTGTTCTCCCAGGTATGAACAGCAGGGGGCTGCACTAGCAAAGATGAACAACTCTTTTAGCGTGCAAGGAAAGCATGCTAACGCCTGAATAAGCCTTATGTCACAGGGCCGTTCCCCCACAGTTCTGAATTTAACTAATGGACACATTCATGGATACACGTATGACAGTGTTCACAGTTGTAGGAGTAGCCTCCCTGTGGGCCAATAGAAAGGGCTAGAAAGCAGACAAAAAAAGACCATTCCTCATGTCTTCGCCTTTGTCTGAATTGAGAGACAGAGACTCCTCCAGGGTGATTTGAAGCTCAGGTTTCTAGGTGCAAAGTCTTAACCAGGAGCAGTCTTGCACAGCGTGCACGTGAGCGTGCATTGGCAGCTGCTAATAGTCTCTCCCCATTCTGCCCCAGAAGAAGGCAGCCAACCCTGCTTCTCCACACATACAGCCCCTCAGCAGGCCTGTTGCTCCCGGTCAAGGTTCATCTTCTGGAAGAAGATCTTCCCAAACTCATATGTGCTGATCATGACAGCACAGGCTGGGGCCACTTTAATCACCCTGGGTAGGAAACCTGAGGGGGATGAGAGACACAATTTACCTGATTTAGTCCTCCATTCAGACTGCTTACTATACCAGCGCTTCAGGCATTGCAAATATATACTTTTTATATATCCTTTTGGACTTACCTGCAAAGAGCCCCCTGTATCCCGATTCAGCCCAAATTCCCCTCATGATGTGCCATGTGGATGTGGGATTCTTCACAGGGACTGGGAGGAAGGGGAGAAAGACAGCGATTTAGCGGGAAATCCTACGTTCTATCAGAGGATAAAATACGATTTCAGACGTGAATGTTCATATGGGTACATAAGACCCTGTAATTACACACCTCCCAGTGTCTCCATCTCTCCCAGTTGGATCTGTCTCCGCGTCTTCACCACGTCAAAAGGCAGGGTCATGATGGCAGCCACCTGGGACAGAAGACAATAGACACACTCTCTATAAGCAATACCCAGTGAAATCAACATAACTTACCCCCTGATCTATTGATCAGCAGTACGTTATGTAACTAGACAGGTGAAACACTAACAACAGGCTTTAACCAGGGATCCACCTGTTATCAATTATCAACAGTCTAATGGTTGTCACAATGACACAGCAATTCTCTATGTTTTTCTGGTGTCAACTCAACCCTTATAATAACTCATGAGGACTGTAGAACTGCCATGATTTGACAGGGAACTTCCTGTTTTACTACAGATCTAGGCTAAGTAAGTGTGTCCACTTCTCTCACATATGAGAGAATCTCTCTAAACAAGCATAGACCTGTTTTCAGCAGGGAGAGGCATTTGGTTTGATTTATCATGGCCTCTTTCTGTCATAAATACAAATAACATCTGTTACAACTGGCTTTCCTGGTGAGAGATAGCACACTGAAATCTTATCGATAATTTGTCAATGATCTACCTATAATAAAACACACCTCTGCCTCACTTACAGTAAACTGAAAAGAATAGGAGCAGAAAAAAAAGAGTGACTATTTAACTGTATACACCTTGCAATGTACAAACCATCCATCATCTTCATGAAATCTAATAGAACACATCTGCTTTAGATACATTGTAAATTCCCAGTAGAGGTATCAATGAGATACTCACAGCTCCAGAGATGGCCCCTGCTGTGAAGCTGATGGAGAAGGTGGCCTGAGACACATGGTACTGATCACACAGCTGGGCCTTCACCAGCTCATAGTTGAACCAGTACAGGGCTGCACACACAGACACAGAAAAACAGTCAGGTTGAAAAGTCACTGAGAAACATTATCACACCGAAGATAGTATTTATTATTCACCCACACAGGCGGTCTTCATTATGTAACCCCCAACTTCTATCAACCAGTCCAACTAAGCCCTAGCAGTGACAGATAGATGGTTAGTGACATGACGTCCATGGAGGTGAAGTCTCACCTGAGAAGGGGACGTCTCGTAGGACAGTGGGTCCCCAGCCCCTCCACAGGGACAGCCAGCCATCCTGGGCAACACTAGAGCGGATACACACCCTCAGCTCGCTGTAGGTCAGCTTCTGGGACTGCATCTTGGTACGCACCAGCTCTAATGGGCTGATCACACTCACTGCTCCCACTGGAGAACACAGAGACGGGGGAGTCAACGGAAGAGGGGCAGCAACAAACACAATATGTTACAGAAGGGAACAATGTAATAATGGCATTATTATACATCTACATTCTTAGTGTGGTGTGTGACAACTGAACTGTATCATAATCAAGACTTAATCAACTTCCAGACATTGTGACCCCCCCGTCCCATGTAGTCCACTTACGTCTAGCGAGACCCCCTGCCACCAGGGGGATGTAGTTGCCTTGGAACCCCATGCCGTAGCGCAGTAAGTCTCTGAGCTGGTCATAGCAGGTGAAGTAGATGACCGTGGCAGGCACCGCCATCACCCTGTACACAAACAGGAAGAGACTGTCATTCTCAAAGCTCTGCAAGCTGTTACATGATTAGGTGCAAAACAACACACTGAAATTGAAACCATAAAGTCATAGTTCTGAGTTTCTCTTTTATACAATCAAGGACTGATCGCTCTTGTTACCGTTCTTTATTACAAATACATGTACTTGAAATAGCCCAGTGACTCACAGCGTGGGAGGCAGCCCGCTCCACAGAGACCTGACCCCCTCGTTGCGCGTGATCTTCACAAAAGCATCCTGAGAAAAACAAACACCACACAGTGTTTGTCCTTGGGAACTGTGGAGTTCCAAAAAAATACAAACATTTGGGACTTCAAAAGACAGGTCGTTCCCCATCCAGTGCTTTAATGATGTCAAACCAGGTGATGTTGTGCTGTGGTGGTGGGAGCGAATAAGACGGTTCTGAGTCTCTTACCAGGGTGCCACTGAAGTGGGTTGGTGTTTTGTACCAGCTGGTGCAGCTGGCCCCGTACTGACACACATAGATGTGATCCATCAGGCCATTACAATACAGGAAGCACTTCCCTGAGAGACAAAACACAAGAACAGGGTCACCAAAACATAACCATACTGGTTAATACGTTACTGTATGAGACATGAAGCTCTACTTCTATCTAGACTATAGATCGGTAAATGTGAACCTACTGGGAGTAATGCCAAACGTTGGCGTCTCTGTAGGGCACGCATTCATGTGTAATTACAGTATGTCCGTTTGATACATCTATAGCTTCTAGTTCTATGTCAAATGAATGGATATTCAATAGTTCTATAAAATAATGACATTGGTAAAAAAATAAATACTTTAACAGTTTGTTTTTCAGTCAATACTTTAACTTATATTGACGTGAGGGTGTCCATGACAGAGCTTAGATAAGCTATTAATAACAGAGGTAATGGCAATGACCGGTCAGACAGACACTGGGGACGATAACACCAAGGCTGCTCTGGCCAAGGCTGCTCTGGCCAAGGCTGCTCTGGCCAAGGCTGCTCTGGACTACTAGTGTCTGCCTTATTTTAGGTATTGGCAAATGGTCAATCCAAAGCAAAGGATTTGAGGAGAAATCTATAAACAAACGAGCTCCTCTAGTAATAGAAAATGACAGTAAAATGGGTGTTATACAGTATAACCTATGAACTACTTGTTTGTTTCTTTGAGATTCGTAAACACAAGTACCACAAAGCACAATTTGATACCCGATAGCTATGAATCACATTGAATTCTTTCAAGTACCAGAAAGCACTCATTGTTACCACATCATTTCGTTGTGAAGTTCAATATGCTAATACTGACTAGCTGGTTGCACTATCTGGGCTAATTTTCCTTAGTTTTCTTTATAAAATGTTCAGAGTGATTCATGGTGTAGCTGAGTGGAGAGAGAGAGAGAGAGAGCCAAGGCTGTAGCCCATATAATCATTCAGCTGAGAGTATGAGTGTGCACTGAGGAAGAGTATGAGGGCGCACTGAGGAAGAGTATGAAGTTACATATATAGACATTGAGGGTACATATAATTGCCAAAGACTTCAAAATGAATTTGCTCAGACTATGGTTAAAGTGCATTTGTTTTGTTTTCCCAGGAAACCCAGTTTGTTAGTAGGTCATATTGGCAGAGCAGTGCCAGATAGACACATGTAGTCAGTCAGACTGGGCAAAGTCTGGGCATGCAGCGAGCGGCGCCGGAGGGTTATACTCACATTTGGAGGGGCGGATTACACCACTCCATGAAGCAGAGTCAGCAGCTAAAGCTATGAAACAAAGCAAAGAGAGAGAGATAGAAACACAGAGATGGAGAGACAATGAAAGAGCACAAGACACACAAAATAAGCATTTGAGCAGAGAAAAGCTAAAGCATGTCTCACATTCCACTAAATGTAGCCTGACATGGCTGCCGAAGGTCAACATTGCCGACATAAGGACTTCTAAACCCCCTTTACCTCAAACCCTATTCTATTATTTAGGCTTAGGGAGCAGATGGGCAAGAGGCTGAATGTAGTCTCTCACAGGGAAAGTGATGACAGTGCAGTTTAGTTTTTTTCAATACATTTTTTATTTAACTAGGCAAGTCAGTTAAGAACAAATTCTTATTTACAATGACAGCCTAGGAACAGTGGGTTAACTGCCTTGTTCAGGGGCAGAACAACAGATTTGTACCACGTCAGCTCGGGGATTCGATCTAGCAACCTTTCGGTTACTGGCCCAATGCGCTAAGCACTAGGCTACCTGGCTCCCCAGTTTTCAGGGGTGGGGAGTGGGGACATAAACATCTAATTCTTAGGCTATCTCCGCAATGGTAAGAAGCAATAAGCAGACTCATCGTATAAGCAGTGAATGTTATCTGTTAGTGTTCTACCTTGATAGAATGGTGTTTGCTGGGCCTGCAGCCTTATCTTCACCACGTCCAGTGGTGTGACTGTGAAAGAGAGAGAGTCAATTATACTGATCTATTTACACCCATCATGGGCCTCGTCAATGAGGAACATGTGCATACACGAGTGTGAGCGTGTGTTTGTGTGTGGTGCAGTGTGTGTGTGGATCTGGGAAAATGGAATAGTGTTCTACAAGAACGGTGTCTTCCCTGAAAAAAAATCTGTGTGGGCGGGGGGGGTAGACAAGGCTTGGACACTTGTTCCGCAGGCTTTGGAGTCTGGTCAGACTAGCCAGACCTCAACCTGTACAACTAGACTGGAGTGGAGCTCAGATGGACACAGTGACAGCCTCTGATGCAGTTGTGGCAGACTCCTGTGTTGTCGTGGAGGCTTCGGTCAACCATGATGGAACATTTCATCCTAGTTCTACAGTTGCCATGGCACCTAGTGGCAGGCTAGGCAGAGAGCTCATGTAAATTCTGTACATATTTAATAACATTTAATCGTTTTTATACAAATACTTTTTACAAACATTTTATTTTTCAACAGCTAAAAGAGTGCAGATCAAGTCTTGATATCATGAATCGTAACCCTGCCTGTAACCTGATGAAAATCCGCATGGTCAACAAGCTAGCTAATTCTGTAGAGACAGTATCTAATATAGCTTTGTTACAATTGACAGTTACAGCTGATTTCAGTACTGTATATCGATTCACTCTCCTTAAATATTTGTCATCTGATTTATTTGTTTCAGTCTCTGAATTGTTTAATCTCACTTTTTGCCACCAGCTCCTGATATCAGGGCATAAAATCTATAAATCGGTCTCCTGAATTTGCCTGGTGCACATGCGCACTAGGCCTGAGCTCATTTTCCCTGGCTAAACTAGCTGGCTACTGAACTATGCTAGTTTTTGTCCTCATTGCCAAACTTCAGAAATACTGCATCCTCAACTTCAAAACTCCTTTTCTACAATAGTTATAATTTGCTGGAAAGAAACTTAAATGTTTTTTTTTAACAGCATGACTGGTTTGTGAAATCTGTCGTAAGACGGTGGAAAAGGATATCATTGCTATTTAAAATGGACCCAACATCAGTTTTCAGATTCACCGGCGTCATTGGCGTAGGGTTAGCTGGACGTTTCTGACTGGTCTTGGAACTGTGACAACAGGCAGCCTCTCCTCGCTAGGTGCGATGGGATATGTAGTGATTTTGCCAATACAGCCAGATATGTACAGTGTTGTACCTTCACCCTTTTTTTTACACTGACTATCGTTGATTAAAATCGGACTTCTCTGGTATTATTTAGTGTTGTTTAGACTGTTCAAAATTGTCAGAAAAATAATATTTATAATAATAACCCTCCTATTTATGGATCTCCTTATTGTTATCATTACTATTATTATGATCATCATTCTAATAATAAGTCATGTCATTATCATTAGTAGGCTTAGAATAGCAGCCTTGTATAACCACCATCAAGCTGTAGGCCTAAGACCACATCCTGTGTACTTTCTTAGGCCTATATTTCAATAGTTATATAGGCTACTGCATCAATCAATCATTAATTTGTCCGTGCCATCACACAGCATACGAGACATTCATGAAGGCCAGCATCCTGGAGTCGCCTCATCACGGTTGACATTGAGACTGGTGTTTTACAGGCACTATTTAATGAAGCGGCCAGTTGAGGACTCGTGAGGCTTCTGTTCCTCAAACTAGACACTCTAATGTACATGTCCTCTTGCTCAGTTGTGCACCGGGGCCTCCTACTCCTCTTTCTATTCTGGTTAGCGACAGTTTGTTCTGTGAACGGAGTAGAACACAGCATTGTACGAGAAATTCAGTTTCTTGGCAATTTCTCGCATGGAATAGCCTTCATTTCTCAGAACAAGAATAGACTGATGAGTTTCAGAAGAAAAGTCTTTGTTTCTGGACATTTTGAGCCTGTAATCGAACCACAAATGCTGATGCTCCAGATACTAAACTAGTCTAAAGGCCTGTTTAACTGCTTCTTTAATCAGAACAACAGTTTTCATAATTGCAAAAGGGTTTTCTAATGATCAATTAGCCTTTTAAAATTATAAACTTGGATTAGCTAACACAACGTGTCATTGGAACACAGGAGTGATGGTTGCTGATAATGGGCCTCTGTACGCCTATGTAGATATTCCATTTAAAAAAATCTGCCGTTGCCAGCTACAATAGTCATTAACAACATTAATGTCTATACTGTATTTCTGATCAACTTGATGTTATTTTAAAAATGGACAAAAAAAGTGCTTTCCTGTCTTGCAGGAAATCACACACAAAACGAGCAGTATGGCTGGTGGCATTGTCATGCTGGAGGGTCATGTCAGGATGAGCCTGCAGGAAGGGTACCACATGAGGGAGGAGGATGTCTTCCCCGTAACGCACAGCGTTGAGATTACCTGCAATGACAACAAGCTCAGTCCGATGATGCTGTGACACACCGCCCCAGACCATGACGGACACTCCACCTCCAAAGCGATCCCGCTCCAGAGTACAGGCCTCGATGTAACGCTCATTCCTTCAACAAACGCAAATCCGAACATCACCCCTGGTGAGACAAAACCGCGACTCGTCACTGAAGAGCACTTTTTGCCAGTCCTATCTGGTCCAGCGACGGTCGGTTTGTGCCCATAGGCAACATTGTTGCCAGTGAGGTCCTGCCTTACAACAGGCCTACAAGCCCTCAGTCCAGCCTCTCTCAGCCTATTGCGGACAGTCTGAGCACTGATGGAGTGATTGTGCGTTCCTGGTGTAACTCGGGCAGTTGTTGTTGCCATCCTGTACCTGTCCCACAGGTGTGATGTTCGGATGTTCTGATCCTGTAAAGGTGTTGTTACACGTGGTCTGCCACCGCGAGGACGATCAGCTGTCCGTCCTGTCTCCCTGTAGCGCTGTCTTAGGCATCTCACAGTACGGACATTGCAATTTATTGCCCTGTTTGTACAGATGAATATATTTAAGTTGTTGGTTTTCCCACTAGTTTTTGTGGGAGATTATTTTGAGTTAGTGCGTGTTGCACCTCTGTCGTCACAGTTTGTTTGTTTATAGTTTATTGTTTGTATTGCGAAGTTTCACATTGAAATAAAAGATGTGGAACGATATTCACGCTGCGCCTACACACAGACGTGACAAAAGTCAAGGTATTAGAGTGGCCATCACAAAGCCCTGACCTCAAACCTAT
This sequence comes from Salmo trutta, assembly GCF_901001165.1. Lineage (NCBI taxonomy): Eukaryota > Metazoa > Chordata > Actinopteri > Salmoniformes > Salmonidae > Salmo > Salmo trutta. Next base: position 59,224,780 of record NC_042957.1, read on the forward strand.
AGAACATTTGTGGGCAGAACTGGAAAAAGTGTGTGTGAGCAAGGAAGCCTACAAACCTGACAGTTACACCAGCTCTGTCAGGAGGAATGGGCCAAAATTCACCTAACTTATTGTGGGAAGCTTGTGGGAGGCTACCCGAAACATTTGACCCAAGTTAAACAATTTAAAGGCAATGCTAGAAAATACTAATTGAGTGTATGTAAACTTCTGACACACTGGGAATGTGATGAAATAAATAAAATCTGAAATAAATCACTCTACTATTATTCTGACATTTCACATTCTTCAAATAAAGTGGTGATCCTAACTGACCTAAAACAGGGAATTTTTACTAGGATTAACTGTCAGGAATTGTGAAAAACTGAGTTTAAATGTATTTGGCTAAGGTGTATGTAAACTTCCGACTTCAACTGTATATATAAGTTTGATAATTATATAGACCTGATCATCTGTTGAAGAAATTGACCAACACACTAGTTCAAGTATATCCAGTTTGTAATTTATTGATTTTAACAGATCGGTTTTGTCCTTTACCATTCCCGGTGGTGAAAATATTAAACCGTTTTCGTTTTGAAACAGGTTCCCCTGTCTTACTCTCTCCCATGTTTGGGTGTTGCTTGTTTTCATCATATTTCTTGATACATTTCTCTAGTCTGATTTGTGTTGTTATCCAGATTGAAGGTTATTACCCACCAGATTGTGTAGTGCTAATATTTAATCTAACTTACCGATTTTGAATATTACGTTTTTATCTTGAGGTGGTCTACATAGCTGTGTTCAGTCCACCATCTTGGTGTTTGCAATCTGTGCTTTTACTGGTTCCCTTAAATTTCCCTTGGTAGGTTTATTTATTTATTTATTGGCAGAGAGAGGACATGTTTGTTGTTGTGCCCCTCTATTGGACATTGATCTTACCGAACAGTGATGTGAGCAGCGCCCCAGTGCCAGAGGCCAGCATCTGCTGCACTGGAGTGATCCCAGCTGAGGGGGTAACAACAGGCCGCTCCCCCATCCTGACCACCTGAGACAGACAGGGAGACAGAAAACACCAACTTTAACCACACTACTCAAATGTCATTGTCATAGTGTTACTTTAATTTTCTCTTCTAATGAGAGGCAAGTTAGTGCTTGACAGATTCCATTATATGTGAACTAAACAAGGCTGTTGGGGAGTGCCTCTGCTTTGAGCTAGGCTATACTCTGTCAAACTGTGCCTGATTAGTGAGACAGAATACAGAATGTCCTCAGGGCAAGACGGCCAGCCTGGTCACTGCCTGGACAACAGCAGGGCTATTGTAAAGCTTGAGCTTAGCCTAACCCCAGGCTCCTGCATATTATCCAAACGTGTGTCTTAGGGGTCCTTGAATCGCCAACAGCCATTACTAGTCCAAATGACAAACAGCTTGTTATTCAGGAGTCTATTTCTAAGTGATAGTGACTAGACGTACAGTAGCCTCGTTCATGTGGGATAGGAGGGGTTATAATAGAGAGCTTGACACACTAAGATAAGGTATCTGTTGTGGGCACGTCTCCCCTCTCCTAGCTACTGCACCCAGTTCTCAAACCCCACACACTCCCACAACACCTCACTGATACAATAGCACGTCTGGTGACATAAAAACTACTATTCATAGAAGATTGACTAAGCCCACATTCAATACAGACAGCGAGGGGGATTAGAACCTGGCAAATTGAAAATGGGTGATATCAAATGTGTTTACTAAGATAAATTAATAATTGGCAGTTTATGAATGAAAGAGTCTAGAAAGCAACAAGAGAGAACATCTACCTCTCTCTTTCCAGTACCACTAACATAGCTCTGTAAAGGGATAATCGTTTCTAGAGTAGATGTATAACCATTTCTAGCCCAGTTCTTAATCAGAGGGAGCCATCTCAAGCATGTGATCGAATGTGTTGTTGAATGTGTTGGTGCACTGCAGAGGAACTGTGCACTTATCAAGCCATGCTGAATGTCTCGTACTGCTGGCTTGCTGGCAGACGATCACGTTCCAATTTCCTTGACTATCACCTCCCCCTACTGCAGCTGACTGTGGCAGGATTACCCTATAACAAATCCCACCATATCCCGACCCTCAGCAAAAATATGAACACAAGCCAGGAACTGATTCCTACATTTACAACATTGTCTAAGCTAATTTCACAGAATTAAGACAGCATTGGTTATAGCAAGTTGTTAAGAGTAAAGATTATAACAACTAGTTCCTCTATGGCTCATGCATCTGATTATTATGCATAATATTTCTAATCCATGTGCTTCATCAATCTTGCCCTGTGTTGTGTGATAAATGGCAGGGTCATTCCTACAATGGTGCCTTTTCTGTCCCCAGGAAATAGAACTTCTTATTTTGTGTAAAAGGTGGATTCCAAAAGGCGTTAAATATAAGGTCAGCTGTCCTTTACCTTAAACTCAAAAATATGGATCTTGAAAGGGAATTTCATGCATTTTTAACACTTTTCAGTGGATGTAGGCATTTTTACCATGTCCCCGGGCGTTACTCATCAACTTCCACGAGAAATATGCCATAAAATAACTAAATAAAATCTTTCTTCATTATTTTATAGTCCTAGTTAAATTATCTCATACAATAATCATTTTCTTCATGATTATTGTATTTATTATTTTATTTAAGATTATGTGTGTCCCTGATATCACTTTCCACCCTGTTAGTTGCTCCCGAGTAGCACAGCGTTCTAAGGCACTGGATCTGGGGCGGCAGGTGGCCTAGTGGTTAGAGCGTTGGGCCAGTAGGTTGCTAGATCGAATCCCCGAGCTGACAAGGTAAAAAAATCTGTCGTTCTGCCACTGACCAAGGCAGTAAACCCACTAGGCCATCATTGTAAATAAGAATGTTCTTAACTGACTTGTTTAGTTAAATAAAGGTTAAATAAACATAAAATAAATAGTTTGTTGTAATTCTCCATTCAAGAAAACAACCCCTTCTTACAATGACACCATTCAGGAAGTGTAATTTCATTGGTGGGAAAACAATGCGCAAAGCTTAATAAATATAAACAGTTTTATATATTTTTTGTCTGCATGTCCCATCTCCACTGTTAGGCAAAATTCACCAAATGTAAACATTTTAAAATGTTTGAAAGATTAATTAAAACCCTGTTAAATTATGCTAGTGCAGGTATTCCCAAACTGGGGTACGAGCAATAATATTGGGGGTACACCAAATAAAAATGTTATTCACATTAAAAAAAAAAGATAGATATATTTAAACTATACATTTGGGTGAGGTTCTCTTCTCGCCTGAGTAGCCTCGTTTCACTGCCCAAATAAAATGAAACCATTTAGTGTTCAGTGAAATAACAACACAATGTCAAATACAGGTGGCCTAGTCAAATAATTAACATCCAATCACATTAACCGTTACTCTCTCGCGGGAATTCCACTAACGGTCAGTATGTAGCCAAACGTAGCTGCTGCTCATGTTGGTATCTGTACTTATGGAGCAAAAGCCCTGACAGGGAGACATAGTGGAGTGGTAATGCAAGCAGTTGCTCCAGATGCCACTTGGGTACACTGCAGCATCCACCGAGAGGCTCTTCCTGCCAAGGGAATTTTTTTATTTTACCTTTATTTAACTAGACAAGTCAGTTAAGAACAAATTCTTATTTTCAATGACGGCCTAGGAACAGTGGGTTAACTGCCTTGTTCAGGGGCAGAATGACAGATTTTTACCTTGTCAGCTCAGGGATTCAATCTTTCGGTTACTAGTCCAATGCTCTAACCACTAAGCTACCTGCCACCCCAAGCTGTCAGGAATGCATGACAGCTTGAAAGACATTTTGGACACTACAGTGAAAATGGTTAACTTTGTTAAAGCAGGGCCCCTGAACTCTTGTGTATTTTCTGCACTTTGCAATGATATGGGCAGCGACCACGTAACACTTTTACAACATACAGAAGTGCGCTGGTTATCAAGGGGCAAAGTATTGACATTTTTTTTAATTGAGAGATAAGCTTAAAGTTATTTACTGACCATAATTTTCACTTATCTGACCGCTTACATGATGATGAGTTTCTCACATGACTGGCCTATCTGGGTGATGTTTTTTCTCACCTGAATGATCTGAATCTAGGATTACAGGAACTCTCTGCAACTATATTCAATGTGCAGGACAAAATTTAAGCTATGATTAAGAAGTTGGAGCTCTTCTCTGTCTGCATTAATTAACAAGGACAACACAGGTCTTTCCATCATTGTATGATTTTTTGTGTGCAAATTAACTCAAGCTTACGGAAAATGTCAAATGTTATATAGCGAAGCACCTGAGTGAGTTGGGTGCGCAATTATGCAGGTACTTTCCCGAAATGGATGACACAAACAACTGGATTCATTATCCCTTTCATGCCCTGCCTCCAGTCCACTTACCAATATCTGAACAAGAGAGCCTCATCGAAATTGAAGATTTCTGGATTGGGCTGTGCTCAGAGTATCCTGCCTTGGCAAATCACACTGTTAAGACACTGATGCCCTTTGCAACCATGTACCTATGTGAGAGTGGATTCTCCGCCCTCACTAGCATGAAAACTAAATACAGGCACAGACTGTGTGTGGAAAATGATTTAAGACAGACTCTCTCCAATACAACCCAACATTGCAGAGTTATGTGCATCCTTTCAAGCACAACTTTCTCATTAACCTGTGATGAGTTAGTCACAATTTTCGATGAATAAATAAGGTTTTATATGTAAGATGGTTAAATAAAGAGATAAATTATATTATTATTATTTGTGCCCTGGCCCTATAAGAGCTCTTTGTCACTTCCCACAAGCCAGGTTGTGACAAAAACTCACACTCATTCTTATGTTTAATAAAAGTATCTTGTGGCAGGCTTACAATGACGGCAAAAAACAACATTTGAGAGTGCACCAGACCCTGTTGCTATAGGGGGTACGCAGCTGGAGGTTGAACGTTTGAAGGGGTACTGGACTATAAAAAGTTTGGGAACTGTGATAGTTCAATCTTTCACTCACTCACTCACTCACAGAGCTATGGATAATTTAGTCGTTACATTTCCACCCTGTTAGGATTATGCACATAACAGATTGGAAAATGCACCTCAAAAAATGTAAGTGCCTGAGTTTGATCAATATGTTTTTCTGAAAGTCAAACATGTTCTTTTTCTGATAAAGTATATATTTTTTTCTATTTCCCCAAAAGTTATTAGGTCCAAAAGGCACCGCTCAGTAGGAATGACCCAGCTAAAATTATATCTGGTAAAGAACAACAAACTGTAGCTAGCTAAGTAACTGTAATATTGCACTGTACTGCATCTCATGTTTGCACTACACGCACATCTACGGAGATACTTTGTGACATCTCCACCCAGTCAGCGAACCTGACCTTGTAGCCTTGTTGGCGTGGTGATGTAATGATGATGAACGACTAACACGGACATGTTGTCGTGCTCAAAAAATTACAAATAATTGAAAACATGTTGTCGTGCTCCTTTCTCAATTATAAAACGCTCACAAAACATTTGTTGTGGAACCTACCTAGGTACATGAGCGATCGTGCATGTACAATAGAGTAGCTAATCTAATGGCAAAACAGGAACAAATGCCAGCCCTCCCCAATTCAAGATGCTTGATAGCTAAGGCTAGCTAGCTGGCTAACAGACACTAGCTAGCTAGCTGACTAAATATCGCAAAACAGAAGATAAAACATGTCAAAGCTTGATACTCACCTCTAGTTTATAGCGTAGCTATAAAGGGTATCTATCTGCGTTGTGAATTTGATGGGATTTCATGGCATGTTGCCTGTTTCCCTAAGTGTTGAATGGACATGCTGTCCACAGCCGTGAGCTGCTGTTAGCTAACTTGACAAAGCTATCGAGCTAGGAACAAGTAAAGCGACCCCTGATTCGTCTGCCGTGACAAGACACGCCTTCCATTAGTCTGACCACGGTTCTTCCTTGGTTATTCTTCTTCTTCCCTTGCAAAAAGAAATTGAACTATATTTTAAGACAATTAAATACTCTTTAAAAAAAAAGCTGTTAGAATTATAAATGTGCGTCCTCCCCGACTTGCCTCTGTACTTGAAATAAATGCCTGCCTCTCATATCTCTATTCCACTGTTCCTGCCATCTCTGCACCATCACTGTCCATATCAGGCTTGTTGCCTCTGCCTTGCTCATTGAAACTACAACATCCCCACTACTAAGTGCTTGTTTATCCAGTACATCAACTGCCTCGTTCTCCTCCACCCCCACATGGGCTGGAACCCAAGTAAATGTTATCTGTATACCAATCTGTCTAATCTTGCCATGGGTTTGTAGACTCTCATTAAACATGACCTTGTCTGCTACGTGACCTAAAGGACTGGAGACTCATCAACATTGCACATGAATCAGAGCAAATAACTACTCTGTCTGGTTTGACTTCCTCCACCCACTGCAAGGCCAACAGTATGGCTATCAACTCTGCCTTATATACAGCCAGATAATCTGTAATATGTTTCTTGACTGCCACCCCACACTCCTGCACCGCAAACGCAAACGCTGACCCATTACGTCCTGAACCATCTGTGTAAATGGCCACAATATCCTGATACACAGTATCCAGACATATCTTAAACAAATCAGATGGATCAACACCCTCCCTATCTTTCTGTAGTCTCTCCAACACTTCTAGATCTACTACTGGAGGAGGGAGTAGCCATTGTGGATTTACAGGAATAGCTACCGTCAGACTGAACTCCCTTTATTACAGTCCCATCTCCTTCGCCTGGGTATTACCCACCTAAAGCTTGTGTTCTGTCTTCGCTCATGTTCCCAGCATGCCTGTAAAATCCCTTTGCAGGATGAGACACCCCATGTTCCTGTAGGTTGACCCAATAATTAATTGCCAACTACTGTCTCCTAATCTACAATGGTATATCCCCCATCTACAACTGTAGCGCAGCCACTGGCGAGGTCCGAAACGCCCCACTACATTATCTGAGTCCTTGCCCTTGCTTGTTTCTCCTCCATCCTATCTGCTATTATTGGTTTGTCCCAATGACAGTATTTGTATTTGTCCTCTGAACTACTGCACCTCCTAGCGGAGAAGCTGTTCTAGTACCTGTCAGTGGTGCGTGTGTGGTAGATTGACACCTATGTAAACCATTCAGAATGTCGAATAGCTAGGAAGACATTTAGGAGCGTGAACATATTTCCTGTACTTGATATTTTGTTGAGAAACGTCAGCGCGTTCAGAAGTCGGGTACATTGTCAAGGAGCGCTGACACCTGTAAAGTCACTGAGATAGAGGTAAGGTCAACTTTTTGATTTAGATAGTAGCAAGATCTCAATGACAAATATATTCAATTCTAAACTTCTCAAGTGAAATTGCACCAAATGTTCTACTCCAAATTAAATTGCATATATTGTTTATGCCATCCTTGTCATTGCTTTTAAATTGTTGTCATTGTCTTTTGTGGTAACAATATCAAATCATTTAATATGGACCTAGGTGGGTCCATCTTTTAAAATTCTAAATGCACATTATGACCAACGTGATTGAGTGTGTGCCAATATAAAAAGAAGCATGGTGATATATCAGGGTCCACAGTTCTTCTGAAACTGTTAAAGCCCATTGTCTTCTCCTTTTGAAACGACCTTGTGACAAAATACAGTAAGTGAACAGTACTGATTGTCAGGTGAATATTGTCTGTGGTTAATACACCTGTGTTCCCTATTGCTCTTGATACCACATTGAAGGACAGTATCTCTTATGGGAGGTACTTGGCTCAGATTAAGGGGAATTTTCCTTTCATAAAAACAGGTAAACTGAAAGTAGAAATGCTGTATGCTGCATCCTTTGTGTCTAGTAGCCTAAACAACATTGAAGCAATGGTAGACTGCTTTAATGATCTCCCATATGAAGCTCAGCACTTAGTAACAGTATAATCACATCCCCATTTCTGCATCATAGATTCACTCTTTAAATGTGGTTGCATATGAGGGCTTTGTATTGGTAAGAATATGGAACTGTTGACGTTCTGAAGCTCACCCCACGGAACATGAAAGAGGAAGTGAATCTATGAAAATAGCTTGGGGAATTTTGATATACTTTAGTAGGCTACAGCACTACCTCAGGAGATTGTCTGAAATTTACTGTATGTGAGCGGACCAAGTAATTTGGTGTCACTCTAAAGTGGAAAGGTGGAATAAACGAGTCCAGAGTAGGTTTTCTTGATTCAACACAGTTCTCTATTGAGGGATTTCTGACAATACAAACACTCCAACACAGTCAATGAGAATCTCCAAAGGAACAACATACATCTTCTTTAGATGACACAGGATCACATTACGATTATCTTCAAACTATAACAACAATCACATATTCGTCACCGTCTTAATGGCTCTTCTTGGATAGCAACTCGCTCTCCGTAGCCATTCTCCAGAGATAGTTTATCTTCCTCCTCTCTTGCTGGTTCCATCCTCTCTCTTGTAGGGGAAAGAGAATATCTCATTAGTACCGTCAGCTGTGCTTAATTGACTCTGGTTACCTGGTCTCACATGCCTTGTTGGGCTACTATCCGTGAGCCCAGCCTGCCCTCTGGTGGTCCTACAACATGTAGTTAAGAGGAAAGTGAGAGTTCTGTCTAGATTTAGTTCTGATGACTCCATTGTTGCGATTTTTATGCATTTCTGTACAAAAGAGCTTTTATAACATTTGTCAGTTATTGATTGTACAATGCATGTATATAATATACAGTTTGTGTTAGAAGTTATTTCTGTCTCTCTCTCTCTCCAGATGCAGAAGTATCTGGTGCTCTGTATGGCCCTGCTGGCCCAGGTCTCTGCTGATGACTGCCCAGGAGGAGCGGCATGTGAGGAGGGCAACACCTGCTGCAAGGTCCCCTCTGATGGCTATGAATGTTGCCCAATGTATCAGGTATGTATGGGGTGGTGCCTGCAGAGCTTAGCCCTTAGCTTTATTTACAGCCTGAACCCGAGTTCCCTAACCCTTGTACACTGAATTATATCTATTAGAATTGTACAAACCAAATAGGTAGACTATGGTGTCATTGTCTCTTACCCTGAAATAGATACCTCTTTATTGCACCCTTGTGCTAGCATTCTCTCATAGAATCTGTTTGGTCTGTAAGATGTGAGATTCTAACACACTTTGTTAATCAAACTACTCTCTTACCATTTATCTCAGGCTGAATGCTGTGAGGATCATATCCACTGCTGCCCTGAGGGAACACTCTGCGTTGTGAATGAGTCCATGTGTGTGAATGGAACTGTCTCCCTACCATGGGTGGACAGAGTCTCTGCTAAACAGTCCATATATCCTAAAGTAAGAATGTCAGTGAATCCAGGAAGAAAGTGTAGCTGACTATTGACAACGTTGAAATGCACTGTAACAATGACACCAGTTGACTTTCATGGCAATATGTGTCCCTGTTTTCAATCATTCACATTGTTGAGGAAAACACGTTCGAGGAATCAGGCAGAACTCAGTTATCAGCAATAAGATTTTATTCAAGCAATTGCAGGGACGATCACTTTCTGGATGAAACTGGAGAGGAACTTAAAAATGTCCAGAATCACACAGTCAATTATATTCTTCATCTACACAAAGAACTGCTTACCCTTCTCTTAAAGCTATATAGAAACAAGAATCGGTTCTAACCAGTTCTCACAGCCTAAGATAGGGGAGTGATAAGATCTTTAAAGCCTAAACAGACAGAACTAGAATTCAGCCTGGTTACGCCTTTAGTGCCCCAGAGATAAGGGGCCAAAAACAAATCAATCCTTTGTGCGGTGTGTGAAGAGGGTACTGAAAATTAACAGTGAAAAGTACATACAGTACTATTCAACTCAAGCATTTACATAGCATTAGACTGTAACAAACCATTTTGCCCCAACAACATAATTAACCTACATGAACGTAAGGTAATCAAAAATACTATGATCAGTCATGTTTTTTGTAATTGAAAAAGTGAAATGTATTTTTTTCTACCCCTCTAGTCTTTCAGAATGATCAGTGCATATGCCGGGGATGAGGATGATAACATCTGCCCTGACAAGTCCCACTGCCCCGAAGAGTTCTCCTGTCTGAAGGCCACTACAGGCTATGGTTGCTGTCCTGTTGCTCATGTAATAACCTAAACGCTGTTGCAATCTAGCCTTTTCCACCAGATTCATACTGTTATACCGTTCACATAAACATGCATTGGTGTCAATGGAAAAACTGGAGTTATGTGCACAGATATCAAGTTAGGATGCAGGCCTGAGTGAATAGTAAATTGATCTAATGTACACACAGGCTGTGCCTTGCTCTGATGGGAAACATTGCTGTCCTGAAGGCCACCAGTGCAGCACAGACTGCAGCTCCTGCATCAAACAGACAGGTTAGACTCTTGTGGAGTCATGTGTTGCCATCTTATGCTTCTGTTGCAACATCATCACTAACCCCTCTGCCTTCTTCCACCCCGGCAGAGCCTGTTGTTGCAGTGATGTGCAGTGACAGAGAGTCTGAGTGTCCAGAGGGAACCACATGCTGTGAGACTCCAGATGGGAGTTGGGGGTGCTGCCCCATGCCCAAGGTGGGGGGGCTATATGGAGGGGGCTAGGTGGTTACCATCATGGATTTGCGAGTCAGGAATAATATTGGTCCTTTGAATGTGTGACATGTACACTCTCCAGTGTCTGTAATCACTCCATGGAGAGATGTCTAATCAAGGATTTGCATGGCCTATGTGCTAACCCTTTGTTTATATATGGTCATCTCATGAGGTGATTCTCTGTGTGTCTGTGTGCACTGACCAGGCTGTGTGCTGTGAGGATAAGATTCACTGTTGTCCTGAGGGCAGCACCTGTGACATCAAGCAATCCAAGTGTATATCCACTACCAACAAGGAAATGCCCATGTGGGCTAAGTTCCCTGCCCGCAAGAGGGCAGAGTGGGAAAACCAGAATGGTAGGTTTCACCCCCCCCCCCCAAAAAAAGGCATCTTTTCCTGGTATATTTATGTATCAATCACTGTCTGGATGTTAATATGTATATGATTATTTTGCTGCACGTATTTCCAGAAGTTGCCCAAGTGACAACACCTATTCCAGACACTACCACCTCAGCCAATAGGAGTCCTGCTTCTCTTTGGGAGGGTACTTCTCCACCCTTCATTAGGACAGGAGGTATGACATTACACTTCTTAGAACAATACAATAGTGTTGTGGAATATTTTGTTAGCTCGTCCAGTTGTGTTGATCGCTAACACCCTGCTGTCTCTCCAGACGTTCCCTGTGATGAGTCAACGGCCTGTTTGGATGGAACCACATGTTGTAAAACACAGGAAGGAGGATGGGCATGCTGTCCTCTGCCACAGGTATACTATGTCTCATACTGTAGGGGCCCATTCACTCTCTTAGCTAATCAGTTTCTTCAAGATAGATCAACCTGATTGCATGTATTTTGCTTGTCCCGTGACAGCTTCCCCTTTTTGTTTGGGTTCTTCTCTCTTCCAGGCAGTTTGCTGCAGTGACTTTGTCCACTGCTGCCCACATGGTAAGAAGTGCAACCAGGCTGCCCAGACGTGTGACGACCCCTCAGGCTCCCCCTCTGAGCCCTGGCTGAAGAAGGTTCCTGCCGTGCCTCGGGAGGGTAAATTGCCAGGAAATGTTACCTGTGACCCCACCTACATGTGTCCCGACAACACCACCTGCTGCAAGACAGCGTCAGGAGACTGGGCCTGCTGCCCTTTGCCTGAGGTAGGGACAGAGAGATGTGGCTACTACTGCTGTGGATAGGCAAATTAATTGAATGGCCTCTTAACTTGACTGCTCTGCGATGCGGTGAGAGATTCTGTATGGCTAACAAAGAGGCACTTAGTTTTGGTCTTTACGACATCCCAATATCACTTCCTCATTCTTTACTCCTGTCAGCTTCCTGCTGCATGTGATCTTAACCTTTCTTCTGCCTTGTTAAGGGGTTTTGGAGTTTGAACCACATGTTGTTTTTATAGCACTGAAAAGTAGAACTGGGAAACTGGGTAATCTAGGGAGTCACAACTTTTCTCTAACCTTGCATAATCTCTTCTGCTACCAGCAATACCTCTACATAATTCCTATAAAGGCTTGTGACAGTCTTAAATGACAGAAAATGCTTGTTGTGTGTCCTTTCCCTTCCTCCCTCCAGGCTGTTTGCTGTGAGGACCACGAGCACTGCTGCCCCCATGGCACCACTTGTGACCTGGCTGGCCTCACCTGTGATGGTCCCTCAGGGTCGGAGCCTATGGTGGGGAAGGTGCAAGCTCTCACAACCCTGGCACCTGATCATGAAGAGGCAGCCACAGACCAGCAAGGGGTGCAGATGGATGACATGGAGCTGCCTACAAAGGATGACAAAGGTGACAAAGACGAGGAGGGGCCCAGGACACAGTATGACGCCCACACCACCTGCTGCTTTATTAAATATTTTATTAGCTCATCCAGTTGTGTTGATCGCTAACACCCTGCTGTCTCTCCAGACGTTCCCTGTGATGAGTCAACGGCCTGTTTGGATGGAACCACATGTTGTAAAACACAGGAAGGAGGATGGGCATGCTGTCCTCTGCCACAGGTATACTATGTCTCATACTGTAGGGGCCCATTCACTCTCTTAGCTAATCAGTTTCTTCAAGATAGTTCAACCTGATTGCATGTATTTTGCTTGTCCCGTGACAGCTTCCCCTTTTTGTTTGGGTTCTTCTCTCTTCCAGGCAGTTTGCTGCAGTGACTTTGTCCACTGCTGCCCACATGGTAAGAAGTGCAACCAGGCTGCCCAGACGTGTGACGACCCCTCAGGCTCCCCCTCTGAGCCCTGGCTGAAGAAGGTTCCTGCCGTGCCTCGGGAGGGTAAATTGCCAGGAAATGTTACCTGTGACCCCACCTACATGTGTCCCGACAACACCACCTGCTGCAAGACAGCGTCAGGAGACTGGGCCTGCTGCCCTTTGCCTGAGGTAGGGACAGAGAGATGTGGCTACTACTGCTGTGGATAGGCAAATTAATTGAATGGCCTCTTAACTTGACTGCTCTGCGATGCGGTGAGAGATTCTGAATGGCTAACAAAGAGGCACTTAGTTTTGGTCTTTACGACATCCCAATATCACTTCCTCATTCTTTACTCCTGTCAGCTTCCTGCTGCATGTGATCTTAACCTTTCTTCTGCCTTGTTCAAGCTCCAAAACCCCTTTACCACATGTTGTTTTATAGCAAGGGGGGCTATGTTTCATTGAAAAGTGGAACTGGGTAATATAGGGAGTCACAACTTTTCTCTAACCTTGCATAATCTCTTCTGCAACCAGCAATACTTCTACATAATTTCTATAAAGGCTTGTGACAGTCTTAAATGACAGAAAATGCTTGTTGTGTGTCCTTTCCCTTCCTTAAGGCTGTTTGCTGTGAGGACCACGAGCACTGTTGCCCCCATGGCAGCACCTGTGACCTGGCTACCCTCACCTGTGATGGCCCCTCAGGGCCAGAGCCGATGGTGGGGAAGGTACCCGCCCTCACAACCAAGGCACCTGATCATGAGGAGGCACCCGCAGACCACCAGGGGGTACAGATGGACGACATGGAGCTGCCTACAGAGGATAATGAAAGTGACGAAGACGAGGAGTTGCACAGGACACAGTGTGACGCCCACACCAGCTGCCCAAAGGACGCCACCTGCTGCTTTATGAAATCCACCCAGAAATGGGGCTGCTGCCCACTGCCACAGGTGAGTGTTACAGTAATGGTTAGCGCTGAGCAATTGGTGCTTTTGAGATCTGTTCGGTTTCGGTTCGATTATAAATAAATAATAACGGATTTCGGTTTCGATTATTTGGGTTGAATGCTGTAACAGCACAGAATAAAACAATACAAGTCCCATGGTTGAAGTGACTGCCCATTACTGCTTATCACATTGCTTTACTTTAATAAAATATTAGTTTTTGTGTATATTACATTTGTTTTAATTTATAACTTTATTATTTCATTCCAATTCATCATTTCATCTCTATAGAGCTGCTGCCTATGCTGTCTGACATAATCACTATTTTGTAGTTCTTCAACATAAATAAGGCATACTTTTATGAGTGCTGAATACCAACTATCAATTACTTTGATCATGTATTTTCAGGTAGAGATACCTCGCAAAGCAACAGCTGCTCCAAAGACAGTACAGTATGAAGATAGGCAGAAACTGCTTCTCCAATAGAAATATCCAATCATGCTTGTAGGCGATGTCATGGCGACGTTGGCTAGCTAAGCTCATGTGCAGAAACGTCATTGGGTCTAACAGGCATCATGTGCCAAACTGCGCATGTTCATGGCATCAAATCAAAGGCACTTCTTCAATATAGTCATTTTTTATTAAAATTAAAACGTGTAAGATTGTCACTTTCACGAGGTTGGAGTAATAACTTGTTCAACAACTTAAGACATTGGCTCGAATCTAGGTTGTACCTTTTAGATTTGGGGGGGGGGGGAATGTAATTAGATTTGGAGAAAAAAAAATGTAAGGACACTTTTTTACTTGTCCCATTGACTTCTCAAACTGTAGCAGGCATAAAAGAAACACAGACCGGACAAGTCGATGCGCAATGGATTATAGTCATTGTAGTTAATTACAACGTTTTATGCGCTAAACTATGTAGAATATTGGCCTGTTGGAAACAACTCCCTACAACATCTCACAGTCCAGGCTGGATCTGATTTATCCCTAAAGAAACTGCAACGTGCACATTGAGCTCATTAAAAAAAAACTGAACGAAATGGAATTAAAATAATTGAACCGACATCGGTCAATTAGTTGTTTGATAACCAACATGTCAATCACTCAGCACTATTAATGGTGTTCCCAACTAGTGAGGAAGGATGTTAGGGAATGAAAGCCCTTTCCCTCACTACTCGCTGTTCCCTCTTCCCCAGGCAGTGTGCTGTGCTGATGGAGAGCACTGCTGTCCCAAAGACTACAGATGTGATATGAGCAAGACTTCCTGCTCTAAGGGTGGGGTGGTGATCCCATGGTACAACAAGCTGGCAGCTGAGCCAGATGACAGTGCCCTCACTGCCCCCCTCTCTGTGAAGTGTGACACCCAGAACAGATGCCCTGAAGGCTCCAGCTGCTGCCAACTTTCCACAGGACAGTGGGGCTGCTGCCCCCTGCACAAGGTGTGTGTTTGTGTGAGCGAGGGTGTGTGTTGGTATGCACATGCATATAGAGAACCCTAGAAACAGTTTTGCTCTGCTATCTCACATGGGGAGCCTTTCATGTCTGTACAACATCTGGCCGTGATTGGGAGTCCCGTAGGGTAGCGCACAATTGGCCCAGCATTTGTCCAGGTTTGGGCAGGGTAGGGTGTCATTGTAAACAACAATTTGTTCTTAACTGACTTGCCTAGTTAAATTAAATAAAAATAATTTCTCTGTCTTGTCTCCCTGTATAGGCTGTGTGCTGTGCAGATGAGGAGCACTGCTGTCCACAGGGCTACAGCTGTAACATGGGCTCAGGGACTTGCCAGAAGCGAATGTTTCTTCAGTTCCAGACGGTATCCCTAACTCGGGTGTCTGCGCCTGAGCCCCCGACCCCACAGGAGAAGGAAATCCACTGTGGGGGGCAGTTTGTCTGCAATAATGAGGAGACATGCTGCAAGGTCTCCGCCACTACATGGGCATGCTGTCCCGTTCCAAATGTATGATATACACCTCCGCCCTCTCACCACAGACACCACAAACGCTTCTAGAAATGAAAATGTCATACTAATGTTAGTGGAGTTCAAGACTAAGGCATCTACTCTCCTTCTATTGAATAGTCAAATTCCTACATGATTTCTCTCATTGCTTCCTCGATGTCTTTTTTTACTCTCCCTTCCACCTTATCCCTGTCTTCC